>NC_068940.1:92958432-93260307 GCF_026419915.1 Harpia harpyja | reverse complement strand
AGGTGACAGTGTCTGGCTGTACCACTGGCAGAGGGAGGATTCCTCCAGACCTGCACCTTGCGACCTGCAGTGCACCCCGGGAGCTGCACCCCCTCCGACACACCACGGGGAGGGTTTGCAACAGGAGGATGGAGGCTACGCTGCCAAAAGGAGCCCCTGATTCCTTCTGTGCAAGCCAGACATCTCTGTGAGCCAGCTCAGGGAGCTCGAAGTGAGGAAAGGGATGGGGCATTATCTCATTTCCTTCCCAGACTTCCTACTACTGTTTTGGGCAATTTATACCTTTAAGAATGTGTAAGGCAAACAAACCTTGTTCTCCCTAGTGTGTGAAAGCCTGTCTTTTGCATTATTAAACCGCAAAGGAAAGCATGGCGTTATCTTGCTCAGATTCTCTGCACGTACAAGAGAATCCGGCCCAAATATATTTCACGGCTTGTCTGTCTGGGTTAGTGTGCTGCTTGCCATGAGTGAAGGAGAGGAAAGAATCAATGCTTAATACCACAGAGTCTTATACAGATTGTTCCCGTATGCTCATCACTACTAAGTAGACAAACAAAAGTAAAAGCATTAATAGAAACCTGACTAGAAGTGTAAACAAAACAAAAGCCATCAAATCAGGATTTTATCCATTTAATTGCAGACTAGGTGTTTTCACAAGCCATGTAATGGTTTATTGCATTTCAAGGCTTATTTATTGTAACTGATTAATGAAGACTTAGAGCACCACTCTCTTATGGATAACAAAAGGAAAGAAGTTGCAACACCATTTGCGTTTGCAATTCATTTGAGTTACTACAGGTCCCCTTGATATATCAGGTAATACATTATTACAGCCTTATGTCACACTGTCCATTTCCCTGAGTAGAAAGCAAGGACAGAAGCCTGACCCGTGAAATGCAGAAGACAAATCAACATCATTATCCCATGCTTTCTCAGACCCACTAACAGCCTTTTCCTAAAGACTGTGTTTTTCTGGATCACAGCTGTCAAAGCAGCCACAACAAGGATGGGAGAGAGTGGTTCTAGGAGAACATTGCTGCTGACCTCAAAAGCAGCAATTTCTGTGTGAGTGTGTTAGTCCTGACTTACATTTTTCAGTGCCCTGATTCCAAAGGCAGGGGCCATCTCACAGCCAATGGCTCCAGACACGATTTAGCCTTCACTGAGTACAGGTCCAAATGCTCAGCAGATTTAGGAGAGTGTATCTCAAGAAGTTGCACTGATGAGGGAGGAAAAGGAAGCGGAAAGAAGACAAACTCAGTCCCATCTAATGAATACTTGCTCGACATTTGTGCAGCTCCCGCTGGGGATTTGAGCTGGCGTGCATGTATGCAGTATGGTCTCAATTACTGAAGCCCATGAGCTGTGTATGTGTTTGTGTTGTGTGTATGTTCATTACCCTGCTTGCTTTCACAAGTAAGTATTTAGTACCAGAAGAAAAGTATGAAAAATTCTTTAGCAGACACTTGAGAATTCTGGCAGGTTTTCAACTTAGTTTTCCATTTTAAAAAAGTGCAGGCCAATGCAGCTCTGATGCAACTCCACTAAACTCTGTAAATTTTTACCAGGGATGATGCTGATCTGCTGTGCACATTTTCCTTCCTGTAAGTCATTATCACATGCCTCTCTTTCTAAGAAAGACATTTTTATGAGAGGTGGATCACTGGGGTGGTTTTTTTGTATGGCTGGTTTGCCCCATGCTCCAGCTATAACAATGCAGTTTCACTAGGCGCTGGGTCATATGGCTGACCTCAGCTAACAAGCTGTTCCTGTTTTTAGGCTACTGGGAATGTTTATTGGCCACTGTTTTCCTCCATTCTAAACACATAGTTATTTCTCAAGATCCATATAAATCATAAGGTCACAAAACTCATAAAAACTGTGACATTCTCTGTGATATAGGATACAAATGAACTAACTTCAGGCTTAACAGCTTTAAACATCTATGGTATATTTTATCATAATATAAATTCATTCATTGAAGTTATATATACTTTTTAGTTCAAGGATACACACAATAAAATGGTAATAAAATTGGTCAATGGGACAAACTTTTATATACTGATGTTTCAAATTGGTACAGTTTAACTGTGAGCTCTATTACAAAAACAACGTACTGTAACTCTGTACAAAACTGAGTTTAAGAGAAATAGTGATCTGTTTGCAATAAACATTAAGTTTTCACGTACTTTATAAGAAAATGATGCTGAGGATGCTATTGAATTTCCTAATGTAGATTTCAAGAGCAGAAACCCATGAGAAGGTCTGTACTAACATGCTGGATTGACACACTGATGTGTGCAAAACCCAACTACACTTGTAAGGAAACACTAAGTTATCAATAGGACTTTTATTCATAATGTCTGTACTGAAATTGGACAACAAATTAATAGAAAAGGATTGGTAACAATTACTATAGTTAAATTCACATAAAGGTTTCCACTCTGCTTCCCTGTTCTCATTTGCTTTAGTTGTTTTGAAATGCACATCTTCCAGGCTGAAAGTTTCCCAGGCTGCTCCTCTGCTTGAGAATAAACTTTGGAAAGAGACAGCTAAAATGATTCAGGTCTTTTTTTGTACAAATGTCGTAGTTTAACCCCAGCCAGCAACTAAGCACCACACAGCCGCTCACTTAGTCCCCCCCCCCACCCAGTGGGATGGGGGAGAAAATTGAGAAAAAGAAGCAAAACCCGCGGGTTGAGATAAGAACGGTTTAATAGAACAGAAAAGAAGAAACTAATAATGATAATGATAACACTAATAAAATGACAACAGCAATAATGAAAGGATTGGAATGTACAAATGATGCGCAGTGCAATTGCTCACCACCCACCAATCGACACCCAGTTAATCCCCGAGCGGCGATCTCCCGCCCCCACTCCCCCCAGTTTCTATACTAGATGGGATGTCACATGGTATGGAATACTGCTTTGGCCAGTTTGGGTCAGGTGCCCTGGCTGTGTCCTGTGCCAACTTCTTGTGCCCCTCCACTTTCTCACTGGCTGGGCATGAGAAGCTGAAAAATCCTTGACATTAGTCTAAACACTACTGAGCAACAACTGAAAACATCAGTGTTATCAACATTCTTCACATACTGAACTCAAAACATAGCACCTACCAGCTACTAGGAAGACAGTTAACTCTATCCCAGCTGAAACTAGGACGACAAAGAATGTAAAAATATACACACAGAAACACACGCACATGCATACACGTGTCCCCATTGCAAAACAGCAGAAGAACCGTGGGACTTTTTCAGGCAGCTCTTCAACCACACTTATGCAGATCAGAAGGCTGAAATTTGAAAGCACCATCCATGAGTAAGTGTTCCTTGCACTGCTCTTGTGAAATATCATTTAGATTTCACAAAGCCAGGGCTTCTTTAAAGTTGCCAGCTATGCGTATTACTCATGCTGCTTAAGGGTTGTTTGTTAAAGTGGCAATGTACACAACCAAATGATTTTGTGCTGAGATAACGGCCCGCCAGGAAACATGCAGACATTGTATGTGGGTTGATCTCTGAACTACAAACGCTTCTTATTCAGCTTTGTGTGCCTCCTGTGCCAGAGAGCACTTCTGGATGCTATGGCCGGGCACTTTGTCTTTCCAAGTTTGTATCATATGAAAGAAGTAAGGAGAGATGGTTTTCATCTTTAAGTGTTACAACAGACTGCCAGAAGTCTTCTGAGCATTATGAGAATGTTTAGCTAGTAATGCCACACATTTCAGACACTTTAGGACTCTGTTTTCAATCCAAAAAAGCCTTGACAGTTTTGATCTCCTTTATGTAATTCAAACTCTTTTTTCCTTGGTGACAGCTTAAGAGAGTTTGCCCCCTCCCCCCAAAAAAAAACCGCAGGAAAAGCTCTAATATGTGTACATGACTAAACACTGACGAGTCAAAAGTTTCGACCACAAAGCTGTATTTTTTCCAATAACTCCACTTATTTGTACGTATGCCTAGTCGTGTAGCTATATACAGGTTTTAGATTCAGTCTCAGCAAAAATCAATCCACTCATTTACATGTGTCACTTTCAGGCAAGGAAGACCCATAGCAATCATTTATAGCAATACAGACTAGGTATGTGAAGATACTAATCCCACAGTGGATTCTTCACTTGGCCAACAGTCTGCCCAAAGGGACTGTGGTGCAGAAATCAGGACAAAGGGAAAAACATTGAGAAATATTGAGTTCCAAGTGCCTAACACTCCATCCTTAATACTCTCTTAATATAGTTCCTAACTGGAAATAAATGAAAATACCCATCATTTTACTGCATTTATAGAGCTTCAGGACATGGTCACCATGGAAGAAAATTGCCATAACTTGCGTTCTAAAGCTGATACGTATGTCTGCAATTTCCTTTCTCCTTTAGCCTCTTTTAGTTTTGTTAATTATGGGTGCTGCTCAGAGAGGTTGTAGACAGCCCACAAGGGACAAATATTTGAGCTTCAAAATTGTGGAACTTACTTTATGTTCTGAACTTTCACAGTTCCTGTGAAAAGCTAAAATCCACTTAATACTTTTAAAAGCCAAGTTCCTAAGGTTATGATTAATATACCACCTAGATCCCAACAGGATAATTACTAATTAATCAGCAGTTCAAAACTCCCAGATGGAGTACTATAAGGTTGCCATCACTTTAAAGCATTCCTTTTCTACTTTCGTGGAAAGAAATCACAATTGATTCTGATCTTTGTTTGATACAACTCTTTCTCTGTTCTTTAGGCATTTGAGGAAGCAAAGCTGAAGCTTCTATAACTTACCAGTTAAGCAGGCTTTTTAGTGAATTCAGCAGTACATGCTAACAGCACTAATCCAACCACAAATCGTTAAACTAGTTAGGCACATGAAAACAATGTTTAATGGATATAAAGGCACACAGATAGTGTTTGACTCCTTGCAGCAGCGTGAGTGTGTGTATATGCATGAGTCTCTGTATGCAAGTAATTTAGTCTAGTTCTCCTACAGAAATCACACAAATGTGTTTGTGAGACTGTGTGAGACTTTGCAGCCCCTTCTTCCAGTCATTCTGTGGCTTAAGAAAACTTCCAAGTTTTGAGCCTCTGTTAAGAAGCTTTATTTGAAACCCACAGAAGCTGTTAGGAATCTTTCCATTATTTCAGGAGGAGCTAGACTGGCCTCTTGTATTTAAAAGACGGTATCTGGCTATCTAGGCTTTGTTCCTTGATGTTTGCAAAATTTCTGGGAGACTGTTGGCACTCAGTCTCTCTCTTCTGTCTCCACATATGTAAAATGAGAATGACAACTTTACCTCAGAGGAATGTTGCAAAGCTTCACTTATAAACAGATTGGCATAC
The DNA here is from genome assembly GCF_026419915.1 of Harpia harpyja. NCBI lineage: Eukaryota > Metazoa > Chordata > Aves > Accipitriformes > Accipitridae > Harpia > Harpia harpyja. The sequence continues at coordinate 93,254,984 of NC_068940.1, read as the reverse complement.
TTGGATGAAGTTGCTCAGCTAACGAGAAGTTTTCTGATTGATAGGCGTCTCTTGGGAGGTCATAAAAACAAAAACAAAACTGTATAATTGAGTTTTTGGAAATAATTTTTTTTGGCTTACAAGAACCTACTCTTACGCAAGATGACTGCTTGTGCCATCTTTTTTCTCTCTCTTATCACCTAGAATATCTTTTGAAATCTAACCATGTCAAATTAGTGGCTAAATACCAAACTAAGCCAAGGCATAACCCTCACACTTGAAATGTCCATATGAAAGAATATAAAGCTTGAGGTATAGTGAGTAATAAGAAAATTACTTTAAAAAAACCACATTTTTTTCCAGTTTCTTAAGCCCTTAGCTGGCTCAATGTAGATAAAGTAACTATGAAACAACCAGTAAAAATTAGACTGCATTTTATTTTGTGAAGAACACTGGAAAGTTGGCAAGAGGTAAGATTTTGCAGTGAAATAGGGAGGTGAACAAGTTGTAAATGACTCTAATATCTTCCAGATGGCATATTTTACTTGGGAACTGAGTTTAGAGTAATTAGAGGCATGTGAATTTCCTATAAATACTAAACTTCACCAGTTTGACACTAGAAAGCTCCTTCATCTCTGAAGTCTTTAAACTGCTAAGTGTTTCTTTTTCCCTCACTTAAAGGGGAAGTCATAGATTTGTAAATTTGTCTTATTTGACAGACAGAAACCTTTTTCCATGAAAAGGTAGCATTTTTCTATGCCAGAAAGTTATGAACTGAAGTTCTTCACTGAAGAGGTTTAAAATTGAATGTTTCTTCCCAGAAGAGATTTTCATTTTTATATACTGGGTTCATTATATTATAATTTATTACAGTATGTGGCAAGCAGTGAAATCAGTGGAGTTTGCCCTAACTTCAAGATCAAATCTTTTCATTGATAAAATGCTTTTTGCAGATAGGTATGCTGAAGACCTTAGCAGATGAATTTTGCTTTTACTTCCCCTAGGACATTTCAATACTAAAATGGCAAAACCTGGACCACAACCCGTGATTCTTCTTCATTTTCTGCATGACATTGTTACATTCATTCCCAGAGTGAATCCTGGTGTTCACGTTTCTGTTGAAGAATTTTCCAGGTTTTATTTGGCGTAAATAGAATAGAACTAAGTAAATACAAGGCAAAATATTCTGTCACCACTTGCACCCTTTTTAGCCATATATCAGTGTAAACTGGCTTAGATCCAATGACATAAAGGGGCTAATCTCATTTGCAGCAGCTAAAGATCTGTCTACTGTTCTCTGTGGAGCTGTATAGATAAAAGTGCAGATATAATCTTTCTTATTTAGTTCAGATCTTCAGTTCTGCCAGTCCCAGGTATTCAAAGGCATGAGCCAAACAACCAGAAGCATGTGATAAGATGAAGTATAATCAGATTTGAAAATAGTAGTGATTATTTTTATTTCTTCTGGGTTTTGAACTTTTATTGGTTAGGGTATGTTGTATTTCAGATTCCTCTGTTCAGCAGAGAATTAGAAGCTTAATTTTAAAATGAAAGGGCAAACCTCAAGGCATTAGACGATTCCAGAAACCAGTGTAATAACAAAACTATTGCTAACATTAGTCGCGATCAAACTGTTACAGTGGGTAACTGCAGATCTTCATCGATGTCTTTGTTACATTTTTTCTCTTTTTCACTACAGCATTGTCTTGTACTAAAATAGACCCTCACTAGTTCATTCTTAATGGAGACCCACTGTCAGTTAATGGCATTAGTAAATTACTGAACAGTGGCCAAATCCCAATGGCCTTATTCCCAGAAATCTCTTAGGTTGACAGGATCTTTGTATGAGTAACTTCAGTGAATTTTGGCCCTGGGTGAAGACCATAAAAACACAAGCTCACAAAAGATCAATGGAAACAAAGGCCCCCCAAACTGACAGGGATTTCAGTAAATTACAAATCGTTAATCGATTGCAAATTGCATATTTAAATAGCCAGCATTTTAGAGAACTGTGGGATCCAGATGATATGTTGCCTCCCTTAGGGGGCTTCATCCACATCATGAATCCAGTATATGCAAAACCAGCTTAAAAGCCTCCTGCCATGGGCACTTGTTCCCACCTCCCCCTTTCTCACAGAGTTTGCACTGCCTGGCTGCTGCTAATTCAACTGTATATGTGTCCACACTCAGAGAAATGATCTGTTGGGCTTTCTAATAGACTTAAGAAAGAAAGAGAGAGAGTAAGAAAGAAAAAGAAAGAAAGAAAGGAAGGAAGAAAGAATTAAAAAAAAGGTCACTTCGCTCATCCTGTCAAAGACACATCCACACCAACAGTTGACTTGGCAGGATGGAGAAAGGCTTCTCCATTGAGAAGACTGCAGTGTGTTATGGGAGCAAAGAGCCAGGCAGGAATGCACCACGCAGGACTCCATGGCACCAAGCACACTGGGAAGGGGCTGAAAAAGCAAAAAAACCCCTGCAGTTCCCTGCAGTTCCCATGCCTCCCGGTGCTCAGGGAGTACCCATGCCCTGCTCAGGCCTGGTGGCTTGCTGCAGACACAGCAGTCACCCAGGATCCTCCGAGGGCCACGTGCAGCTTTCACCTCCGTCAAGGTGTGTTTTGAGGGCCACACATGAGGAGTTATATGACCTCCATGTGGATACCTGCATTGACAGTCCCAGCTACCAGGGAAGGCTGACGTGTCCCCACGGGAGGGGGCAGCCCCTCCAACGCCCATTAGACAGGTCACCTTGCCAGGGTGGGACACAGGAGGCCCCAGAGAGCAGTCAGGCTGCTTGGAGGCTCAGATGGAGAGCAACCCGACAGATGCTGAGGTTACAGGCAGAAAAACAGCCCGTTTGGGGCCGTGCTTAATTTTTTATTTTTAACAGCATGTACTTCTTTTTCTTGTTGCTAATAAACTGGGTTTAAGGTTGGTGTCCCTCGAGAGCCTGCAGTTCTTAAGCTTTTAGCTCTGGGATACAGATTGCCTTCTGCCACAAGCACCGCAGTAAATCCCACACCTCTAACCCTCAGTCACTAATGGGGCACAAATCCACGGTGCAGAACAACTTGAAACTCTTTATTTAGATTTCCTCTTGCAATGCCTTCTGTTCAGCTAAAATGGAGCCTTCTGAGGAATAAAGAAAAATTCTTTATAAAATAGAGGCAAAAGAAAGATACATACTAAGAAGCAAATTCTCAGAGATAATCTGACCAGGGTGGATAATTTGTGTCAGGGAGAGATTTAGCAGCTTGGTGGAAGTGGAATCAGAGTGATAAAAGAAACAGAGAGGTGGGAAATCTTTTCATTCTAACAGGTGAATAACTGAAATACTCATAACCACCCTATAGATGCATGTCATAGTAGGCTGCAGAAAAATATGGCGTATTCAGATGTAAATTATAGATTTATATGCTTCACTGATTGTTTCATAAGGTTAAATGGCAGATTTTAGATTTCAGCTGAATTCTGCATATGTCTTGGGAAGGAATTTTTTTAGGCAAAAGGCATAAGATCTCACTGCCCTAATAATAGGAAAATGCGTAGAAGCGGAATGTAGCTTGGCAGAGTGGCTGGCTTCAGCAGCAGGCAGGGCTTTCCAGCACTTTCACTTCACTTTCTGCAGTACAACGTGCTATGGTGCATTTCAGGGGTCGCCAGCACGTTCAGAACTGAAACCAGACGTAAGCACTGTTATCACCTACTAGAAACTGGAAATAGAAAATTCACCAAAATCTGTATTCTGCAGCTGTTTATGTTTTTCATTGCCCAGTGCTCATTTTATAGTACTGCTTGGCCTTTTCCACGAACCCATAACTTAGACTTTCCAAAAAAAAAGCAAGTTTTTTGCAATTCCATCAAGAGTTTGTAGAGGAATTCTAGATTCCCTCATCTTTCCAATGGGAATCTGTCCCAGACATTGTTTTACTGAACCATAAAATTAGGACCATCTAGTAATGGTATGTTCAGACACCAGCTGGGAGGAGTGTGCAGGCTCTGCAGTGCATTTCAGCAGGTTCCCACCTGAGAGCCACACACGTTCCTTGCACGCCACAGAGGGTGCAAACAGAAAGCAAACAAAAATGGGATATCCAGAAAGACCCAGACAAGCAAAAAGGGAATGCTTTTTGCATCGTGGCATAGTGGTTCCATGAATGTATCCACTGATTACCCCCTCTTCTGGGCAGGCATCTCCTATTTTCACACATGAATTTGTGCGCTAGTCTTTCACCTGAAACTACACTCAATGGTTAGCACCATGTTTATATTTACATCTCTGTGCCATAAACCCTAAAGGACTATAACATTACAAGAAATATTTGCCACACCATTGACAGCAGTAACTGAGCGAAGAATTGCCAAGTGGGAAATCCAAATTTGCAAACTCAGTATTCTGGGCTGCGCGCCAAGACTGTCTGGGCGCTGCGGAGGTGACACATTCAGTCTCCTCACAGGGATGCCAATGTGCCAACTGCATCCCTGGCACAGCATCTTCTCTTGACAAACTTATGGAGAAGAACTGCTACCAAGTCCAGAGGGAGATGCAAGCTGCTTTCTGAGCTTCCTTGGCAGCAACTCCATTTTCAAGTTGTGACTGTACTTTCTCCTATTTATGAGAACAGTTGTTTGTGATACACTATGGTCTCTGGTAAGATTTTGAAAAGTGCAAAAATGACAGCAGGACATTGGTTTCCAAGTATAAACTAGTAAAATCCAGAGTAATTTCATTTCCCTAAGAAAAAAATAATATAGATACTCATTTACTGCAGCCCAGATATCAGATGTTGCCGCCAGTGTGGGAGAATCCAAATCCATTTGTTAGCTGCCAAGTGAAAGACATGATCCTTAGAATATGAAGGTTGTAGCACTGATCTCTAAAGCTTCCCCTTTTCAAATCGTACTTCGTACCTATTGTCTCACAGCTAAGCCTTTTTCCTGTCTGTCGGTAATTTTTCAAAGCAAAAGAAAAAAACTGAAAAATCCTCCGATCTTCCACAGGGCTGCATGACCTATAACTTGCAAAATCCATTAGAAGACAGCCTTTTAGTAACCAAATTGTGTCATTTACAACTGCACAGCAGCCAGAAAGAGCACCATAAATTACAATTCTGTCACTATAAGGGACAATGGAAAGGTATGGGCAGGCTATCGCTTAAAGGTAGAAACCTAAGAGAGTGATAGAATTTAATTTGAATATTTTTTTCTGAATTTACTTCATATAATAGCAAAATTGGTACTTACAGGTTAATTATTTTTGGCTGTATACAAAAGACTTAGTAAGACTATAGAAGATGGTCTATTTTTAAGGTGTAGCAGAATAAAAATACTGAATACAAACCTTTGGGGATTTTTTTTCTTCTTTATACATGAAGTAAAAAAGCATGTAAAAATTTGCTTAGCATTTTTAGTTAAAAATTCTCGTATCATTTAATAATTCAGAAATAGGGTTCTTGATATTCATTTGAAAATTTATCTACTGTTGGGGCTCGAGAGTTGGATGGAGCCTGGGAAACTGGTGAAATAATGTCATCATGGGGAGAAGAGCGAAGACTGTCACTCTGATGCTGTGGTTTTATGTGGTTACTCTTTCTCTTTAAGAAGCAGTTAATTATTTGGAGAAAGGTTGTCTTGTTAAAAGTTCTCAACATTTGTTTTTTCCCTGAAGTCTAAAAACTAGCAGGCTGCATCCCTGAGTACTTCCAATAGGTTTTGCAGGGAACCTAGAGCCAGTATTCTTAAGGATATTTCTAAAGGAAAAAAACAAACAATAAAAGCCAAAGGCAGGCAATTCTGAGGTCTTTTTACAAGTCTCCTAACTTTCAAATCCTGTTATACATATATCATAAAGAAATTATAGAAAGAACAGAAGTCTAATTTGAAAAAATGCAGGCTACTTAAAGTATCTGTAAAATTATCTCAGAAATAAACATTTCCACTTTGTATTTCCACCAATCTGAAATGGGACAGTGAACCTAACTAGCTGAGCAATTGCTACTAGAAAAAACAAATACATAAGAGGAAATGCAGTTAACACAATATTTCACATATGTTAATGCTTACAGTTCCATCAGTGTCAGCTTTATTTTCTACTTGATATACACCAAAGCTGGCACACAATTTTAACTGATGAGGTAATGTCACTTTTAATTTAAGGAGCCTTAAGCCGTCCACTTTAACTAGTGATATCATCTTTGCAGTTGTCTCACGGGGCTTCATGTAAACATAAGTAACGTGCCCTGGACGGTTTGGAGCAGAGTTGTTAAAAATGACATTGGTCATCATGAAGACATTTTTTTCCTTTGATCTCTTTAAAAATGTCAGGCACACTTTATTGTCCTGTCATTTTTACCTCTTCCTTGTATATTAATATGCTTGGAACATTTCAGTGAACATAACAGTAGAATAAAGGTCTAAACAAATTAATGGCAACATTTTAATGTCAGTCGTAGAAGGATAATGAAAAGTAAATGAGATTGTGTGGCTAACAGCAACTTGTTAAATAAAACAGCAGCACGGCTGAGACAGACAGAAAGACACAGGGGCAGAGAAAAGCCTTTTGCCCGAGTCCGAAAGAGGCCCAGAGCACAGCCCAGGCTCCAAATGCCACCACCTTTTAGGTGAAGATTAAACCGATTCTACAGAGTGTGGCTGCTCCTCCTTCCTGTCCGGGGTCGAGTGAAATCATCTGCTAATAAAACTTAAAACCAGACCTGTCTCCACACCTGCAGCTTTTGCCTCCCTGTGACTTTTATTCTCCTTTGTGTTCTCTTGGCAGGCTCTGTACACCCAGCTACTGGGCTCTCCTCAGCCCTCTGAAACCAAATGCGTCAGACCAAGCCCTACATGTCGGCATCTCTGGTGACAGGGCTGAGGAACCCTAACATGACTGTTGCTCCCAGGCAGACTTTTGTTACCAATCATTATTGCATTATTATATGCTTTTCCTCATAAAGTCCTTAGGAATGAAGCAAGTAACCAGGGGAGGATTTAGCCCAGCCTGTTCAGTAATCACATGCTGTACAAGTACGAACATTATAACGTGCACTTCTTGATTCAAATACCTAAGCAAAGATGATTTGTAATGAAACATGTTTTGTCTGAGAAAAAACAAGTGCTGTGACTGATGTGTAGATTTTGTGATTTGCTCCAAACTATTTGTCCAGCTAACAAGGAAAATAACAGATTTTTCTACCACTGATCTGAAACATGGTGGAGTTTTGAACAAAATCTAATGTTTAGGGATTTATTTATTATTCTGTGGACATATGTTTGGAGGACAGCATATGGAAATCAAAGTATTGTTCATAAAGAGCTCCAGCCAAAAAGACATTTTTGAATTCATAACAGAACTTCACAGTTTGAAAAGAATGCTATGCATTATGTATTGATAACAACACTACACAGACAAAGGAACACAATTTAATAATACAGAATTGTGCTCATGAGATTTCCTTTTTTTTTGTTAATTGGTTACTTTAGCTGACATTGTCTGCAAGCATAATGGACACCATTCTTCCTAATAGTTCCATGTTGCCAGATGATGTCTACAGACATAATGTCGTCCATTTTAATTATTTCATTTTGCTTACATCTTTCAGCATAATGCATTTTCCAAGCAAGCTAGCATTTTTCTTGATTATCTATGTTGTGTTATGGTTTCTAAATTAATTAGGTCTCCTTCTTTCCCGGAAGTTAAAAGTTTCTTCCTTCCATTTATCTTCCAGGTATGATTATGTTGAAGTGATTGATGGAGATAATGCTGAAGGACGCTTATGGGGAAAGTACTGTGGAAAAATTGCTCCCCCTCCTTTAGTGTCTTCGGGGCCATATCTTTTTATTAAATTTGTTTCTGACTATGAGACGCATGGAGCAGGATTTTCTATCCGTTATGAGGTTTTCAAAAGAGGTGAGAAACAATTCATTATTATATAGCTCGTAACTTGTGATTTTTGCTTACATCAAAAAGTTCACCATAATTCTTTGGAATGGGGCGAATGCATGAAAATACTTGGAAGAGAAAACTGTATTACCCTTGTCATTCCAAGGCAGGGCATGTATTCAATGGGTGTAAATCATTATGAATCCAGTGGGTCAGCTGCATCTGAGGATTGACTCCTCTGAGTGTAACGTGATAGTCTTCATCAGCTGGTTTTTTGGACCATCTTAAAACCATTAGCTTTCTTCCCCATCCCCCACCCCCACCCCCCTTTTTTTTTTGTGGTAGTAATTACTGTATGATTTACAATGTTACTGCCTTAACAGCACTGTAACCTTCTGAGTCCCTGACTTATTTTGGTTAGTGTTTTGCTCTGCATTCCCAAGAGGTGGCTGTGGGCTTGGAAAGGACCAGAGTACACATGGGCAGCAGATGATGTTGCTGTTGCTTTCTTTCACAAGTCATGTTTGGGAGGTAAAGGAGAGGAGAAGCTCACACTGTTCACAGGCATGACCTGCTGGATTCTTGTGCCAGGAGTTCAGTGCTGCTGAGCACAGATAGCTGTATGGGGCACAGAGAAAGCCCAGAGAAACAGACAGTCCCGGATTAACCAGATCTATAGACAGTCCCTCTTTGATAACTCTCTTTCTGAGTCAATAGCTACAAGGGCAGTAAGATTTTTTTTTTGGCATACACCTTCCCTATAGCAGGTTGGAGATAAATAATTCATATATTCCATGCCTGGAGAATACAGGACCAAAACTCATACTATACAAAAAGACAATAAGCTTAACTTTATAGAAAAAAAAAACTGACTTCAACATCAATGTTTAGGGCTATATTCACAAAAGCAGCTCAAAACTCCAAATTTCCAATGCACACCACTCCCAGACAGTGCCTCATTTTCAGAAGCAGTTCAAGTCCTTTTAACACACCTAAACCAGAGCCAGATTTTCAGCTGCATTCAGCACACTTGCTTGGTGGCAGCTATACTGTTAATGAGGAGAAGCACAGTAGTGAAGTCTCTTTTCTATTGCATGCTATTGCTGCTCTGCACAGTGCTAACTGGGGCCACAGACTTCTTGTTCACCATCTTCCCTGTCTGTAAATCCACTCTTGGCTCCCAGAAATTCTTTTGGTGACCTTCAGGGTCACATTTTTTGAAAGAACTCAGCGTTCAAATGACACCGAGCTTTCCTGAAAAAATATGTCTATTTATTTTCATGTCTTTAGGTGGCTAAACTCTTGAAACTGTGTCCTGACGTTTCTCAGTGCTTATGTATTCAGTACCATCTTTCGTAAAGAACAAGGATGAAACACAAGAAGAAGTGAAAGAATGACCTGTGAAACAATCTATATTAGCAACTGAGTGTTTTCAAGAAAAAAGCTTTTATTTATTTCCTAATAGTGTAGTGGCAACTCAGAGCTCTGACAGGAACATTGTGTTTATTTCCTTGTGTGGTCATCTATATCTCTCAGTGATATACATTAACCATGTTAAGATGGCATTATGAATGTGATTTTACACACACAGAAGTCAAGAAACTCAAAATTATGGCTCCCAGAGCAACTTTAAGTCTAGTTCATTCCACATAAACTGTATATTAAGGCAGGAAAGTTATCACCAGGTACAGTGTTAGAAAATGCTGTGTGTACACAAAGGATGCAAGTTACAGTTGCTGTGGGAACACAGCCCTTTTTAACTTCTGAGTTAATGCATACATGCTATTCCAAATTTACATTTTAATATCTGTACCTAATAAAGCTGACCAGTTCACCCTGTTACACAGGTGAAGCTCAGTTGCTCACACTAGACTAATATGCTTTGTTTTAGCATATTCACAACTCAGCTCATCATTTCCCAGGTGTGAGAAGTATTAAAATGATCCCAAGCCCAAGGCCCTGTGGTGCTGAGCTGAAGGCTGAGCTGCATTCCAGCACACAGTATATTTTTGCCCATTGTTCCTGTGAGACCATCCTTAGTTTTTGAAAAGAAAAACTGCATTACGCTACCTGTGTCCTAAGCTGAATTCTAAACCTGATGCTTAAAATGCTGCACGCCATGGAAATTGTAAGGAGAGACCAGCACACATAATGACTCTGATAAATGAAGTATGGGCTTTGAGAGTAGGAGCTGCCTTTACTTCTCATCCAGCTCCTTAGCCAGAAAGACACTGAAGAAGTTGAATTCCAGACTAAAACATGAAATGCATATTGCCCAACATTTAGCCCATCTGAAATGTTCGTCATTTTGGCTTCGACAGCCAGCCTATCTTAGGATGGATGAGTAGCCTATTCACTGGAAGAGGATCTACATGGTTCACATTCAACATTCCTAACTTTAGTCAACTAAATGGTGTAAAGTGAAAGAAGAGACTGTCAACCAAGAAGGCAAATGATCTTCTGGCTCAGTGACACCTACAGAGAGCGAATGAAATTATCCCCAATGTCAACTCTTTCTCTTTCTTTGCTCTCTCTATTGCCTCTTCTCTCTCTTTCCTTCAGCTCATGTCTCTTCACATGTAGATATGAGATGCATACATGAGTTTCTCCACTTCAGAAGTATCTATTCTGTCAGGTCTCTGCTAGAACCTTTTCTGCCAGTTTTCCATGAAGATTGGCCCATGGACCTCCTCATAACCTCAGTATTGATTTAATTCCTGGAGCTTCTTCACGGTGTCAATAAAGGGTCAGAATCTGTGGAGGGTATTTTAGTGAGGCAGCTCTCCTGAAAACAGTTTTTGTTTCTTGCACCAGATTGACTTGAACGTGTTTAAAATAAAGCAAGCTGGTATTGAGATATCATGTGTGAGTGTAAGGAGCCTGACGATCGTGCACTCACAGAGCCAGGATCTGGCTGTATTTAATAAAGCAATAATGATCCTGGCTTACATTTTATATTGCATCTTTTATTGGATTCCAAGAGGAGCACAGAGCACTTTATGCTATGAATGGCATAGCAAAGCTATTTTATCCTGGAACAGCAGCTACTGGTGGGAGTGAGGAGCAACAACCAGAATATAACCCTCCCATACATGACGAGGAGACAAGGGAATGACAGGGAGAGAAGAGAAATATCCGACTAACGTGTAAGGGGGGGATTTAATTATAGGCAAAATGTAATTTCCCAAATTGGAATGGGTCAGGTTACGTGAGCATTAATATCTACATCTTCCAAAATATGCCATGAAGTGTTCTGAATATTGATGTGATAGCTCAAGCATTTCCTATCAGTGTCTGTTGAAGGACAAAAATACCTGAACTGATTAAATTCAGTCAGACCTCTCTCTTGCATGCTGAATTTAGCTGGGATGTGGCCAGATCTGTGGGGGGTAATAATGTTTGGCACATTAACAAGGAAAACATTTTCTATGGTGAAATAAGAGTATTCATATATGCAACAAGCCAGACTGTTTTCCTTCAATGATCTGTGTTAAGCATTGGAAATCCTCTAAGGCTCCTGACTACAGTCTCTAAGGATGCTGGGCATCCTCATTCAAATTGAAACCTCATACACACTCATCCTCCAACACAGACCTGCCTGTTGCAACCAAAGTGTGTTGCCTGTGTCTTTCCTCTACTCCATGTCCGAAGACCTTCATCTGAGTCATCCTACTCAAACTCCCCAGGTCAGCTGCTATCCACCAATGCCCCAAATCCTGTAAAATACTTTGCATTAAATTCAGAATGTCAAAAGTCAGAGAGGGTTACCTATGCTGACCTCGTGGGAGGATGTGTGGGCAGTGCCTGCGGCTGACTTCTGAGCACACCTGCAGATGTGGGATCCACAGAGAGGATTCCTGAGGGACCTAAATAAAGGAGAAATGCGATCTGTCAACAAGAGAGGGACTCCAGTTTTAGTCCCCTGTATTCACAAAGGCAATTCCAGTGATCTGGCCTTTTATATCCTTGCATCGTTACTGCCACTCTCCTGCTCCGCCAAGAGCCCTGTTTGGAGCATCCCATTATGCCATGTTGGGGACATCGGGGAAAGCTGGTGTGTCAACATTGACATTAGGTGACTTCTAGCAACACTGCCTGTAATCACACAGTTTATCATGCCTGCACTAACAGCAACATTTTACTGGTGCACCTGTGTCAACACCACTCAGAATGAGTCACTCACCCTTGGTACATGTACGAATTACCTTTCACATTTAGTTTGTCAAGGAGGCATAGGTCACATCTGGCAGAGTTACTGAGTCAGTGCTCCAGGAATCTGAAACCACTACTCCCTCTACTGAATTCACTCACCCACTTTTGTAAAAAATTCTATTTCACCAATAAAAGCCTGTCAGACGTAAGATTTAAAGATTTGAGCTTGAAGGGGCTATAATTATTTCTCTAGGGCTCTGTCGAGATTTCTGCAGCTTAGACTTTCATTGTTCCCACATGACTTTGTATTTGTCATAATTTTTTCTAGAGCTGGTACAAGTTTTCATATTGTTCCATACAAATTGAAAATTGGAGATCAGACAGTATGTGCGAATTGCGTTTAAAACCTGACTATCAATAATAGGAACAAGCTGGGTGAATGATTAATGCAGCGATTAAAACGAGGTGTTTCATTGAAAAGCCACCTTTGCTGCTGGAGAGACAATACAACCTAATTTGTTTTCCAGCTAACTACTTTGCTTAGTAGCATAGTGTTAACCCAGGTGATTTTTCTCTTTCTCTTACAGGACCTGAATGTTCCAGAAACTTTACTGCATCAAGTGGAGTGATAAAGTCCCCCGGATTCCCTGAAAAATATCCCAATAGCCTTGAATGCACTTATATTATCTTTGCACCAAAGATGTCAGAGATTATACTGGAATTTGAAAGCTTTGAGCTAGAACCTGACTCAAATACTCCAGGGGGAGCATTCTGTCGCTACGACCGGTTGGAAATCTGGGATGGATTCCCTGATGGTAAGAGAAAAATGGACTGTGAAACACATAACCATTACTCTGTAGTGGGCTGCAGAAGGCATATTCTCATTTTTTTAAATGTCATAGTACAGAGGTCCTTGCTTGATTTATATGAAATGAGTTGAATTAAAAAGAAATGGGGAAAATGCTCTGTAAATTCATTCAGTAAAGCATATCACAGTGTGAATGATTTTTTTATGAAATATGTTTAATTTTGAACAGTTGGCTTGGGGGAAACCTCTGTTTTTAGAGGGAATATGTGATGGACCTCCTACGCTAAAATAAATTAAATATGAAGCCTCATAATCGGTCCCCAAACTTTCACAGCTAACACATTGTGCAAAAATTTCCAACAACTTGCGCAAACTGGACTTCAGGTACTAACCCTCCAGCTTGTGGAGGAACCGGGTTACAGACCAGCTGTCAAAGCAGAGAATTTCTTTGCCAGAGAAAACGTGGTGTCCATACAATTGAAATCATAGTGACTAAATGATTACCCAGGTCAGTAAACAGTCACTGAGTTATTCATTCCAGGTAGCTTTGGTGATTGGGCTCTGGTGTCTCTTCCAGCAGTATAAGCAAATCCAAATGTTTTATCTTAATTTGTTCATTTATAATCTCTGATTAGCTGGGTACATATGTCAGGGTGGGTGTGTTGGGTACCCTTCTGGAGCTTACTTCTCTGCCATCTCAGTAATTTTCCACTTAGCTGTTGACCACACTTGACCTTGTGCAAATTCACTAAGTGCATAGCTAGATATTAGCTAAGCCTATAGAGCCAGTGAGCCCTCATTTCACCCTCTGCCCAATCTCATATCCCTGTTTTACACTGAGACTGATGAAAAAAATAGCTGCATGATTTCTCTATTTTTTTCTTATATGGCAACGGGTCCGCAAGATCCAAGTCCCCTCTGGGTAGGGCAGCCATGTACCAGTTCTCCAAGGACCCCAACTCGATAGGCTGCAGCTCCAGCCTAAAAGGGACTGTTCAAGCTGAACACCTAACCTTACAGTGCCCAAATGCCTATACGAATTCTGCAAGGAGCTATGTAAAACTGATTGTTTGTGATGCCTTTTTCACTGTTTCTATGTATGGCACAAGCTGATAAAGAGAAGCATCTTGAAGCTGTCCTTTTTCTTCTTAATTTTGTAACTTGTAGGAAAACTCAACGGCTGAAGATTTATGTTGTTTGTGTTGGGCACTAATTACAGCTATTTCAGCTTTCCACTGATGTGATAACCCACATTAATAGATATTTTCTTTGCTCTTATGAACAGCAGTGGCAGTTCCTACAAACTGTTAATCCTACATTAATATTTCATTTAAGTGAAAACATGTAACTTAAGGAACATATTTTAATAACACATTTAAACTTGCCTTTTTTCCTGGCTAAATCCCCAATATAATTTTAATTAAAGCTTTTATTGATGTTGCAGTAAATAGGTATGTGCTTTTTAATGTAGATTTGTTTTTTCTTTTTGTTTTATGCTTAATGGATTTATCATGACTCTTTTCAATACACTCCAATAAATAGTGAAGAAAGAGCCATAACAGTAGCTGAAAGACTATTTAGTATTTAATGCCTCAATTAGGAAAACAGTATTGTAACACTACAATAATGATGTCTGGAACATTTAATAATAGGTTTATTTGTACATAGGCCAAATCTGTCCAAGCTGAATTCCTGTAGAACTTGCATTCAAACTGACATGTGAAAAGATGATCCAATCCATCAATTTATGTGTAATATTACCAAAAAGAAATGCATTATTGTTAGTGTCAGAGGGTTTCAAAGCGGTAATTTCCTGGTTCAAGAAAGTGACTGAGCCGTACTGAAGAGCAATTAACAACAGGCATTATCAGCCTTCCAATTCCCTCACAAACTGTCTAAACCCAAAATGATCCTGACATCCAATAAGAGTGTTTACATGTTTGTAAATATTCAACTGAATTTGTACACTAGAAAGAAATGTTTTCTTAGACACAAACTGTTGGAGGTTGCGGCAGTTGTAGGGAAATGTTTGGTGCATCATTTCACTGTAGGACGATCCTTAGCCAGCAGTCAGTCTCTCTTGGTTAACTTAACACTACAAAGGCAGAGAGAATGTGATTGCTTCTCTATAAATGCATCACAGGATGAGTCCCTGGGAGGGAGAAGTATTATTTCAACCAAAGAGCAAAGCTGACACAGGAAACCACTGGTATGACCTGGCCATAAACTGAAGATAGAAATTAAAAGTTTCTAGATATCAAAAAGAGAGTATCCAGATAATCTTGGGGGAAAAAAGAGAAAAAAAAAAGAGAGAAAGGAAGGCAAAATAAATCTAACTT
Source organism: Harpia harpyja (assembly GCF_026419915.1). Taxonomy (NCBI): domain Eukaryota; kingdom Metazoa; phylum Chordata; class Aves; order Accipitriformes; family Accipitridae; genus Harpia; species Harpia harpyja. The sequence goes on along the minus strand of NC_068940.1, from coordinate 93,239,822 downwards.
GCATCCACATGGAAGTAGTAAATTTTTGAAAAATATTAGACAGTATGGTTTCCTTTCATGAAGGGAGGCTCACCCAGGGTGAGTCTTTCAGCCATTTGTCCATTTCCCTTTAGTCCGTGAAAAAATATTCTAAAGCTACCTCTACACTATTAACTAAAACAGGGCTAAGGAATGCTTGTGTGTACTTAATTGCTGGCATACTCCCTCGCACTATTTTAGCCCACGTCGGTTTGCCCTTTCCCAAGCAATTCCTAAGCAGAGTTTGGAGGACAGCGAAAGCCGTAGGTCATTCCCAACAGGCACATTGGACACAGCCATCCTGCTTCAGAGGGAAGAGCCCTATGGGAGCGAGCTGTGTCACACTGTTAGTCTGGTCCCAGGAACAGTCCCTGACCACTGGCTGCAGGTCCAGAGGCTGGTCCCTGGCCTGGTCTACTTAGTGATATAGACATAGCTGTAAAAATGGAAGCTATTTTGCTTTGTTACACTGCATTGCTGCTCACATGCCCAGTAGTGTTAGAGGTTAAAGCTGCCATTGCACCGCACTCATAAACATGACGTAGAAGGATTTTCTAGATGTTTAGAAAAAATGTATATCCTTCAGTTCAAATCCCTTGCTCCACAGCAACACAGCTGTGGTTCACCAGCATGATGGCAGTTCTTTAATAGGACACAGAGAACAGTTCAATGGAAAATAGTTGTGGCCGCAACCAGGGCAGAATTAGATGGACAGCCCCCTGAACATGCTGCCTTCACCCAACTCTGGAAACTGGGCATCAGCGTTTGAGCCAGGCACTGTCAGTCCCTCTGTTCTCAGCAGGGAACAGCACCCCACTTTGATCTGTCGCAGACACCTACTTTAGGGTGCAGTTAATGGACCTCTGGAGATTCTTATCTCATTGACTGTACTGAGAGCTATGGCTCACTAACTCAGACGGAAACTTTAGATACCTAAGTTAGAGCAGATGAAACCCAACATAAGTGAAAAATGTTTTCACTGTAGAATTTGATCAGCTACAGTCACTAGAGATCAGCAGGAAATGAATATGCTGTTTTCTACAGTTGTGATTTTTTTTTCCTTACTTCCTCAAAAAAGCAAAACAAAAAGAGAAATGTTCTCTTAAACAAATTTTCACAATGATGTTTAAAAGGATATGTCAAAATCAGTATGCTTCCATTTACATTTTCCTTCTACGTAATTGCCGGGTTTTCTGATGGAAAACAATTTTCTGTTAGACAATTTGCCAGCAGCTATAACAGTCATTCACAAAGACGTTAATCGTGAAATGCTCTGTCACAATCATGGAGCCCTCAGCCTACCTGGTTGTCCTTTTAGTGGATTAAATCTGGCAAGTGCTGAGTACTTGTGTCTTGATTCTGCAAAACATGTGCTTATCCTTGAAGCATGTGAGCAGTTAGATTGACTTCAAAAAGAATTCACCAAGGACACTTATGGATCTGAAGTTAAACACTGGTGTAAGTGTTTTGCTGGTTCAGGAGGGGAATGGTAGGCATTCAGGAATGCCTCAAACCTGGCATTTTGTTTCTGTGTAACTGCATGCCAAGGGCACCCTTTGGTCTCTTTAAAACAAAGCAATAAGTGAAACAAAACCTGTTGGAGAATATTCAGGAACTACAGGTCTACATTATAAATATTGTGCAGAAAATGGACCGTGGTTTGAAGGAGATAACAGGTAGAGTTAGAGCAGGAGAGTGAGTAGATCATAGAATAGAAATCTGTGATTTTGCATGAATAAACTAGACTCCAAAAATATCTTTGCCCAAGGCACAAATATACCTCAGCCTGCCTTGGCTGAGAAAAGTCCATTGATGATTTTGAAGAAAAATAGCCCACTCTAAACGAGGACTAGCTTAAGTGATGAATTGCACGTATTCATCACGCAGCTCTCTTTGAAGCTCTATAGATTGTCTACTAGGGGCTCAAAAGTAATTTTAAAAAGTTTACATATGGCTTGAGAACCACAGGCTAAGTATTGCTGCTTCGGTCAATACCACAAGAGCTTCCACTGAATTACAGAGCAAAACAGACTGCTTTACTTCAGTCTTTAACATCAGTGCAAATGAAGGTTGCCATTAATCTAAGTGTGTTTCTCCTCTGTTGTGGTTGCTTTCTACGCTCTTGTGAGAAGCTATTAAGATACAAGAGCATACACAAGCTTAGTGTAGGTTAATAGTGGACTGTGAGGATGGGATTCATTTTTCAGTTCTTTTCTCTTTAGCATCCTAAATTGTGTGCAAATGTTTTGTCAATAGCAATCATACTGCTGTGAAAATACTGTCCACAGCACACCAGCATATTTTGAAAGACCAGCTTTAAAATTCAGTAAAATGGCTAGTTAACATGACATTTCTTTTAATATTTTAGAAGTCTGATATACTATATTTCCTTGCTTGTGTTTTGTTGGGGGTTTTTTAACTGAATTCCAAAAGCTAAGATTTCAACTGGATGGGCAAATGTGTATTTCAAAAAGTCTCAAAATTTCCTGATACCGATAATCTTTGTCCAGAAGGGCGAACACTAGAAAGAAAAGATTTAATAAGGATAAGGTTTCTATTTAGTCTTAAATCACCAGCCATATTCTATATGTTCCGCACTCAGATCTGTAAACCTTCAAACATACATATTAAGAATAATCAAGGACTTATTCAAGTTCTAAAATTAGATTCTGCATTTTGGGAAAAGCTTGCAAAACAGGTTTCTTAGTTGCCCCTCCATCTTTTAACCTGAAAGATACCCAGTTTTCCACTATATCATACTATGCTGGTGGAAAGAGGAGCCAAGGTCCCAGAAATAGCTACAGCATGGGCAGTCAAATGAAGTAGCTGGCTCACTGAAATGTCTTTGTTCTGTGGGTAATGTAGAAGTGTTCTTCACTGAGGACATTTCCAGGTGACTTATATTTGGAGTCAGCCTTCCTGGAGGATGCTCACAAAGCACCATGATGGTCTACAGGTAGAGGTTGCAAAGAGCTTTCTGGGCCTAATGACTTTTCAGCACCTGCCGCCCTAAAATTCCCATTTGGAACTGTATATGGTCTGTTATGAAAGCCCATCTCGGTTCGTAAGGAAGGGTCAGGAAGATGGTAAAAAAAAAGCAGTAGCATCGTCTACCTAAGCAGACAGCAGTATCATCCCCCGAATGATTGCTCAGATGGTGTTCCCCACACAGCATTTATTTGATGTGGTGACACCTGAAACATTTGATAATTTATTGTCGTTCAACAGTTTTCAAGACTTGAATGGAAAAAAGGAGAACTTTATGTTAGCTATTTATGTAAGAATAAGAATCTCTATTTCATCCAGCTCTGCTTAGATCAATACCATATTAGCTCAGTAGGCTAAGGTTTACATGTTGTGCAAAAGAATTCAAGACCTCTTTGTGTCATATTCTGCAAGTTTTTGGCTCTTGCATCCACATAGCTAGCAAAGGGAACAGTACTGTGACAGCAGGGCCAATCTGTAGAAGACTGAAATGCAGAATCACTAAATATGTCTTAAAAATTATAAACCAGTGAGTCATGGGGAATCTTAAAGCCTGTCTGCTTTAAACAAAGTTCTCTTCTGTTTGTCATTTCAAAGAGGCTTCCCTACAGGAAATGGGAGGAGGGAGGCTCAGAGTGCCATAACATGGTGGCCTTATCCTCCTTATTTTCTTGCAGTTCAGAGCAGCATCAACTGCTATAATGTTGAAAGCCATCATGGGAAAGAGCAGGATCAGAGCTGTTTGCACATAGAAAATGCAAAAGCAAAAAAAAAAAAAACCACCACCAAATCTGCAGCAATTGGAGTGGGGGCATTATTTTGTGGTTTTAAAAAGCCACTAATAGTAACAGTCTAAAACAACTTTCTCACTCCAAATAATAAAACTGTAAAGCTTTAATGTTTTCTAGTATGAGGAAGAATTCAACTCATATCCTCTATAGGGTGTTTCATTCTATCAATACTGCATTGAACAATCCTGGTGGAAAGGGGCTGAACTGGCAGGTATTTTAAATGCCATGGGATTGCCAAGGCAACTGAAGACTAACTATGGCCAGAATATGGATAGAAAAGCACATGCTGGCAGCAAGAGCTATAACATCTGAGCCCCGTCTTTCTGGCAACTCTAGGGCCTCACAGAAATGTGTAGCTTACATAATAAAGTTATTCCAAGCTGGAATTGTTTTACTTGCTGGAAAATGCCAATAAATGACTACAAAATTATGTTAGCTAAGGATTTTCTTTGAACTGTGAATAATTAGGATATATAAACATATTCTGTTTTAAACTGAAAGTGATATGGACTTCCTAGAGAAATGACAAGGTGTTAATTTAAGCCTGGAAAGCCAGTGGTGTAAGCATTAGAATGACATCTTATGATTATTTTCATGATTGACTCCATGGATAGGTTTCAGCATTATCTTTTCATATTGTTTGTAAGCACAGACGTACCACTATTCAACAACCTAGGGACCTATCTGTAGGGAATGCTCAAGTGCTAGAAGGCCACATATGTTGGTTGCAAATTGAGTAGCTTAATTAAGGAAAAAGATTATCTCACTGCACAGGAAATCCAGAAAAATATCAGGAATTGGTTTATACATTATTAACACTGAGAGAGATCATGTATGTGTGTATGTGTGTGTGTTCTGTGACTGGAGATATACTTAAGAAATCCTTGCTCTTTTGAAAGGATTAAGATATTCCTCTTGAATTCTTTTACAGTATTCTTTAATATCGAGCATATGGGCAAAAGATCTGTGAGGGTGTGCTGAAAGGCTAAATAGCAGGGCATAAAGAGTCATTGGTCATAGTCACAACATGAGTGCAAAAATGTTTTTCTAAGTTCACTATAAAATTAACAGATTATTTGCAGTACTGAGCTTAAAACCTGGAAGGTGCTGTTTGAACTTCTATTCCCAGAGCATCTTGTAGACTGGGTGGGCAAATCAGGCCATTCAGATGTCCTTGTCATAAAATAGGTGCTTCAATCACACTTTGGAAAATACTTCAGGTGTTTTGTACATATAATTTTGTGCATTGTTGCCCTCTCTGCACACTTTAAAGGACACTTTTTAAAATCCTGGTTCTTTACATTTTCAGAGGTTTATGGAGTGCTATCTGGAACATTTTAGAAGTAGGATTACTGGGGTAGGATAAGCAATTTATTGTTCACCACTAAGTTATTGATGAGATTGTGATTTTGAACTGTTGTAGAGGTTCACTATTTCCTGCTGAGGGACTCTCTTCAGAAGGCTATTGTAGTGGCATCTATTGTAGTAGAACTGGTAGTTTACTATTATATCCTGTCTCTTTGCAGTTGGCCCGCACATAGGGCGTTATTGTGGGCAAAACAACCCAGGACGTGTCCGGTCTTCGACAGGGATCCTTTCAATGGTATTTTACACTGACAGTGCAATAGCAAAAGAGGGATTCTCAGCAAACTACAGCGTGTCGCAGAGCAGTGTATCAGAAGGTCAGTATTTATCTATCCTGCAGAGCTTCTTGGAAAATATTCTGTTATGTCTTCTTGCACACCAGGTGTTGCATAAAACTTTAAAGAAACCTTAAATAAATAAGATGGTGGGGAAGGGTTGGTTCTGTCTTGCTTTTTTCTTTTTTTTTTTTTTTAAAGAACAGCTGCCCTTTGAAAAGCAGTGCAAGAAGCAGAATTCTCCTTACAGTTTTATTCCACATTATTGCCAGGAAGTTCGGGTAATTATTGTGAAAAACTGTGCTGACCAAGGAAACGCAGGAATACAGAGCAATTGAACACTTGCATTAAAACAATGAAACATGAACAATGAATGCACTACCCCAAGCCTTCTTTTATCACATGGAATAAGCTTTGATGATTGATTTGTTGAATAAAAAGAACCCATTTAATACATGTGCTCTTGTTAAACCATTTCATAAGCTATCTAAGCTTTGTTCTCTGTCTCGTATTTTTTTCCCAGTTGCCTCATTTTCATGCTTACCCTTTGGACGGAGAATGAAATGAAGTGAGGGAGATGCAGGAAAATAACAGGCTGTGTTACACCATGTCCTTGCAGATTTCCTTGCTTTCCTCAATGATAAAACACACACTTTAAATCATACTCTCTCTCCTTTCTGCAACTTACTGGGTTTTGAGCAGATTTATCCAGATTTGATGTACCTGTTTAGAAGGAACAGAAGAAAAATGAGCAAACTGAAATTATCTCCATTACTCCCCACCTCTCTTCCTACCCTTGCCTCTTTAATAGCTTTCTTGTACATGCATAACCAGTAAGAGGGAATGGCACATACCCAGCCTCTGTGGATGGGAAGCACTCTCCTCTGTCTCTGTCAGACTGTATCTCCAGTTAGTTTGGCTTCTCCTTATGTAGGTGCTGTTCCTACCCTGTCATTAACTAGCACAGGCAACTTGGGTCCCCATGTTCATCTCCTCCACAGTTATCTCTACCTGGGCTGTAGAGGCATCATCACACTGGAGCCAGAATTAATAATATCTGCTATGCTGGGATGTCTTCAGCTCTTTTAAACACAGGACAACAGAACAGGAGAAGTTAGTGTGTGTGAAAACCCTTTTGGATGATAAGAGGAAACATTTTCTATGATTCAGGCCTGGACAGAGGAGTGATTCTTCTCGTTTAATTTCCGCCACCCTTGCTCTTTGTGTTTTCAATACAGAGAGGGTCACCTCCAGAAGACAACACAGCCCACATATCTCAGCCATGTAAGATGCCCCCAGGAGGTACTTGTCCCTCTCAGCAGACCACAGGGAAAGCTCGCATGTCTAGATCAAACTGGACACCTACTTTTTAGATATTTTAATATGAGTCCCACCTACCATGTCTTGCATTCTTTGTAGTGGCTTAGGGCTCTCCTTCTGATTCCAAGCAGAAGTTAATTTACTTTGAGTCTTACCCTAATGTAGTTCAGCTTCAATACTTCACCCAAGGCCCCTAATAAGTTGAAGCAGCACAGAAATGGGGGAAAGGGTGGTACGCCGCGGGAAATGCAGTTTGGCAGCAAGTTTGATAATTCGGTTATGGGCACCCTAACTACAACTCCTGTGAGGTACTGTGAGAGGATTTCTGAATAGAAGTTTCTGGATCCCAGATAAAAGATTTAAACTTTTTTTTTTCAGAATATTTTAATTTTCATTGAAAAATCAGAACTTTGCTTATTAAAAGCTCAGGATCCACCCCTCTGTTAGAGATACATCAGCTCCAGAGAAGGTATGATAAAAAGGAGTATGTACTCATATGTCAGGGCCTCCACTTCACACGCTGGTATTTTAATTTAAACTGCTAATGAAGGAATGAATTATATTTATGTACTATGAAGTCCCTGCACAGAACCATAAGCACATGTTATTTTCTCCTGCCCTTGCAATGGGGTTGGTAAACTTCTGACAGGGGGATGCATGAGCATCTGGGTGTCAGGATCCGTCTAAAGCCACCGGCCTCTCTTGCTTCGGTGGGGGTTGGAGCCTTTATTTTTGAAGAGTGAAGGAAGAATTTAGTCTCCATGCCCTATCATGCTTTGAACTCAATATAGTGACTAGGGCGTCAATTGATTCTAAATTACCTAGGTAATTTTTGTGTCAACAAAAAGAGATTGAATGGACATGATCAACTCATTTAAAATACAGCACGTTATGGACGACGTGGTAATTCCCTTAGGTCAATAATTTTCTGGCCTGGATTCAAATTTTGTCAATCTTTTCTTTCCAGTGTCCAGGATGCAAGGAGGATGCCTAGAACTTTAATAATATTTTTAAAACATTTTATACTTTTTGTACTGGAGTAAATAGTTTTAAAATAAAATTATTTTATACAGTCATCTGGTTTGTCTTTCCTGGCTTTGTGCATAATTATGAGTTGAACATACGTTGTTTTATATTATGAATCCACAGAAGTGCCTGTGCTACCCTAGAAAAGAGAATTCTATTGTCCTATATTGAAATGGCTACAATGCTGGGCTAAAAATATTTGTATAGCATTATTATTGCAGGAATTGCCATGGCAACTCAAATGACAGTATTAAGAATGACACCATAAGCCCAGTACTGCCTCACTTAAAGTTGCTAAAGAATTCAAAGTCACATAAAAATAAATTCTTTAGATATTCATATTCAAAGCAGGAAAACGTTCTTATTATTCAAAGTCTAAATCAAAAAGCTGACCATAATAATGATGGTAATTTATTTTTCTTCAGATTTCCAGTGCATGGAACCACTGGGCATGGAGTCAGGAGAAATTCACTCTGATCAAATCACTGTCTCCTCCCAGTACAGCGCTATCTGGTCTTCAGAAAGGTCCCGGCTAAATTACCCTGAGAATGGATGGACCCCAGGGGAAGATTCCATTAGAGAATGGATACAGGTAAAAAGATAATGTTTTAAAGATATTATTAATAATACTCTGTGGAGTTTATCAAATGTGGAGAATGCAAAAGAAAGAAAAAAAATAACACAGTAAAGTATTTCTACATAATCTACGAATCATTGCAAGTGAATAGCTCACATTCCCTATTAGACACACAAAAAAAGACTGACTCCCAAAGGTATAAAAAAAGAAAAGGTCAGGAAGATTAATTCTTCTGCTTCCCACGTCTATTGTTTTTTCAGTCTTCTGGGCACAAATAACAGAGATTTTGGTTTAGTGGAAAAGTCAATATTAGTTTAACATGCACTTAAAGTGGAATGTCCCAGTAAACTGAGCATGTGCTATGTCTCTAGCTGATTACAGTTAAGCATTAATACAGCATGGTGTTTTCATGCACTCAGATTTCACCTCAGAAGACCTATGTCCATTCTAGAATGTCACACATGAAATAAGTTCAGTGGTGTCTGTCTAGTGGCTATTCTTCCACATCCTTAAACACAACATTCATTAGCAAGATTGGCTGCCTCAGCTTTGCTCTGTTAATACAGGAGAAATTATGCAAACATTTGTTGCCACAAAGAGACTCCTTGAGGTCAGTCAGTCTACTTGGGCTTGTTGCTTGCTATTTGTTATCAGGTCCATAGCTTAATGGTGCATGTTTCCTGAGCAGGTTATAATTATTCATATGAATTCCTGTATACAAATAACCTATACTAGCAGGCAAGTATTAATATCGTTAGGTGAAAAAACCACTGATTTATCTTAAGTGTTGGTTGACTTACACTTCTTAGTTGTAACCTAGATTCTATTTCTGTTGGCAAAAGCTAAGAGAAAGGCTTGCACATATTAGATCAATATTACTTCCACATATTAGATCAATATTACTAATATTGAAAACTTGTTCATATATTTGAAAGATTCCTCCTGCTTCTGTTGTTTTCTATAAGAAATTACTAACTGACATATAAAAACAATGCCTTATTAGCTATCCATACGAATGTTCACATTGGTGTTTCCTGTGAGGTTTGCTGTCTGCAAGAAAGCTTAAAAATATGTTGAGTAGCAGTTAGTGAAGGGAAGAAAGAGGGGGAAATCTTTCATTTCTGATCCTTGACACACAATGGGACTCTCAGGTGTCCTGCTTAGGGGCCCCTACACATCCCGAGCTCTTGGAAACTTGGTAATCATGTATGATGGACCTAACCAGACTTCAGAGCGGCAAAAAAAATCTGTTGATCCTTTTTCCTTACTTAGGAATAAATGCTAAAATCTCCCCAGCCTTATCTAAGTGCAAGGCTTGTTATTAATCATTGCCACTTGCAATCCATGGAATGCACATGGAAAAGGGGTGGAATGCATCAGAATCAAATTCCATGTGTTTCATCTGGTCAGAGGGCTGCCACTTTTTCTTTATTTCCTTCTTTTCTGCTGTCACTTACGCATTTATGACTGGATAATCAAAACAAGAGAGCTAGTCAAATCTCATTCATGTGTTGTGTGTGCTTATTAACTTTATTAAGTTATGATGACTACGTACATATATAGAGAGAGCTTAATCCTTTCACTTAGAACTAGATCTTTCTGAGAAAAATTTTCAACGGACTTTTTTTAACCATTAACTTTCTTAATAATAAACACATAACAGAATCCAAGCTACTCTGGGGTTTATGCTTAAAACAGCTCGGAGTACTTCAGGCCTCCTGCCCATGAACTTCTCAGCCTCCTTTGCCTTCTGCCATAAACCACTGAGCATAATTTTTAGCATCTTTACACTGCCTCCAGCTACCACATCAGCCAAGAAGTTGGTGGTTCTTTGGATGCTGTACTGCTCACGCTCATGCCACGGCTCTCACCTGCTTCACCCAGCCCCCGGTTTGGAACCATTTCCCTGAGCAGTCTTGGCCTGGTGTATCTCCTCCACTGCCCAGGGCCCCTGTGGAGGCACTGGCACCCCCAAGGCAGACTTCACAACAGAGCAACTAGGCTGTAGCAGCCTTCGCTGCAGAGCTGGGTCTTGTTTGCAAGACTGAGCCTACAAAGTCTTGCTTGAAGATTCATTGCATTCAATAGGTGTGCTTAACACGTGTCGCAGAGGAGCTGTTAATCATTTCTACCACTCAACCTACGTAGCAGAAGCAACCAAGCTAGGCTGGAGATTGAGTATGCCATCCCCTGGCTTTTCACAAGGTACAACGGTTTAACTCATCTTTGGTTCCATTTGTATCAGGAGGATATTAATTCTTATACTTATTTATTATGGTTTAATTCAATACTAACATTGTTAATTCAGACTTCCAAATGTGTTCTAAATGCTTTCCTGTTAAACTTAGTTGACAATCTTGAGATGGGTGCTAAGCGCTTCAGACCATCAGGCACTTCAATAGCAGGGTCCTTGCACATGTGAACTGCCATCTTCTACAAAGGCTCGATGCCACTGGCAATAAGCACATGTTGCAAGTCTGTATCTGGATAAAATATTGAAATCCCATGTTTCCTCTGTACAAATATCCCCAGGAACAGATGTTCATCTCCGTAAGAGTTTACAGACAAACAACCAAGGACATGCAACTAATAAAATACTCTGAAATTACCCGCTGAAAAAAAATCATAATATTTTATAAAAGGAGGAAGACATTGTATATGAAGGACTGAGGTCACTTTGTTCTGTTTTGTTTTGTATGCTATTGTAAACTAGTCATGTGAAGTATTTGCTTTTGAGCAGTAGAGTGTAAATGGATTTTTGTTGTACAGTGCAAGAACTCTAGAAAATCTTCAACAGCAAAAAACAGTCTGAAGGATACAGCAATGCTGAACTTGGAACTTTCAAAGTGAAAATTTCTGCCTATGTGCCCTTGTCTGAGAGACAAAGATTTTGTGTATATCAGTATTCATTAATCTTTTCACAATTGCGGGTTTCCATACCTGCACACACACTGCAGCTGGTTAAGTAGTGATGTCTGCCTTCCGACTGCTAATATGCATATGCAACTACATCATATATATGAGATATGTACAATCCATACATGGGCAAAGCAGCTTGAAAATTCAGCTCCAAATACTAATTTCCTTAGTGTATCATTTTTTTATATAGGGGAAATATTTTAGTTCTCCTTTCCTTTCCTTTTACCCCTCCTTTCAAGGTTAATGTTTTTGCTAAAACAAAAGAAACAGAAAACCTCAGTTAAGTATCAGCAAAGGGAGATTGGTATCTATAGAGGACGTCTAGAGGGCATGCGATATGATTGTCTCCATTGAGGTGTTGACGTCTTTTGGACCATTTCGCTGAAAAGAATTAAGAAAATAGTGTTGGCTTGTTGTTAGTAATGGATTTGCATGAATTCCATCTGTGGATGTGGAACCCATTCTTTGGTGAAAAAACTAGATTGCTCCTTTGTGGCTGACAAGGTACTAACTCCCGAGTTCATCTGAGTGCCACCTGCTTGCCGGGCTCTGCTAAGTGAAAGTTGCCTGTCCGTTCCTTTCCTTAATTGTTTGGAAATCAATGTCGAAGCTTAGATTCGAAATATCCATAGCACAGTCACACCATAAGTCTGCACAGTACTATCTCCATTTTATTTTTACCCTCAAACACACTTTTGAAAATTGCTCAACTACCTTGAGATTTTGGAGTGACTCTATAATCAGAAACAGAGTCACTCCAGATTGAATTTCTTTTTTAAAAACACATTAATAAAGTCTGTGGATTTTCTAATATGAATGCAATAAAGATATGCATGAGGCAAGACCTGCCAAAAATAAGCATGAAGTTAGTTTATTGTCATATGGGACGTTATTAACTCCTCAACCTTAAGCTCAGCCTACCTGTTTATTACACTTACATTTCACACACTCGATTGCCCTTCAGTGTGAAATAGCATAATTTAAAATAAAAAATAAAAACAGGTCTTTAATCTAATCAAGAGCAGGGAACTGCCATTGCAACGTAAGTCATTGTCCCTCATTAAGGTATCCTTTCACAGGAAAAATAGTATAGTGTTTCCATTTCTGTAATCCGAACAACAAACATGTTAATAGGTATCAATTACCAGCCAGTTTCAGTACTTAGAACCAGTAAGAAGGCCAGTGCGAGGGTTTCACATCTGGTTTCAGTGAAACTGTTCCTGTCTGTGGTATTTAAAATTTAAAGAACTCCTGTTATTGTGCAATTGGGAATCCTAGGGGAGTACAATGTTAATGAAATCCATAACATGCAGGGATTTTATGATTGCATTTTCAAGGCATTCCTTCAAAAGGGACAACTGATTTCTGCCATGGCAGCAGTAATTGTGTTTTTACAGAGTAGATTTAACGTTTGCATTTAAGAACGGCAGTTAGGTTTACACTCATCTGAAAAAGTAACATGCGAAATCTTTATATTTAGGGAACATTTTGCATCTTGTTTCCGAAACCTTTGAGCAGAAGCCACGGGCCGCTGTGCATAGCAAGCCCTTGCACCTCAGGGGCGACCCAGTGGGTCACGGCCGGCAGCCCCCCAGGGCAGCGCAGGAGCGAGGGAAGCTCCAGGAGGAGTGCCCGGCCGGATAGCTGCCATCAGCTAAAGACACTTGAGACCCACGTGTGTGTGGTTTTGAAGGGAGACTGATTGCCTGTTACCAGGGTCACTGGGAACCTGTGCTATCATCAATCCTTATAATGGCGTGGGTTTTCAAACCCACAAGGAGCAACACCTTCTGGGTACTTTTACTGCAGAATCTGTATGTTTTCTATCAAAACGTTTCTTCTAATGCATATAACACAAATCTGTACACTCCCGCCAAGCTGGATGATTGTTTCTGGGTGGCACAATTTTTCTCTCATCCTGTAACTCTGAGCTAGACCTCCAGCTTGTCCAGAAAGCAAAGCATGTTTGTTAGTAGCACAAGATCTTCAGTTCATATTATGGCTGGGGTTGGACAAACTATAAATCCAGCTTTAAGAATCCTAGTATCAGATCAAAACTTTGCAGCCATAAACCAAAAAGCACTACTCTGGTATAAACACACTCTGCCAGTTCAAATTTGTTCAAAAAAGGTTAACAGGAGGTTAACATAAATAGACGTTATACTCTGCATTGGGTACTATCTGTCATTCTGCAGCTGACATAAAGCCATTCACTAAGATGAACTCCCTATTGTGTGTTCTGGCTAATATGACATAAATGGCTAATCCAGCCCAAATTTGTGCTGCTGGGTTTCTCAGCAGGGCACAGATCTGGTACGATGTGGAAACGGACGGAGTCAGAGGTTGGCACAGGGAGCAGGTCTGGTCACTCCCTCTGGCCTCTGCCTGCCTGCCTCCACCTCGTCCCCCACCCATCTGTTCGGCACCGACGACTCTTGCAGAGTAATTTTCTAGACCCCTAGACCGGTCAGCCCTAGGAATATCAACTGATCTGGTGCAAAATTCTTCCTCTGCATCTTGCAGCATTTAGGGATCTGGAGAAAGGCCAGAGAGAGGCAAGAATAGGCCTCCTCAAAAAGCAACCTGGGAGATCCCCCTCGCCTCCACTGATTGAAATATCAGTTGTTTATTTAACACTAACTCTCCCGTGCAAGGAAAATATACTTCCATTGATTTAAAACACTTCTATGTATACACTACTTCACCAGAGTGAGAGGGACCTCTGAGGTGGAATTTTCCTTCCACATTTGTCTTCATTCCTTTACATTTGCGGTAACCTACGTTCTTCATTATTTGCTCCTTTGTAAGAGAAACCCAGGAGCATGCATCGCTGATGTGAACTGGTATATAGATTAGTACAGATTTATTCCTGTAGCACTTCTGAAAATAATTGCAGTTCATCATTTGGTGTCTTGACCTTTCATCTGTGTCATAGCTTATTTCCTTATCAGGTATTCACTTAAAAATATAGTCAGTATTTATATATGCTGCTGCACAGCACATTTGTTTCATTAACAGGTTTATTCTTACATCAGGCAGCTGTTTAGGTTGACTTTACCGAGCAAGCTTATCTAAGTATTTCACATGAAAGCTCAAGGAAGTGCAAGTCAACAATGCCTGTTATTTTTATTCTTATTATTTCTGTTTCTTTTGGAGGTTGCAGTGAAGTGCATAATATTACTGCATAGAATAACATGAAACTTGGGAAACCTCAACCTCCCAGTTCTCCTAGTCTTTGAAGGACTGACTGAGAGCTGAAGTTCAGAGGCTTTGTGGCGGGGCTTGCCCATCATTAGGGAGCACACTGACATGAAAGCACAAAAACTGCCAGTCCTTTGTCTTCTCTACCACTTTAGAATACAAGTCATGTATTTGGTTCACGTCATTTTACAGTTCATAACTGCACTCCAGAAATTACAAAAAGCAGAGTTAGCTTTGTGTGGAAAAGTGCTACAGTTATCTTATGGTCTTAACATACTTTGCACATGGCAAAGAATGACAAAAGAATATTCCTTTCTGGAAATCACAGCCAGTACAGACTGTGACACAGCGCAGAACCAGGGTTAATTGACCCAGCAGGATACATTCGTACCTTTATTTACTGTGACATGGGAATAAATGGTAGAGTTTCACAAAGGCAAGTACTGAAGTTAGACAAGAGGGAGAGGGAGAAATAAAAGGGCCCTACAAAGTATGAAGGTTTTTTTGATTATTCAAAGTGCTTTAAGAGCTATTTTAGTACCAGAAAGTTCCCAGCCATAGATTTATCACTCTGGGGAGGCTGAAGGGATGCTCAGAGAACTGTGCAAAACCATTGGCAGCCTTATTGCTCCAGAAGTGCAGGTGCAAAATGCAGTTTAGAAGAAAATCCTCTCTACCTCCCTCTGACATGTTTCAGCATCAGCCCTAATACAGAGTGGAGTCCGGCATGGCTTCAAGTGATGCTGCGCGCAACATATGGAGGAGCAGCAGAAGCGGAGCCCCTCCGAGCCTCCACTACCAGCCTAATCATTATAATAGTTGCAGTTCTTTCAGGGGAACCATTATGCGGAGATCCGAGTAGTTTGTATATAACTCTGTAATTACTTATGCATCCACTTCCCAGTCCAGCCCTACATCCCCTCAACGGCTGCAAGACAGATGGCCATGTAGAGCTGAGACAGTGAATTAAAAATGTGTCCAGCAAAAGCACTGATTCAGCATCTACTAAAATAATTTTGTAAATTTATCTCACTTTCACTAGTTGGTTCCAGGAGGGAAAGAAATTAAAACCTTTAAATATGTTTTTAAACTAAACACCACAGGTTTTTTTAAATCACATCATTTTCTTCTACTTTCTTTCACAGAAATTAAAGCCACTTAAAAAACTCTGTACAAAATCATTCTTCTCTCTCTTTTTTTTTTTCCGGTTCACGTGTTTGGCTTGACTCAAAACGTTTGTTATTGTTTGCTGGTTTTGAAACTGCCATCAAGCCAAAAAATCAGTTGTTTGTGCCATTCTGCTTGGTAGGGGAGCTCTCTCCCAGATGGCTTGCAGACCCTGTGGGGGCTGAGGCAGCCTCGCCCACCCAGCTACCAGGCACTGCAACACATCTGCTCCACCGCAGCCAGGACTTTCTGCAGATGTGAAGGAAGGTATCTCGGAAGGAGATTTTTCTGAGTCCAGCAGAAATAAATTAATCTACAAGACTAGGCAGGTGTCAAACGGCGGGTGAGGTAGAGCTCAAGGCTAGAAGTTAAGTGACTGAGGGTAGTGGCTAGAAATACAGCCTTGGGTAGGAACGCACAGCTGAGGCATGTTATAATAAGCAGAGTTGTTACTGAGCTAAAGGTCTCTGTTCTCACGGGGCCGACCCCTGGTTGGAGATGATAGGTGTACTGCTGAGTGCTTTGCAGAGACGATTGTGCATTTTTATTCACTCTTTCCACACCTGCACAGTAGTATGAAGCTGAAGAGTTCATGAGTCCTATGGGCCCTTCCCCATCCCAGCATCCATGCTCCAGTTTTTCTGTTCCTGAGCTATTATTTGCCTCCCGTCCTTGTATCATCCTGCTTGTCTGTCCCAGTTTAATTCTGTTCTGCCCATTAGGTGACATTTTCACAGCAGTAGCAAAACAGGTAAAGTGGGAGGATAAATGAGATTTCTTCCAAGAGGTAAATACCTGGCCTTCAGAAAGCAATTTGTCTTCTTCCCACAAAAAAAAGAAAAGAAAAAAAAAAAAAAAAAAGAAGGTATATTTCAACAAGGAAGTACTTCCATTTTTGCTTTACCTCTAACGTTTTCTTTCAAGGTTTTAAAAACTCTTTAAAAAGGCATCAGAGTAAACTCCATAGCTGTCTGATAAACAAAACCTGCTAGCAGAGAACACACAGTTGACCAAACATTAAGCTGAGGTTCGGTTCTTCTGTTTTCAGGAACAACTGGCTTCTCATCAGAGAAGCACTGTTTACCCATAACTTCCACCAACTAGCTGTGCCTATCTAGTCTGGTCTTTCTCTTCATTTCAGCCTCCTGTGTTGAACACTTTGGGCCAAAATAATTTCTGGTGTTGATCCTCTGAAGCTGCTGAAAACATCATTTTGTCCTATCACATATAAAACCAGGGCGTATTTTAACTGGTCATATTTAGGTTATAGATTATGTTAATATAGACTAAGGTGGCTTTCAGCCTTAACAGAGACAGGAGCAGGCTATTCCATTGCAAATACTATTAAACTCAAGCTATGGGCTGAAAGGCTGACATAACACAGAATAACTTTTAAATGCTCTTATCAGGCCATAAAAATTAACTGTCCATAGGAGTGTTCCCTCCTTTCATGATATGCTTAATTAAGAAAATATATCCTGTGTTTATTTTAAAAAGCCACAGCACTTAGAAATCAAGCTTTGCTCTTTACATAGCTGGAGGTAGAGCAACTTTTAGAGAGGCAGAGTGGGGTTATACACAAACCTGGCACCATTATGTGGCCAAAGAAACCCTAGAAGTGAAATCCCCACGGCTGGAGTTTGAGCAGGCTTTGTTAAGAGAAGGGCAGAGCTGGGGGCAGCCAGTCTCCCTGGTTTGCTTTAGCACCAGGGGGGAAGTTGTCTCGGTAGTCACTGGCCTCCACTATCCTTTCTGCTGTCCCCCTTCCAGCACAGGACAAGAGCACCGCTCTCAGCAGCAGATCTTCCAAATCACAACCTTGGAAGTATTTCCTCTATACCGGTGCATTTCCTCAGAGCTATGAGGGACATACCAAGGAAAAAGCAAGATTATCTTTGCATGTATAGTCTTTATCTCTTGTTTTTCACCATACATTTACAGTACCCTCACCACACCACCTAACTGCAGCTACCTGACATTTTTCTAGAAAGTAGCAGAAACTCATGTTTTAAAAAAACAGTGACTTGCTTGGTGACCCAGTCGTAAATTAAAATCATCATACACAATGTGTATGAAATAGAAAATCGAATTTTGGTGCAACAAAACTGACAGTTCCATTTAACAGAGAATAAGTGAATGCAGACTCCTGTGGATGACTGACTGATTTAAAGAGACTGTGCCGATTTTCCAAGATGAGAAAGCTGATCACAAGAAAATACATATATTTCTATGTGACACAGGTTATACACCTATTCCAATTGCCAGTGAAATTAGGCTTAAAAAATATTAAATCTTAGACACTGGCACTTTTTCCTCATTTTGTTGGTATTTTTTATAGAAAGCCCAAAGCCTGAACTTTCAAAAATATCTAAGTATAGCGAATTCCAGTGATTTTAGGGGAACTCACTCCGAACACAGTGATTGCACAGTCAGATCTATCTACACCATCAACATGTGCTGTCTGAGACAGTAGAGGTTTAATTCTACATAGTATATCATCCCCTCACTTAACAGCTTCCTACCCAATTAGCATAGGTATGCTGCGAAACAGGAAGAAGCAGAGGTTATTTCTGTGTGTTTACGCATGTGTAATATTGTACTTACATTCAAAATACCAAAATGTATTACAACTCAAGCCCTTCTGCCTGTACCCTCTGATTTTAACAGGACAGCAGCTGGCAAAAAAAAGCAACAGAAGAACTTTATAGACAAAATTCAGTGTTTTCCACCCAAAGCCCAGTTATTCGCATGTGAAGCAGTCTGATAGAGAAGCTTTGGATTACTTGTTTCCCATTTGTGCATTAGTTGCTCAGTACACTTAGGGGAAAAAAAGTCCTACAATTATGTCCTTCTCTCAGAAAAGAGTGGTTCTGCAAGTATTGCTATAGAGTTTCCCTTTTCTATAGTTTCTAACACAAACTGGGGAAGGTTACATTCAAACTGCACTAAATAGTTGTCTTCATTCCAGATCAGAGGATTAAGCTCAGGTTTAAAATTAAATGTAAATTACAAATAAGTATTCAGAAAACGTTAATTAAAAGTATTACGTTCCTGACTCATTTATTGCTCAGCAAGGGTTCCTAAGTATCTTAGCTGGAGAAAGGGGCCATTCACATTCCTCCTTTTTTGACCAAGTCATTGTACATGTCTTAGGTTATCCATTTGCAAGTTAATGTAGTGCCGAAGCAAAGGTTTTCATTTTAAAGAAGTAATATTTCACAGCAAGATATGCTTCTGCAAGATGTAAAACAATCTTTTTCTAAAGCACTGGGAGTTAATCAGCCTTTCTCTTCATTGCTACAGAGAGGGTTCGAATGGCATAAGATGCTGATTACTTAGATCCCAGAGTCTATAGAATCCCAATACGATTACATTTTCCTCCCTTTGTTATCAGAGTTTATTGTATCTTGGTGTTCAGGTTTTAAGTAGTTTTCAAGTAAAAAAAATAAATTAAGAAGAAGGTATTTTCTGAGTCTTCTGAATAACGATCATGTCACACCAGAGCACCACATGAATGCTTAAGGTGGAGCTTGCAAATGACTAGCAGAAGGATCATTCCCTATCACCGCATGTGCACTGGATGCATTTCATACGATATAGTGAGCCCATTTCAGGGGAGCATTGCATTGCCCTTGCTTTTAAACCAAACTCCTTCAAAGACTCACACTAAAAATATCACACAGAGCTAATGTGTACCAGTGGCAGTGCTTCTCCCGGCCCACTCGCAGAATTTCTCTTTCACATTTGATCTTTATAGTTTCCATACTGGAGCGATTTGGTTTGCTGAATTCTGGAAATGTCTCAAGTTGAAATGCTAGTGTATTAACCTGCTGTACTGAGTCTCTTTTGTTTCTCTTTGCTAGAGTGCTGCTTGCCAATTTTTACAACTACAGCAGATTTTACTATTCAAACAGAACCAGATGGAACACCAGTTCAAAGAACATGTCAGAATTAAATATTTCTTTTTTAATTAGTTGCTTCTGATTTATGCAAAAAAAAATTAACATAAGAGTGGGAGAATGTGCCATGAATCCAGATGCAACACAGCCCACACAAGCATTATCTTTCCTCTGTCAGAGACACAGAGGCCTTTTCTTTCATTTTTTTCTTGTCTTTTCTTTTTTCCTTTTGTTTCTGGATTTCATTTTTCTTACACTTTCTGCATCTTTTCCTTCCCCATAATGATGACTGAAGTTCTCTTATGTTCATCAGTCATACTTTTTCATCATTATCTTAAATTTTCTCTTGTAGAAACTGGCTGATCTGCTTCTAAAAAAAATTACTGTACTCAATACTGCAACCCCAGCATCAGTATCTCAATGTGATAACATCCTTTGAGTCCGTTTGTTTTCAGTTGGGGGAATCTTTACACTTGCATTTTTTTCTGCTGCAGAAAAGGATTTGGGAAGAAGGTGAATGTTGTGAGGAATATTTCAACTGCTGGAGAAAGTTCAGTTCCTTTTTGCTGTCAAGCATTCCTATTTCTCTGACATGAATGTTTGCTCATCTTCTATTTCATGCCTTCCCATTTTTGCCAAGTCACATAAGCATCAGTTCAGTAAACTATACTGACTGAGGACAGTTGTTAGGCACAGACTAGAAGCTGAGCATGTGATTAGCTGCTTTCTGTTCTGGGGCTTTTAGGATGTTGCTGTCAAGGTCAATGAGAAAGACTTCAGTGACTCAGAAGAGATCTTACTAACGGCAAAATTTTTTCCCTACTTCCTTTATGGAGCTGCCAGAAATATCACTGAGAATTTTGCACAAAGATCAGAGGTGGTTTGCAGCCTTAACTATTTTCACTTCAACCCAGGATGAATATTTGCACCCTGTCATTAATCAAGGAGTTGTGGTCGTTTCAAGGATGAAGACTTTTGGAAGTAATTTTCCAACCAAGTTAATTAGAATATTTTCAGAGTTTCTACTAGAACCTGTGCCATTTTTACTTAGCATTATAATCTCCTTTACTTAAAGCTCAATAAATAAAGGAATTAAGTAATAGTTGTGTATACATCATGGGAGAGCATGATTGATCAAATCAACAGCAACACCTAATAAAAAAGATCAACTCTTGCTTAATTAAATATTTGACAGAATAGTGAAGCATCACAACAGTTAATCTGACTCAGAGCACTGTATGCTATCTAGGGAAATGACACAGTTCTCTAAAAATATTTACTTTGGTATGGTGTGTCAAGTGATGGATTATACAGCTTTTCAAGCCACAAGAGATGCCCACAACAAAAAGCTTCCTGTTGTTAATCAAACTCCAGCACTTTGTCCTTTATTTTCTCAGGCTGTTGAACAGACCTACAGTAGGACTGTTAAAAGCTGGTAAAACTGCTCCCTTGCTACAGCTCCCACAATGACTGTATTTTATTTAGCAAGACAGATTTTCATTCTGAAAATAAGGTCTTCCATACTATGACATGGTTATGTATGATGACAGGAAGCAGCAATATTAATTTCAAGTCTTGTATGTTGTGTGTTGTTCTTTCTCTAGTAGTTTGCTAAGATTTGCTACATGATACATTGTGCAGAGCTAAATATTATTCTTTTTCCTTCTCCTTAACTGGTCTCTAATAAAATGCCACCCCTTGCATATCTATGTCTTAAAAACATGTCGCCCACCCACATTTTTTGGAGACGGTAAGACAGCAATAAAAGTATTTTTCCTGGATGCTAAAAGATATTGCAGAATAAATAGGGAGGAAGTAATTCATATGTAGAAACAGCTAGCGTCTTGCAATATGCTCTCACAGGAAAGAAACTGATTTTAGAAGTAGGAACAACTGGGGCTTTTTTTACACGAACATTTCTCTCCTGGAAAAAAATACACACTTGGGATGTTCCTCATTTCTTGTAAGTTAGGGGCCCATTCCTATAGGCAAGTCTGCTCCCAGTCTTGTACTTACGAATAAAGTCAGTCACATTGCAGCACAGGCAATTATCAAAGGCTGTGTTTTTGGATAAGGCCCTAAGGCATCATTTTCCAAGAGAGATATGCTTTTTAATCTGAATGAAAGTGAACAAAATTTGAAAAAAGAACTAGCAACATACTGCAGTTAGTCAAAGCTGAAACTCTGGCCACGGAAATGAAATGTCAAGATTTCAGGTTTGGAGACAGCTGCCTATCTCAGATCACAGCCTTACAGCATGCAATAACTTACAGAATCGCTTGCATCCTCCAAAATAAATACCAGATGTTTGTTTATCGTATGTGCAGAAAGTTAAATGTCAAATAATTGCAGGGAAATGCATTTGATGTTCATATTCAAAAGTACTGTATTTCATCACCACCTCCCTCCACAGTTCATTTTAACGTGAAACACAAGTTCTTGAAACAAAAAGGACAAGAAGGCCAAAACAAAAAGCTAGTTGTTAAAAATTTGTATTACTATCTCAGCTGGAGGAGACTGGATCTGAGGAAAATGGGTTACCTCTGGTCATGCTAACACTTGGAGACCTCTGTGGAGAGGACATACTAAGTTCACTGGAAATTACACAGGCAGTTGGACTCCATAAGCATAAGCCTCCAAAAAGCATAAGAATTTCCTATCTGGTGACACAGCTGTACTAGAGCTACTGCCCTCTGCAATGACTCCTCTGGATAACATGGTACAGCTGTGTCTTACCACAGCTACGTTTTGATACCTTCAGGTTCCAGTTGTTAATAGCAGTTGATATGCTTGAACCTCAACTCTGAGCAGTCCCTGTGACATTTAGAATGTGTATTTTATGCACAATTCTGCATTTTACAGAAGGTAAAGTTTCAAAAGACACTGGAAAGAAAACAAAATACATCACAAAGTGATTAATGAAGGTGAGCTTAACAGCCCCTTAAGATGTGTCATGCAGTTGCCAAGGTAGTCTTCTACATAATTTATTTCTATCACCTTTCTTAGAGAAGAAGATTGGTACATTTAGAGCTTGATTTACAAACATACTTTGGCACCACAGAGGGGTGCTCAGTGTTGCAATCCTGTTTGTATGCACCTGGAGAGGAGCAGTTCCTCTCCAGAGGCCGCTGCAGAGAACTGTCAAAAGGGAGGAAAATGTTTTAAGCGCTCTCTCTCCCGGACCTCCGCACTGACACAGAGTTAGCACTAAAAATTCCAGCCCTTCCGCTTCTCTGCTGCTTAGCCCCACCTTTCTTGTTTGCACTGCTCCTTTCTCACAAAACACTGATGAAGAAAGGTTATTCTTTTTTCCTCTATCCGCCTATGAGCAAACACCCGCTGGCATACGGCAGGTCTGGGGTTACAGCTTGCTTTTGCAAGGGGTTTAAAGCTGTGGCACGCAGCTGAACACTTGAGCCATCAGCCTCCAGACACTCCAGGAGACGACTGCTGTTGACATAGTTCCAGTTTTCAAGAAGCACGTAAAGACTTTCTGATCCAGAGAGAGCACATCTATGTGAAAAGATGTTCTCCCTAACAAGAGATGCCTCCCTCCTCCTGTACTGTATTACACAGTTACTGGAGCCAGGAGTGCTAATGAGGTTGCCTCTTCCCCACCTATAGGCAATAAATTAGAGGTCATCTCAGAATCTCTCTCTCTCCCAGTGAGCTCTTTACTTCTGGCAGGAGAATTTCTGCCTGCCTTTTGAATTCTGCCAGGTTTTAGGCATGAAGGTAGATGTCTACATCCTTTGTGTGTTTAGGACTTAGTTCTGGGCAGTGAGACAGATGCTGTAGGATCTTCAGTGCCCCGGGAGTTAAGGGGGAGCACTGAATACCAACATTTGGGACCAAGCAAAATCTGGGGGCCTGAAGTTCTTTGATGAGACAAGCCTGAGTCGCCTGAATGGTCAGTGACTGGTAGCTGTAATTGTTAGCTCAGGTATGAGCTAATCAAACCTTCCCCTAAAACCCCAATGTTAAATTTTAACTTGGCTTCAAATACCTAGAACTCTTGTAATAGGCCATTGCTTGACTATATTCACAATGAAGTACTTACTGTATATTAAAAAGCCCCTACTAGAATAATTTCAAATCAGTTGGAACGGTACAGGCTTGGGACCCTAATCATTTCAAAACTGAAGAGCTGTTTCAAATTGTAAGAGAAGCAGATCATTTAAATAACTTAGCTCTGCACTCCCTCAGACTTCCAGATTTTCAAGTGCACTTCAGCCTGGAAGTGAATGTGGTATTGGACATAACTCAGTGCAGCACACTTTACAATCAGCAGAGTACAGTTTGGAGAGCATTTGAAGTTAAGCTGAGATTGCTCAGCGCAATGATGCCCAGATTCCCCCATTAACTTTCAGATTGCAACAATCTAACATCTGAGACTCTCCAGTTACTTTAAATCACTTGATTGTTTTTGTAAGGTGGTGCGGGGAATTTTTTTTTTTTAAGACTGAAATTTTTTATCACGACAAAACAAGATCTTGCAGTATTTCGCCCCTAAAGACAAGGGCTAAAATGTTACATATAGACTTTAACAGCCTTAAAAACTGGGGCAGGGGCAGGGGCTTTGCCCTGAAAGCTAGTTCTATCTGTCACACACAAGGCTGCTATTCTTGTGTTGGAAGCCTTCAAAATGCCTTGCATATGACATGGGCATTGAGACAGCAGCCAGTCTGTCCTCAATAGCACTTCCTTCAGCCTTTTGAGAGAATGCAGAGCATGTTGATTTAACGGCTCCAGCGCCTTTGGATATATGACATACATCCAGGAAAAAGGATGCCTGCGGGACACAGGGGACATATATTCTGCATCCTGCCTACTTTGGAAATAATGAAAAAGCCTGAGACATTCATGGGACATTCACTTGAGAAGGTTTAATTCAACCTATTATTATCCTGCTAAAGTCTGGACAACTGAAGTTTAGGGGAATAAATTACTCTGATTAATATTTTGTCAATAGTGTCATTTTATATTGAAATTAAATGGTTTGCTTTAGGAAACAAAGAGTGTCCTAAAGGAGGGTGATGAATTTGATTTTAATTGGTTTGTTGTTATGGCTAAAGAAATGGCAGGTGTTTCAAAGCTGTGGTCACCAGCCTGGCTGTGAGAAAGTTTTGTGCCTAGTTTCAGCCGTTTGGTGGCTGGACTTGTGCAGTGGGACAAAGGGGTTTTTTTGCCAGCAGAACCGACTTGAGTAGTCACACTCTTGCACCCCACATCATCCTCCCAGCTATGCCGATACATCTTCTGTGATGCCACATGATGAACTAGATGAGGAAACAGATCTGGATGACAAATAACTAACTGGGGGAGGGGAAGGTTAACCTAAATCACTTGTCCATTTGTTTGCAATGTAACTTTATGAGAGAAGGAGAGAGAAGGCCTCTAACACACATTCATGTGCACACCATAGCATCCATTTCTCCAGCAAGTTCAAAGTGCCATTATTTTCTAATGATTAAAGTTCACTACATTTGACAGTTGGAACAGAATTATTACACTTGTGCTAATGCTTCTTTCTGTTTTCTTCAAATACATCATATGGTACAAGCAACTCATTTGCCTTTTTCCCAACACAGTCACACAGTGATTCATAATTATCCTGTGACTAATACACTATGGGATTCTTTTCTCCTCTTCTGTTTGCAAGTGCTCCTGGGTTTTAGCAGAATTCTTGTTATCATTCCCTAAGTGCATTACTTTGATATTGTACTATTAAATTTCATCCCATTTCTAATACTGCAGTCCTCAGGGTCATTCAGTTCTCACTGCATGACTCTCCTCTGTACTGACAATGCCTTGCAGCTTTGTGTCCTTAGTGAATTTCATTAGCATCTATGCAAGGTAGTTAATGAAAGTATTAAGTAAGATTGTTCACCAGACTGATCCTTGAGGAACTTCTCTAGCAACTTCTCTGCAGTCTGGTGGTCCCCACTCACAATGATGGGGTCTCTGGTTCCTCTCCCACAGAGGAAAGGTAATGTGGATAGCCCTCCTGGCTCATTAGGCAAATGTTCCCATGTCCTGTGATGACACTGTTTACAGAAGAGGAGATTAGGGCTATGTTATTATCAACAATATGTTGCAATTTCCTTTGTATAAAATCCTTATTATCTTTGTAAAACATGGGGGGGGTCAGAGGGGATGTCAGTTCTGCAGTGTTGTTGTGCCCTAAACTGATCGTCCTCACATCCCAATTCATTCTTTACCACAGGTAGATCTAGGCCTTCTCCGCTTTGTTTCTGGAATTGGGACCCAAGGAGCCATTTCAAAAGAAACAAAGAAAGAATATTATCTGAAAACATACCGCGTAGATGTCAGCTCCAATGGAGAGGACTGGATTACACTGAAGGAGGGAAATAAGCCTGTTGTAAGTCTTTTCTCTTTTACAACTCTTTGGCCAAGAAATAGGCTGTTGAATTGTTTAGTTACTATCAGTTGTTAAAAAAACAGGAATAAGGTGTCACAGGTTTTATCAGGCTGATCAGGGTTAGCAATATCCTAAATCCAAAAGATAGCTATTTTCTCAGTAGTAACGGGCCACAGAAATTGTTTAACTAAAGCCTAGAGCAGCTGAAAAGGGTGCAAGGTGCTGCCCTGTCTGTTGTGCCTACCATAATTTGAGTGGTTTGGGTCTTTTCCCTGGAATGTGCTGCTGTTTCCCAGTTTACCAGAGATTTTCTATGTGACCTTGAGAAAAACATTATGGGGAACCTTTTAAAAAATATGTAGGTCCCTTATCTGCAGTGAAGCTCTGGTTATGCAGTGTGTCAACGCCTCAGCTCCCCATGCATAGCCATGCTGTCTTGCAGGAGTGTTAGCAAGTCATTAGTGGTTTGTTAGACTTCCAAGCAGCTCAGTGATGGGGGTCATGCAGACAGATAATTAGGCACGTCTTTCCATCCTTATAGATTTTTATCACCTTTCCATTTATCAGCAGATTTGCTCTCTGTGACCTCCCAATGAAACAGCTTTAGACACTCGTAAGAAAAATCTTCATTATCCGCTACCATGAGCATAAAGCTCGTTACTGAGACGTCAGTTCTGTTCCAACTCTCACATGAATAGTCCCAGCGAGGCTGTGCCTCCCTTCCCACCTCGCTCAGGATGTGCCTGGGAGCAGCATCCCCAGAGGCTGCCAGAGGCTGCCAGGGGCTGACGCAACTGGAAAGGTTTTGTGGTACCTCCGTTACAAAATAGCTTTTGTGTGACCCATCTGTGAAGACCCAGAAGAGCTGTATAATGTTAAACTCTGTGTAACCATACCTAGCTCTAAATATTTGGTTACTCGCTTGTCCCTAATTCATCTGTAAGTGCTATGCCAAGTCCACTACATTTATCTAATCAAAATGGTAGCAGTGTTTAACACACACATCTTTCTTCTTTGAAGCACTTTGTAAAACAATAAAAAATGAATCCCGAAAGCTTCTCTTTGACAGGTATTATCCTGGTTTTACAGAGAAGGAACTTTAGAAGGTCAAATGCCACAATGTGGGCACTGTATAATGATGTATAAAGGTACAATAACTGACTTGCCCAAAGTCACAAGAGGAGCCAACACTGTGGCTGGTATGACACACTGGCTCTGGTTCCTGTAATCTGAACAAATGCGTCTTTCAAAATCAGACCATGCCTGTTTTTTCATTACCAGATTCAATTTGTACACTCTCCACAAGTGTATTTTACATGAGTTTCTCTTGTACATGCTGTCCTTAATTAGTGAGAACACTTCCTAAATCTGTGTTATTCAAAGGATTTGTAAAAAAAATCGAGTTTCTAAAACGGCAACATTTTGCTGTTGATCAGGACAAGAAAAAACTACGCAGCAGTCTCCCTTTGATACCTTTATTCAAATGAAAAGTTAAGGAGACTTGGCCACTGAAGGAACAACAAAAGCAGGCAGCTGCAGATCTCAAGGCAGCCTCACACAAGTGTTGCACTAACCACGTATAAGGAGCTGTGTACTTTTGAGAAAAGACTCATTTTCTCTGTCAGATGCAGACCTTCAGAAAACCACAGCAGGTCCTCCCAGAGAAAAAAGTTGCTGAAAAGAAACGTAGCTCCATTTAAAATCTCTTGCCAGATATGAAACTCCTATATTGAATTACTTGAGACGTAACTGAGCCTGATGAGTTGACAGCTGTGCGCTGCTGGCCTCCACTCCAAATTAGTACAGTTATTGCAAGTAACAAACAGGAAAGTAGACAGTGTGTGTAAGAAATGGGAGAATCTCCCGTAAAAGGACAGGGGTTTGTATCCATGGAAAACAACAGGAAACTGGTCCCCTCTACGTGAGGAAGAAGCAGGAAGCTGAATCACCTTCTTCGGACTAGAACATTGCAAGGTTTCGCCTCTGCTAGGAAGGAGCGCATCTGCAGGATCCTCAACATGAAAGCACAGCACAATCCTGTCCCCTCTTGTGGAAGTCTCATTGTTCATCTAATTTCACTGTTAGCCTCAGGGGACGCAGAGAAAATCTTAGAGCCTCCTATATAGATTTTAAATAGACTTCCATCTCAGTATGCAAGGAGAAAGAAAGTCTGAGTACTTGTTAACAAGGATTTAAAAATGGAAGGTTAACAAAGCAAGGTTTGCACGATACACTTTGCAAAACTCTTAAGCCCAAGGAGAGCAAAATAATACATGTTTTTATCCTAACTCCATATAGGATTTTTATATGGCCTAACTGAAATCCAAACTTTTAATTTGGGCCTGAGGTTCTGTAGCTTTTTGCATCATTCTACAAGTGTACGAGGAATAAAACTGCCCTAATGGGGCATTGAGGGATCCTTCCAGGACACGGCAGTCCTTGGGTGACAAAGACCAGTGTATATCATTCCTACATATAGATCTGGGCATTAGGAACACCTCAAAACAGGCAGGGAGCGGACAGACTCTTGTTGCAGTCAGGTGAGCTCCTGCTCTCACGATGGCCCTGAGCTCTCCTGGTCTGCTCTGCAGCGTTATGGTGTGTTATGGGACTCTGCAGGTGGCAAGTATTTTTAGTAGCATTGAACACCTTACATCTTATTTTTTCCTCCCCAAGGAAAGCTTATCTGTGTGCAAAAATTGTCTCAGGAGTTTAATGAAATAGTTCCCCGTGCAAGTCTTTTGTCTCATCCCCACCCTGCAAAATAACCCTAGTTAGACCTTGTATCGTAACTATCTGTAAAACACAGAATTATAAACACCATTTCAGAGAAAGCCTAACAAATATATACTTTTTCTTTCCACACAAAGGTGTTTCAAGGGAATAGCAATCCCACTGAGGTTGTTTACAGACCTTTTGCCAAACCAGTTTTAACACGGTTTGTGCGAATTAGACCTGTGTCTTGGGAAAATGGAGTATCACTGAGATTTGAAGTTTATGGCTGCAAGATAACAGGTAGGTCCTGGGAAGGATCTTAAAACCAAGGGAATTTATTGTGCCTATGCTGTAGGTTTTATTTTTATAAGTGAAATGCATCTTCACTATTTCCACTGTGGTCTGAATGTAGAAATGTAAAAAAAAAAAAAAGAAAAGAAAAGAAAACACAACCACCCAAACATCCAGTGTTATCTGAATGTTGTTCTGGCACTATCTTTCAGGTGTTCAGCTTTAAGAAGTGAAAAAAATATCAAGGTTTAATCATTTTTCTTGCAATTATTTTACAGGTCCATGCAAATTCCCATCTTGTTTTACCTTCCTAACCCTCCAGTCCCTCTCTTTCACACCTGCCATTTGTAGGTTGTTCTCAGCAGGTTTCTCAAGGAACAAACATACATAACTAGGTTCAAAAGCATTGCAAGGTACAAACACTTAGATCTGAAGCCTATTCAAGCAACTAGACATATATAGTCAGGTTCTCGCTAGTGATCAGCATTGGAATGGAACTCCTTTATATCACATAGTTAACTACTAAAATAACTGCCCAAAGTGCTTTCTGAAGTAACAGCAAAAGGCATTCATTATCATCAAAATACTATCTTGGGGGGAAAAAAAGAAAAAAAAAAAAAGCAGGCACAAGCAGCAAATTTTTTAGAAGTCTTTTTTTTCTAGTTTTAGGATTTCTATAACTCCTGCAAAATGGAGGCATTTTTATATGTAAAAATACAAGTTATAGATTAAAGAAAATATTAATGATTTAATATTTTTTACAAAGCTGATTTTTCTAAAAAATATCTAGCATCATTTTATAGCACTTAATACATTGGCACAGATTTTTAATAGTTCTAGGGATATTTTTTTTCCCCTTAAGGTGTTTCTTCACTCTTGAAAATGTTTCTTAGGACTGGTTTCCATAGAGAAGAAAAATAAGTTTCCTGATTACTATACTATAGAATTCCAGGTCATTCTATGAAATCTTTTCAGATTAGATGAAGGTAATGTCAGCAGAACTGCTGTTACATTCTATATTGGAAATCTTCATTCCTTGTTAGCAGCTTTTCCTACTTCTAACTTATATTTATCTGGGACCATAAAAGAAGCAGCTATTTAGCTTCTGTGTCATTTGAAAAAGCCTGAGAGACCAAAGAAATACAATAAGAAAATTTAAAGTATGGCAATAAATTAAATTTTACAGACTGTATAAGAGATTTCCCTTTCCAGTGTCACCAAAATTAAGTAATCTGCAACCAGGTTCTGGCTGATTTTGGAATTTTTCTCTGGGGAAATATTCACAAATTCAGATGTGACCCTGCACTCTTTTGCTTTAGCAAGAAGAATAGAAAACAAGAATAGAATAGGATTTTCTGATCCTTTTGGTTCCCATCAAGCCAGAAACACTTGTGGTATTTTGGTACTTCCTGCCAAAACTAGGATGTGCAAGTTTGAACAAATGAAAATTATATACAAATCCAAATATATTATTTTGGATATAAGAAAGAAATAAGTAATTGTTTGTGATAGTTGAATTGACTGATGTGTCCTGTTTCTGTTTTGGTGCTTGTGCAGATTAACTATTTAATTTATTTGTTTTTTTCTCTGTAGATTATCCTTGCTCTGGGATGCTGGGTATGGTGTCTGGGCTCATTCCTGACTCTCAGATTACTGCATCTACTCAAGTTGATCGAAACTGGATTCCAGAAAATGCTCGCCTCATAACAAGCCGTTCAGGTTGGGCGCTGCCACCAACTACTCATCCATATACAAACGAATGGCTTCAAATAGACCTCGGTGAAGAAAAAAAAGTGAGGGGCATAATTGTCCAAGGAGGCAAGCACCGAGAAAACAAAGTATTCATGAAAAAATTCAAAATTGGCTACAGCAACAATGGGTCAGATTGGAAAATGATCATGGATTCCAGCAAGAAAAAGATAAAGGTAAGGAGGAAAGCTCTGCACTAAAAAAAAGGTTTGCATTAAATTTCTACACATCTATCTCTGACCTTAGAAAAGGCACACAATTGGGATGAAGCCAAGCAGGACTCCTAGGGCAGCAGCCTGGAAGGGATGCTGTGGGAACCGTCCCATGCCTGAGGGCAGGAGCTGGCCTTAGGACATTCACCTCTCCCTGTGGCAAAGGTTTTGTTTATTCAACAGCTAGGTCAGACTTGGTTTCTGACAAGGGTGGTGTGCCTCTGTGGCGCCTAGGTTACTGCAAAATCCCATGCAATGGTAGTATGCAACACTGCCAAAAAAGTAGAGTTTCCTCTGCAGTTTTTCCACTGACAGTGAACGAACCTATTTGAGACACTGAATTACTTTTCTTTTGCTTCTTTTTTGTCTGAGCTGTAGATTGAGAATGGTGTTATTTAACTCAAAGTGGTACCTGTTGGATTTCTGAACTGCCTGTAGACTGCTTTGAGAGCTTCACAGGCTCTCTGTAATGGTCTCATCCAAGTCGCTCCGAAATAAAGTGATGGAGTTTTTGACATGTTATCCCATCCCAAGTGAAAAGTACTACTGTACTGTCACAAGTGAAGCATCTTGGAGGTTGGTTGGGAAGAAAGGGCAGCTGGTTCAGAGGTTCAAGCAGAAACTGCAAGATGTTTACAGAGGAGGGCTAAATGAATTGCTGGGTTAGATGCCAAGGAAAAGAAGATGAGTGTGGCCCAGAAAAGTTTCTGGGAATGTATCTATGTTGGTTTGTCTTTGAATGTATGCTTTTCAGGACATAAATTGCACTGAGTGTTTAGCTTATTTACCCCAAATCCCATTTGTTAAATCTTCCATCTCATTTTGCTATCATTGCTCACAAAGTGCATTTTTGCCTCAAAAGACACAACCCTTTTTTAGTCCTCCTACCCTGTTCCTTGAGGAAACCAGTGGGCATGCAGTCCTGTTCACAAACTGGTGCTGCCGTACTGGGATGATCAGGGAATCATATACCAAAATGTGCCCTCAAAAGGCAAATCGGCGTGGTGCTTGGCAGATGGGAATCCTGTGGGCTGCTCCCTATCTCATCTGCCTTAGTCTGAAAATTAGATTTAAAAGCTGTTTTGCTGTATAGACTCATCCATTGGACAAACCTGTGTTTCCTTAAAGGAAAAGCTGAGTGGGCCCATGGATGTAGCTTTTCCAGGCACATTTGGTAAATATTGGACTTCATTCTCTCCTGTTTTAATCTCACTGAATATGTCTGCATTTTCTCACTTCTCATCACTTTTCATCATTTGTTTTGGGGATTAAAACTAAATGAATTCAGCCTTTGCAGTCAGCTCCTTTCTCTTGTTACCATGAGTTTTGACTTCATCATAAAGTGTGAAGAGAGTGTAAATCAACAATGGGATCTAACCATTTTCTTTCTAAAATAGATGTTGTTTTGACATGTACTTCTACACTGTGGCTCAACGAGGGAAAAAAATAATGCCATATGCTTTCAAAGCAGTGTGCCGTCTGCTGCATGGCTTTCTGTTTTCTAATACAAGCACTTGCCATCATTGTCAGAAGTTAGCAGTTTGACAAGAAAACTAGTGTGCTAACTAATGCATTGAGCCCATCCTCAGCTTTCATCACTACCAGAAATTAACTTTCAAGATTAATGGAATG
Organism: Harpia harpyja; assembly: GCF_026419915.1. NCBI lineage: Eukaryota > Metazoa > Chordata > Aves > Accipitriformes > Accipitridae > Harpia > Harpia harpyja. The sequence goes on along the minus strand of NC_068940.1, from coordinate 93,207,298 downwards.
GAGAAGGCTGGAATTCAAATCTCTTGTGGCATAATTATAATTCTTCCCAAAAATTCAAGACATTTAATAAACTTTCTTCCGCAGAACAAGTTTTCTTTAAAGAGAATCAGATAAATCCCATGATTTGGGAGTCTGAGGGATTTGAAATGTTAATACTGGAATGTAGTATTTTTAAATTTAAGTGGAGCTGGATGGGACAGCATGCTGTAATGAGTCGCAGCAGGAATGTGGATTAGAAACAGCCCTGTTATATGAAATGAAACACATCGTTTCACTTGGTTAAAGTCTTGACTTTCAATAAACAAACAACTGCATTTTAGGGAAAGAAAGAGCAGTGACAAGCTAAACATAACAGAATATGTCCAAAGGATGAAACATCACCTTTTTTCTCAACATGATCTTGTCATCCATGCCTGCAGCTCCTTTCACTAGAACTACCATAACTCTTTCCTCTTTGGCTGACCCAATTTCTGCTATTTTTGAATGTGCAGAATATTTCCCCCTTCAGCCTAGCTCAAGCACTCAAAGGAGTGAACATCACAAATCCTCAAACGACTACACAGAACCCCATTTTCATTTCAAGATCCAATTTGTATTTCTGGTCCATAGTCTTACTCAAGCTTACTCCATAAAGTCACCTTTCTCTTTCATATTTCTTTCCTCCTTCCACTTTTTTCAGTATTTTTATGCCTCCTTTCATCATTTCTGGTACAAGAAACTTCTGAATATCCTGCCATTTGGAACCACCTTTTTAAATTTTTCTGCAACCTTTATTTTGATTTTAAAAGATATTAGGAAGAATTTTTTTCCTCTCACCAGTTTAGCTTTTCTTTTGTTTAGCTATTATTTACTATACTTATCTTTGTAATGAAGTAAAGCAATTTGTGACATAGCCTGTATAAAAGACACTCACAAAGGGAAGTTTTACTGTATACTCCTCCCTCCTCCCCCACAAAGAATATCAGTACGTGTTTTAAATGAACAGTCAAAAATTGAATCACCAGCAGCTCTGCACTACAAAGGACAATGATTCAATATAATTCTAGATGCCTATTGAATTCTAATGTCTATGTGTCAGTACTCCAGTACTGATGTCTTTTATAAAACTGTTTTCATTATTGTATGTTGCTATTAAGACTACTATTAAAAAGGAGGCAAGGATTCCTCAGATACATGTGTCTGTCTACTCTTTACACATAAAATGGCATTCATTCTTTCTCATATGGTAGGTAGCTTTTTCTGATCATTTGCACTATATTGCTATTCAAATATAATAATATGTAATTCCATGTTAATTAGATCTGACAGGCCATCTACATGTGAATTCTTGACAACTGTCTTCCAAGCACTGGCAGAACACCAGGTCAACCAGTGCCCCTTGAAGCCACCTTGGAGGTACAATCTTCCCTAGGAAGCAGGAGCAGAAGCATTAATGTCAAAATTATTTTTAATTCTTTTTTTTTATTTAGTTGGTCATAGTCTCCCATCATCATTGGCTTTTGCGACTGGCACTCTAACCAATGGCCAGAAGGGGTTGTGGACCATTGGTTCATAATACAAAGGTGTACAGTAAAAACAAGCAAGGCTTTTAGGACCGCACTGAAAATATAAGCAGCAATCAGGTTTACCTATGGTTGTTTTGTGCCTTGGGAAATACAGCCAGCTTTTCCTATGGCCCATGTTTCCTCTGCCCCAGATCAATAGGAGCAGTTCATTGCAGGTTGGGTTTTGTTCTCATCCAAAATGAAGGGCCTCTGGTGGTTTCTTCCTGAAGAAGGCTTCAGGCTTCACAACTATGAGTTGGAAGTATCTTATAACAGCACTTCTAATCCCAAATTTGAACTCTAGTTCAAAGAGATGTTTTTTAATGTTTCACCATTTAACTAATCCATAGAAAAGTTGAAAATACTTTACTTTTACTTCATTGCTATATACATTCTTTACCATAAAATAGGGTAAAAATAACTCACTTTGCCTACCTTGGGTTATAAACTCTTCATGGCAAGGACTGTTTCTTTGTACAGTTAATTCATTCTAAGGACCAATCATCTCCATGGAGGCACCTGAGGTGTTGCTGTAAGTACAAATTATAACTTGTTCTATCTGCAAAAGATCACTGACAAGAGAAGCCAAAGCTATCAAACAAATGCCATTGAGAGCAGCATTATGGCTGAAGAACCCAGAGTGCAACTCAGAGAAGACATTTTTGTCTGAAATGTACATTTCCTGACCTGCCTTGCCCGTTGGATTATATTGCAGTTTTGTCAGGAAGCAGCTTTCTTCTTTCTTTCTTTCTTTTTATTCTTATTCAATAGCAGGCTCACTGGAAGAACTCTTGCAGCTACTGTTCCCGGAGTTTAATTTATGCCTTTTGAAATAACTACAACTTGTGAAACTCTGTCACTGGGGGAAATCAGATTGAAATTTTCTCTTGAATAGTTGGATTATTATTGTAACCACTTAAAAGGTGACAGGATCTTCACCTCAGCCATTTTTTTTTCCCTGAGAAGTGTTGAAAATGTCACCCAGTTAAACCCCAGATCAGACCGTCATTTAAAAACATGTCTCATTAAACACTCAGCTCTTGTTATGACCCTGATGGATTGGTTGCTACTGAGTTTATGAAAAATGAAATGCATTACTTTTCCAAGAAGCTTTAACTATGTATTTTCCATTCTCATTTAGGACAGGAATGCCTGACATTTACTAAGCAGTTAGAATCTGGCTTACTGCTCACCTAATTCAAAGACTAGAGAATGAAGGAAAAAAGACGATTATTGAAAATAGCTTTTTTTTTTTCATTTAACAAGTAGCATTTGTCATGCTTTGCAGACTTTTGAAGGCAACACCAACTATGACACGCCTGAACTGCGGACTTTTGAACCTGTATCGACAAGATTCATCCGCGTCTACCCTGAGAGAGCCACACACGGAGGACTGGGGCTGCGAATGGAGCTGCTGGGCTGTGAACTCGAAGGTAATTGCTCTGCTAGAGATGAATGCACTTTATTATTTTCATAAATACATTCTCTACTTGGACTACTGTTGAACGCCACTGTGTCTGTACAGGCAGCACATTGGACTCTCGCTTCTGTGACTGCCATTAGTGCTCTTTCTTGGCCTAATCAGTTCCTTCTCTGCAGACATTTGAATATGCCCAAGGCACAAATATTATTCTTTCTCCCATTCTTTTGTTGAATCACAGTGATATTCTCCACATGGTTTTCTGTTCCCTTAAGCAGCCTTATGATTATACTTTCGAGAAGCACAGCGCTATTAGGAGAGAATAAAGACAGGAACTTAAATTTTATGTTACCATGATACAACTCTGGAAGAGATGTTTTCTGAGAATGCAGAGGGAGCTTTACTCTAAATATAGCAATTATGTCCCTTGCTCCTTCAAAGGACGTGAAAGTCACACCAGACACTATGGTGGGCAATGATTGCTTGGCTGGACAGTGTCTGTGCTGTTCCTTTTGGGGGGTAAAGCAGGCCTCTTTGTTCCTTACCAAGCTTTAATTTTGCAAGAGTATGTAAGAGATGAAAGACTCACAAAAGCAAAGTTTAGACATTTATCCTTGGGCTGTGACATGAAGTCAAGCTTTGATTCTTGTTATATAAACAATAATTATTTAACTTCATAGATAACTACAGATAACACTATGTGAATTTCACAATTTTATCTGGTGGATGATGGTGTAGTGGCGTGGCTTATAAACCACACAGCTTAGCAATACACAGAATAACAAACCATGTTATTCAGGGTTTCATATGATACCTCATACAGAAGTAGCTGAACAGGCTCCCAGATGAATGGAACCGACTGCCTCCATTTCTTTCTCACCATTTCTCCCCCAAGGCGGAAGAGTGGGAGGCATTTGCTGTGAGAACTGATGAGTTCTGTGTTGTTTTTTTAGTGAAGGCCAGATTGAATAAGTATGCTTTTTACTTGGCCCGGAAAGTGGGGAGGTTGGAAATACTTCTTAGTTCCTGCAGGAAGTCCTCATTTCCTGTGGGAATACTTAGTTCCTGCAGACTATTGTGCTACTTGCTCAGAAAAAAGAAAACCCAGCACCTGCCTTATGTAAACTCACAACCTGTGGGCCAAGTCCTTTGGCCACAGGGCCCCTGTAGCCACCTAGACATCAAGAAGTGAGTCCGTGGACCACCTTACAAGAACACATTGCTCACTGAGATGTAGGAGCCAAAGAGGAGACTGACCAGGCAAAACACCTTTGCTTTTAGGCAAACTGCAACAACGAGTACAATTTTTCCCTGGGACACATCTTCTTGCATTTGTCTTTCTGCTTTTGAAAGGTGTACTTTTGAAGGGTGCTCACCCATAGGTCACCCAAGGACAGCTGAGGTCAATTCTCGTTTACCCACGGGAGAAGCATAATAAGAAAACTTTGTTGTATAACTGCATCTTAAGGAGGGAGTTGAATGAAGAGAAGTCACTTGAGATTTACTGAGCAAGAAAGTAGTTGCAATGAGAAAAGAAGCATGGAGGTAGGCACAGACAGGAGTAGAAATCAGCTCTCCAACAGTAATGAGCAAGGGGAAGTTTTGTGTGCTCGAAGCATCCCGGGGGGCTTATATGAAATGATGGCAGAGATGTAGGGAAGCTTGAGGCTATACAGGGGCATGAAGATCAAGACAAGAAACTTAACTGGATGTAGAAAGCTAGAGGGAGCTCCCAGAGGGGTTTTTTAAGCAATGTGGGGAACAGACACTCTGCATAATTCATAATAGGCACAGAACTGTTACTTTAACTAGGGATAGATTGTACCTGTAAAGCATAGGTCAGGGTCCTAAAGAGCCAGGTTTCATCCCAGAATACAGCTACTTCAGAAATCACCACCCCTCCTGACATTTTCAGGCCAAGAAGTCAGTGCATATGGTCTTACGTGGCCAGCAGGCTCCAGGGGCAGTAGAAGGGCAAAGAAGAATCTGAGAAAGGGATGCATAATTGCATAGCTTCTAATGAGAGTAAAAGATTGTTAATGAAAATAACAGTAGGTGAGAACAGACAAAAGCCTGGATCACATTCCCAGAGTGGTTATCTTAAGCCAGGGAACTATACTTGCAGCATAAAACATAAACCTCAACATAACACCAAGTATCTGTATTCTGATTTTCCAGATGTGGTATGTTTTGCAGATACTGGGGTATAGATATATTTTCTGGCATCTTGCACAAATCTCAAGCTTTTAACTGTAATAACAAAGGTCAGACTTTTACTGGTTATGCAGCAGCTACCAGAAAGTCATCACCAGTGAGACGCAGGCAGGTGGCTGGGAGGGATGACTGACATCACTGATGTCTTATTTATTTATAACTTCAACAGAAACAAAAGAAACTCCTTCCAGATCTCCTCATTGAGCACAAAGTGATTCTACATCACACTGCCTTCCTGCCACTGTTACCAGGACTCTGCTCAGACATTTCCTCTCTCACATGTGCTCTGCAGAGAGGTTTATTCGGCAATGTGCTGGGTGCTGGAGAATTACCACCATGAGCATGCACCCCTGCTGCTCCTCTGTACAGGCCCACTCACAGGCACTTTGGCCTGCAATAAAATGATGGGTTTTCTACCCTGCACCTCCCCTGCCCACAACTCCCATTCTGCCTTGCCAGGCTTTCACTCATCGTTGGTAGGAACAACAAACACTCATCAGCCAGTGAATAGGCAGTCCGGGGCTTTGCTGCCCAACTCTGCTCAGCCCTTGAGCTCAGATGCAGCAGAGTGCCTTAGTGCAAGGAGGCAGAACAGATACGTCCCATCGCAAAGAAATACTAACTAACCTGCAAAGTAGAGTTGCTTCATTCCTCAGATACAACACATGAAGACAGCATATGGTGCTCATCAAAATGTTACTGCCAATTGCATGCTGATTCTCCAGCACATGTTTTAACTGGATGCCTGGATTTTGTTTCAGCTCCTACCGCTGTCCCTACTGTTTCCGAAGGCAAACCCGTGGATGAGTGTGATGATGACCAGGCAAACTGTCACAGTGGCACAGGTGATGACTACCAACTGACAGGTGCAGAAACCATCCTCATTCCATTGCAGCTTCATTGTAGCTCATATCCATCACCAGTTACCAGCTAAACATTTGCAATGATTTAATCACTCAACATAAATGGACATTGGTATGCAGTTCATATTGTCAGTGCTGTCAAAACATAGGCATCTGCCTTTTACATGTGACAATACTTCTGATTGTTTTTTCAGCTATGTAATTTTTGAAGCAAATAATAGTGACTAGCTGGAAGAGAGGGCAATTTTTTTGAGCAGGAATTGTGTCTAATCAAATGTCCTAATCAAACTTTCTCTTATTAAGAAAAAAGCTGGACAAACCTTTTGAGGTTTATTGTCTGAGATTGAAGAACTCAAAATGAAATATTATTTAGGTTCAAGATATGTATACACTTCCTTACTTAAAATTTAGTATAGGACTCAAATCTCAGCCCCAAACCTTTCCCAGACAGAAACAGAGCAGATTCATTTCATCGAAGCATACTCACACATATAGTGCCAGAAATATTTCCATGAGCTTCCCCACCAACACTGCATTACAGCCGCAGAGGGGCTGATGTTCTCCAAGCTGCCATCACTAGCAGAAAAATAGGAGGGAGAGACATAATATAGTCTGCATCTGGAATGGAGGAAGCTTGCTAGTTTTCATATTCTCACACTTTTGCACAGAACTACTGTCCTTCTGAGAGAGCTGACAGTGCACCACTATGTTTTTGATCTCTTCTTGGAGGTCACTTGCTCCACAAAGCTCTGGGCCTAATTGATGAGATCTTCCTGTAGCAGATCTATACAGCTACAGTAATTGAGCTTATTTTTGGACACAGCGACACAAATTATTTCATCACTGCTCCCTGGTGTGCTTATCTAATAAATGTTTATTGCTTCTTATATCCATGATATAAAATAGCATTAAAATCTGGCAATAGCTGTCCAAGAGGACGTTGGGAAACCTTAGGTAAGACACTGGCTTTTTGGAAGCAGCCAAGTAGAACATCCAACAGCAGATACGAATGAAAGTGCAGTTTCAGCATCAAACCCTTTCTGAGCTTTGCCAATGTCTCCTGTAAATGCATGTTGCAAATCATAAATTGAAAAACAATTCCTGAGTGGAAAAGACACTGCACGGTCACTGTCACTGCTTTTCAAATCAGTGTCCCAGATGAATCTTATTCTTTTTGAAAACAGCCATGCAGGGAGTCTGATAAAATAGTCTCTATTGTGTTAAGGTAGCTCAGAAAGCTTTCAGTGTTACTAAACATTGTAATTGATTTATTTTTCTGAAAGGAAAGAGCCAGGTCAGGAAATGCTGGGGCTTCCTGCAAAGCCGTACACTGAGGGCTGGCTTGCAAAGCCCAATAGGTAGAGACATATGTCACATAGATGGAGGCTGTGTGAGGGGAAGGAGACAGATCTATGCAAGCACCCTCCCTGTTCACTCATAATCCCTGCACTTCAGGGAACTCAGGAATGTATCCCACATGTCCCTTAGGGAAAGCTTATTGAGCAGAAGAAACTCCTTCTGGCAATTTTTGCAGGTTGTGCTTAGGGAGCAGTTTATAATCTTTAAGACAAGGGAACAGCCACCAGCCTTCCTGAGCACCAGCTCTTTTGGGGAACTGAACCTATTTTAGTACTAAAATTGAAAATTACTACATTGCCCTTCTACACAAGTGCAGACACTTTTGTGTAATTTATTACTATACCACCTAGAAACCCTGAGCAGTGCATGCCTAGCTGTTCTGGACAGTGTAGAAGCACTGCATTGTTATGTATGATGTTACTTATAACACTAAAATGCACAGAAGTGATTTTACCAATAATTTCATTGTAAACATTCTTTTTTTCCTCCAAAATCCATAGAAGGAAAGTATGTAAATCTTGTGCCCCTTTAAGGATAGCAGGGCAGTGCACAGGGGATTTCATCAGTGCCTTACCCTCTTTTATCCACTCCCGATGCAAGTGTGGTACCCATGTTCTCATGGGTACGACTGTTAGAGTCGCTTCCCTGATGGCACTTGCACATATGTGAGTATCACAATGAAGCCTCCCTTGTAATTAACTGTAATTGTGCTGTAGGCCAGATTCCTTCCTGCTCTATTTGGACCCCATACAGAGCTACTCTATTTGTGTGGCTTATAGCATTTCCCATCAGATCATTCTCACAAACATAAAGCTGATATAGCTTGGGCATTCATTCTCATTGGAAGTCATCATAGTCATCCTTTCTATAATGCTTTAAGCACTTGCTTGCTGGAGAAAAGAAAAGCCATTGACTGGTAATCAGCACCCCACTGCGCATTTATAATTGTGCTAATTTACTTTTTGTTTCCTTTATCAATATGAGGCTTGCTTTAAAAAGTCAAGTATTTTAAAAATATCAATTAGTGAGCTTAGGAGTGGGCCATGACCCCACTCACCTCTTGTTCACCTGTTTGAAGAAGAACCAGAGAATCATAGAACAGTTTGGGCAGGAAGGGACCTTAAAGATCATCTAGTTCCAAGCCCCCTGCCATGGGCAGGGACACCTTCCACTAGACCAGGTTGCTCAAAGACCCATCCAACCTGGCCTTGAACACTTCCAGGGATGGGGCATCCACAGCTTCTCTGGGCAACCTGGTCCAGTGCCTCACCACCCTCACGGTGAAGAACTTATTCCTTACATCTAACCTAAACCTACCCTCTTTCAGTTTAAAACCATCACCCCTTGTCCTATCACTACATGCCCTTGTAAAAAGTCCCTCTCCAGCTTTCCTGTAGGCCCCCTTTAGGTACTGGAAGGCTGCTGTAAGGTCATCCCAGAGCCTTCTCTTCTCCAGGCTGAACAATCCCGACTCTCTCAGCCTGTCTTCATAGGAGAGGTGCTCCAGCCCTCTGATCATCTTCGTGGCCCTCCTCTGGACCTGCTCCAACAGGTCCACGTCCTTCTTATGTTGGGGGCCTCAGAGCTGAACACAGAAGACAAAGGGGAAGTCCTTAATTCCTCCTGCTCTTTGAGACAGAAGTGAAACCTGCCTTAGGCTATAGCCTAAAGTCAGGCAATTCCCATGTACCTCTCTTGTAAGCTGGTCTCGCAACACAGCTATGAAACAACACCCAGGGAGGCCCCAGCATGGCAGAGGCTGGAGGACCTCGCATCCCTGCTGTGAAAAACAACATGTCGTGGGTGAATGCAAAAACTGGTGACTGTCAAGAGGTGCTACGGCGATCAGTCACTGCCTTCCCATGTGATTTGGAGCAAATCAGTGTCTATAAAACAAGGACAGACACAGGGACATGGTGAGGACTGATTAGTTGGTGTTTGCAAGGACTCTAAAGATATACAGCTTTATTTAATGATGAGTTCTTGTTTTCTTTTTGATAAAGGAAACCAGATCTTTAATGTCGTATTTTCATGCTTAAGCTCACATACTCAGTTACCTACATGTCTAATAAAGACGGTAATATTTCAGATTTATATATAGGATATTCCTAATGACTGCTGTGTCCTTTGTTGTGTCCCATGTATCATGATATGCATAATTTCTTTTCCAGGTGGTACTACAGTGCTGAATACAGAAAAGCCAACAGTAATAGACAATACATTACAACCAGGTAAAAAAAAAAAAAAAGATTTTTTCTTATTAAAAACATAATAAATTCCATACCCAAATTTCATGCCAGAGACAAAATAATGAATTGCAGCACTTCCTGACTTCCCATTCCCTAAAAGTCTGTGAAGTAAAGAAGCATCTGGTCTCTCAGCTCTGTACAGTAAATATTTTATTCCTTTCATCCACATGTAGACACAGCAGAGAACAAGATTTCCTTCTGCATCAGCAAATGCCAAATGCTGACAAAATTAAACTAACTTAATCACACAGTGCACTCTGTTTAAATGTGGCATGTCAGTGACACAAAGTGTGTTTGCAAACTCTGGGAAAACAAAAACAGACCCACAGAGGCCCACTCACTATTTATATCCATGGTTTTACAAAACTAAGACAAGTAAAGTTTGCCAGTTTTCTCCACCAGGGAGCTGGCAGTTTTACAATATTGTTTTCTAGCAAGTTTTCTCAAAATGGGGTTACATAAACTGCTACCATGAACTTGAAAAGGGAAAAACAAGTTGTCACTGGCAGCAGGTCCTTTTTCTTAATCAATACAATAACTAGCAGCTTTTAAAATTCTTAGTTTGCAGCTTCCACAGCTTTCATACCATTTTTTAATATCCTGTACAATTTACTAGGAGTGGGGGAGAGGGTAGATTTGGGCAGAAAACCGAAACTCCAAAAACTATGAGCACCAGTTTAAAATCCTTTGCGTTAATAATCATGGAGAGGTAAAGAGGTCAGTTTTCAGTTACTCCCATTTCCTCCATTAAGGCACAGTCAGGCCCAGTCTTGCAAGTGATTTATTAACAGGGTGGGTAAGTGTTTATCATTGTTTCCTCAACCATGTGACACAATCAGCTCTTGCTTCAAGTAAAAAAAAAGGGACTAATAATGCAAAAGTTTCATAAAGGACACTGATGGTGTCAACCTGATTAAGAGATAGAGCTGACTTATCTCAGACGTTGTTGCCACTCTCAGCCTCTGCATTCTGATATTGCAGGGGCAAATGCTTTTACTCCTCTCAAAATTTGTCTTCAGGGTCATCCAGCTGGCTTAGTCAGCATAGACTATTTCTAGCTCTGCCCTGCTTTATGAGCAGAGAGAGATTGTGGAGTACTGGTGCAATGAGAAACACGACAGCAGGCTGGCCCGCCTTGGTGGGACACCTCTCCACACTGCTATTCCACAGTCAGCGCTGCTGAAGGGCTGGAGGCTGCTGGTGATCCCACGGTTCGGAAAGGGGTGGGGGATGCAAAGGAAGAAAGGATGCCGTGCAGTGGGTTTAGAGTAAAACATTTTAATTTTTATGGCTGAAATGATCTTTTAGCTTTCTATTTTGCTGAAATGAAGGATTTTTTACAGGTTTTTTAAACTATCTGCTTGCATTTAAACGAATTGCAAATTCCTAAAGTGCCTCTGTGCAATGCAGTTTTCCTCCCTCCTCCTCAGTGCCAGTTGCATTTGCAGGTTGTGTTTAATCCCCTTGGCTTGGGTGGGACTCTCCAGTAACAGATTGACTTTTTCTGCCAGAGATTAAGATATCCTCATTTTCTCTCCTTACTTCCGTCCTGCACCACCTTCTCTTACTCCGTGATTAGCCAAGTTCTTTTCTCTAAAGGAGTTTCTGAGGTTCCCTTCAGAGCATGCCAATGTTACTTCCCTGCATTGTGCTGGTAGGAACTGTTTCCTTCCGGGGAATAAGGGACAAGTTCACATCCCAAACTCCAGGCTCCCACATGGCAGCACATTACAAAGATCATAGATAGAGATCAGACAGATGCTAATAAATAAGAATAAGGTTTCAGAATCTCCAGTTTAAGACATAAAGTTTTCCAGCTGCTTCGTAATCCCTCACTGAAAACCAGCCAGAAAACTCCCGAAAAGGGGCAGACAGAAATTCCCCTCAACATGGGGAAACCCCTCCTGGCATGAAGGTGGTGTAAGCGTTTCCTTCTGCTGAAGGGGCACGGCTGGACCTGGCTGGCATGATGAAGCACATCAGAGCGAGAGGCCATGCAGCTAGGAGCGAGATTCTGCTACGGCAGCCATGAATAACATAGTTTAAACTGGCCTTGAAGTTACAGAGCTGCTCAGGGGCCCCCCTGGCCCTCAGCTGGCTGAGGATAAGTGCACTCCAGCTCTTTCAACTATTCTCAAGCTGAACAAGGTATGAATTTAACACACCAAGGACTGAGCCTTCAGCTTCAGCCTTAATTCCCTCTAAGGGCTGGTGTACCTTAGGATGCTAATACACCTTGAAGTAAATGAACTCCACGCCAAAATGCTATTCCAGATCAGTTGCAGGATGCAGGCTCCAGCGGATAACCCTGCACGAGCTACACCGTGCCAGTGCTGGCCACAGCAGCTTGTGCCACAGTGACTGGGGACAGAGATTTACCAGCCCTCTCAGTAGCAGCACCTGCGGTGGCACAGGTACTACTGCAATAGGTGCTAACAGCATGTATTGCTGTCCTCCTGCCTGCATTCAAGCCTGCAAACACTCCTAATCTTGTTATCTCAGACTAACATGCTTGTGTGTGTCAAAGCCTGAGATTATCCTATTCCAACCAGCTTTCATATGCTATGGAAACAGTTAAGAGCAAATAGCTGGAAAGCCTCCATGTATAAACAAGCTTTCCATCAAGGAGACTTTTACAGTTCATTTAAAGGGGACTGAATTGTAAGAAAATAAAAAAGAATCATGATTTCAAACTGGTAAAAATGTTTAAAGGTTTGGATTTTTTTTTAAGCGAGGATCTACTTTCTTCCTCAAACTTTAAAAGATGCCTTTAACAGATCTGTCTGTCAAGGTAAATAACTTTCAGGCCTCAGTCCTAAGACTCACCAACATCTAGTCTTTTTGAATGCATCTTTTTCAATTCCAAAGGACTATTTGAAATGCTTGACTCTTAGCTATTTACACACAGAGCAAACTGTTCATTTACATTATGTGCTCTCAACATGTAAGCTCAGTCCTTTGTAAAGCAGACTGTTCAAGAAGTACCTTGTTTTTCACACATGTAATAGCTATTTCAGAAAAAATATAACTAAGAAATCCTGAGGTTAAAATCTATGCTAAGAAATCATTTAAAGGTAGAATAAGTCTGATTCTCATTTATGGTAGGACAACTTTGCATCAATAAAGGGATATTAAAGCAGTTAAATTATCATTTACTGTCATTTAAGGTAATTCTGTGCTGCTAGCATAAGTGGTATAAAAAGGTGAAATGCAAATACAAATCAGACCCAATATACTGCTTTGAAGTGGTCCAAATTATGTTTGTAATTTCCCATTTTAATGTTGATTTACCCTTTGGCAAGAGCATCCTATAGAGAATTTTCATAGCATTTTTAATGCCATCATGCTCCTTCTTGCCTCTTGTTGGAGGAGTTATAAAAACATGTCAAAGTCTGTGGGCCACGAAAGATTAATGGACTTGCAAGAAACTCACTCAACTAGATTTTCAAATGACTTTCTTGTTCATGTGCAGTAATGGTTCCAGCTGTGAGCAAGATGTGGTCAAGAAGTACAGCTGTTGGTTATTCTTTGAGAGGATAAATCTGTTTTAATTCAGTATCACGTAGCCTACATTTTGAAAAAGGCATATGGGATTTCGTCACACCTCCCTCTCGGATTCTCATCTGAACTGCTGCTGTTTGGTTACATAATAGCTGGTTTTCTTCATCCTCTCAATACACACAAACCCAGAGATCAATCACCTATTGGCAGGAGAATTATCCTAGCAGGGGAATGGGCCAGCGCGGCAGAGGGACCCCACCAAATGCTACTTGTCCCTACTTTCCTTCCTTCCACCAGAGCTGCCAAGCTATAGTTCAAGGACAAAGAAGAGGACAGATTGCCTGTAGCTTACTGTGAGCTACTGTATCAGCCCCCTGGGACCTTTAATAGAAGTGTTGAACTGTTCTGTCTTTTGCTGGGGCAGATCCATTGTCCATACAACTAATGAACCTATCCTGGTGCTACAAGTGTCTATTATTAATTGGCTAGCAGGTCTATTTTTTCTTTTTATGGGTCCCTGGGAGAAGCATTGGAAGAGACATAAGAATAGACAATAAGAGATGGCATGTTTAAGGAGCCCATAAAATAAGAGCACTCTGAAATGGCTTGCCTTTGACCTTCAATCCCATTGCTGTGATTGTCTAAGGAATATATTAACACAATCACTTTTAAGAAAACGATAGGAACCTCGCAAGAAATAGCTAACAGGGAGCAGGTTACTGGTCAAATTCTGCTCAATTTCAGGGGATCCTCATTAACTTCTGCATGGAAAAGAAGTTCATTTTTATGCTACACCATGCTGTCTTTGAGTCCGAAGCCAAGGAACACAGGCATGGCCAAAGCATATGAGACTTAGGCTCTTTGCCAATTTCCTGGACTATATATTTCAAATGAAAATATAAGAAATTCTTTATTAGATGGTGCTGTGAAATTTAGCTCTGCTTTGAAACTCTCCTTCTAATCCCAATGGTCAGAGCTGGCTTCAGACCATGAAGAAAAAGGCTTTTGTTGCTCCCTGCAATTTAGAATTAACAATTAAATTCTGGATATTTTCCTTATCCATTTCAGCATCCAGTTCTCTTTGAATTGTGTTCAGCCTTAGCAGCATTCGAGGGAAGCAAGTATCACTCACATCATATGAGAATTTTTTTCCTTTGATCTGCATCGAACTTCACTGGATACCTCACAGTTCTTAGGCTATGAAATGGAGAAAACAGAATATTGCAATCTTCCTTCTCTGGATTCTTCACCCATTTATATACTTCTCCTGTGTCTTCTGCTATTTATTTTTACACAGAGTTGAACAATACCAGTCCTTTCAATCTCTTTATGCTATGTGCTCCTTTATGCTGTGTGATATGTTCATATTGATGTGATCTATCTACCACTGACTCCTTTCCTGTGGTTTGAATACCACACGGGCTATCACTAGCTTTGCATGATATAATCCTTTGGGATTAATAAGATTAATTTTGTTCTGTTTCATGGCTCTGATGTCAAAGCCGTGCAATATAGCTCTCTCTAGGCCTCCTTGACAATGAAAGGCTATTTTTCACAAACTTAAAACCCTTTAATTCATTTCAATGTTGCTCTGTTTCTTTAAAAACTCCCCTTGATTTTCAGATGTCCCCTTTTGGGCAAGATGTCTTTGATCATGGCCCCATTGTCCAGAAAGAAAAAAACAAAAACCATATCCTGAAGAAAGAAACATAATGGATTGCCTTTCTGCACTCCTGTGCGCACAGGCTGAGTTCTGCTTCTTCAACGTTTTGAGCCCAAAGAGAGATTATTCACCATGATCTGCCCCTTTCCTAGAAAGGGCTATGGTGCTCCAGGAAACATGTTTTCTCCACATTGAATTCCTGTGCCAGACGTTATCTGTTTAATTCATTTGTTCCCAGCTAGGATGTTGTATTCGTGACGATGTGGAATAGACCCCTCTGGACGCCGGCGGGAGGGAGTCGGGGGGCAGGCAGGATGGGACAGATGAAAGGAAGGAGCGAAGAATGAGGGTTCAGTGCAGAGAGATGCCGCAGCACAGCCGAGGTACTGACAGGCAGAGGAGAGGGGCAGGAGCTGCCATACGCTCAGACCTCTCTGCTGACAGAAAGAAATTTTCTACAGGCCAGAGGGGAGAGGGCACAGTGGCTGCAGTGAAGGAATCGAGTGACTTGAGTTAAAACTCTGTCTGGGAGAAAGGACCCACCAAACAAGGACATAGCAGGCAAGGAGAGAATGACAGATGAACACTTCTTATATCCATTCTGTCTCAAGCTACTCACCTGAGGTTTTCTCTGTGTTGATAAAATGATTATTCTAGTTTACTTTCCATTAAAACCTGGGTTGTAAGTTCAAAACCGTTTCCAGTCTTCCCTGGGCAGCTCACTACGTGGAGGAGGTCTTTGCCTCTTCAGACTGGAAGAGCTCCACCTCAAAGGTCTGGCCAGCCACAGGTCCCAACACACTTCCATATTTCTCCATATTTTCCCACAATAAACAAAACACATTCTAGGGCTTCCATTATCTTTCCGGGGGGGGGGGGGGGGGGGGGTTAATAATGGGCAAGAAACACAATTCTTCCCCCAGAGCTGATATTGATGAGAGCAGAGTCCTTTGTTCTTAGTTCATACTTGCACAAAGCATCTCATTAAAGTAAACCCAAGTTATTCCTTTAATAAGACGTGAGTCATGCTTGAGAAAAGACTTCAGGATTTGGTCTCATTGCTGTGGGAAGGGTATTGCTCTACTGGGAGTTGTCATTGCTCAAGGTGAGGTAAAAGTTCATACCAATGGGGTAGGAACCAAAAGCCCAAAAGATTTCAAACTGCTTCTGAAATGAAGAAATGCAAGGGATTTATATGCTATCTTTGTATAATCTTTCCATTCAAATTCCAAGTTCTATTGAAGAAAATAAGCTACTATGTATTAAACCTTTGGGCAGAACTGAAGAGAAGCTGAAAACAAGATATGATCTCATCCTGACCATAATACCAGACTTCCCTTGTTTTACATGGAGCTTGTTTTGAAGCTTATTTTGAGTTCATTTGGCAATCAGCCACATTTGTCCCTTTTCCATCTCAATTTGTCCATTTCAATGCTGCCATCTTGTGGGCCTACTTAACTGTCTGGAAGATGCTGGAATAAGTTCCTTACTGAAGCCAAGTACTGTACATTTCACCAGAAATCCTTTCCTGCCAAGGACATTCCATTAGTGTTTCTGCCCTTTCTTATTTTTCTCCAAATCTTATTGTGAGTTGTTGCAAAACGTTGCACCATTATGGTACAAATAGATATTAACAACCAGAAAACATATCTGATAAATAAGCCATAGCTTTCTTTTTGAGTCATATATGTTACAGCATAGTTATCAGCTAATGTGGGCAAATCAAAAGAATTAACCTAACCACAAAAAAAATCCCAAAATATGGGTCATAAAGAGATAAAAAACAACCACATCATTTACTAGAAATAGTTGTTCTTCACCTGTTTCCCAGCAGAGCTGCTCTTGCCATGGCTTCTCAGAGTTTCAGGTGGAATGGTTCTGTTAATGGTCAATGCATGCATTTGATTTTGAAGTACAAAATCTGAATTATGCAATTAATAATCATATTTCATCCCTCCTTTTCCCTCTTTCCCTGCAGAGCTGCCACTATACAACTTCAACTGTGCCTTTGGCTGGGGATCCCAGAAGACTTTGTGCCACTGGGAGCACGACAACCAGGTGGATTTAAAGTGGGCAATCCTGACCAGCAAAACTGGGCCGATTCAAGACCACACAGGTAATCATGAGTTCATGATTTAGCCATTTTACGTGGGAAGAGGTTGTTCTGTTTAATACCAACATGCCTTCCAAAACCATAGGAGAGTGAATTATACCTAAAATATGTAGAGTCACAAAGATGATTCTCTAGGCAACTTAATCCATTATATGTAGTCACAGCTGACCATAATTGTCCTTTCTGTTGGGGAATAAAGATCATTTATTGCCAGGAATTGAAGATATTGCCTTCCCCTGACTTGCCTTTGGATAACCATAATAGGGGTAGGAAAAAAATCTGAATGACCAAATACTCTGCAGATATCACTTACCAAGTGATACAGTCACAAACAAATCTCACATTATTCCTGTTTGTAGTTACAGGGACTGCCCACCACAGAAAGGTACTGTAAGTGAAGCTTCCCAGATGGATGTATTTCCACACTTTCCTCCTCTCTGGCAGGAGTTGGAGATTATAGCTAACCCTTTGTTCACACACAGTTTTTCCAGAAATATCACCCTGGGAAATTGATTGGTTGGTTTTGTAGTATCTAACTCATGGTTCTGCATAATTAGGCAGTAAATATGCTGCTGGCTAGTGGAGAAGGGAGGGCATTGCGTGACCTGCACAGCCTCTCGCTTTAGTGTTCTCTCTTGTATACGTGCAGATTAATCAAATGTGTTGAAATGAATTCCCCTTCCCACTTCTGCAACCCCTTTGCTTAATGAGAATGACAAGGAAATTAGACAAAATTGGACTTTTTAAATTCTGAGACACTTTCAATTGAATCTTAAGACAAGTACAGTAGTTTCAGGGAAAAAAAACTTATAATACTTTGACTATAAATGGCATTGTACAAATAAATGGCATCAAATTAACTAAATGCAGTTAGCTGAAGTGAAGGCTGTAATGGTGGAAAAATTGATGTAGAGTAAAGTGAAATGGCTCAGTAGGATCTGACATTGAAAGGAGGTTAAAAGCTATGTTAGCCAGAGACTGACAAAATCTAAAAGGCATGCATAAGTAAAGCTCTAATTAAGACAATGAAGACAGAGTTCCTGACCCGGCATTGCAATAATATTCTGGAAATGAGAGCTATCTGCACTTTGCCACCACGGATTATAGAGCGACTGAACCTGTCTTCAATCAAGAGATGAAGAAATGATATTCTTCAAATGAGATTTTTGTTGTTTCCGCTGGGCCCTGCAAGTGCAGAAGACTTACTTGTTCCATTAGCTGTAGCTTCAGTAACTCTTACGTGCAGCCCCTTTTTCTCCTTACTGCACTAACTTTCAATATTTTCCAAAATTTTCCTTCAACTCTAATGGCACCTTCACCTGCCAGGTTTGCCATTCACCTGCCAGCAGGTACAGAATGAGTACAGTGGGTGTGAACGCAGACCACGAGCAATCTGAATGGCACTGACATCCCAAACAAGCCCCTCGGTGTCACTGCTATACAGCAAGGCCACCCTATATATTGGGAGAACAACAATGAGCAACTCACAGGCATATCTGGTTCTCAGCTGCACGTGTATAAACCTGAAGAAACTCCACGGAAATTATCTTCAACAGCAATTGCTTTAAGACAGCACGATACGCTGTATGTCACTTCAAATTATACATGATACGATTAAATCTGGTCAGCGTTAGATCTTCCAACTGAGACAGTCATCCTAATGCTGTGATTATTTTCCTTTTTTACTCCCTTTGGATTTCCCTATCACCATTCCCCGCACAACATCCTTGTCTCTAAATTGGAGAGACATGGATTTGATGGATGGACCACTCGGTGGATGAGGAATTGGCTGGATGGTCGCACTCAAAGAGTTGCGGTCAACGGCTCAATGTCTGAGTAGAAAGGAGTGATGAGGGGTGTTCCTCAGGTGTTGGTATTGGGACCGGCATTATTTAACATCTTTGTTGGTGACATGGACAGTGGGATTGAGTGCACCCTCAGCAAGTTTGCCGATGACACCAAGCTGTGCGGTGCAGTCAACACGCCAGAGGGAAGGGATGCCATCCAGAGGAACCTTGACAGGTTTGAAAGGTGGGCCTGTGCGAACCTCATGAAGTTCAACAAGGCCAAGTGCAAGGTCCTGCACATGGGTAGGGGCTTTACCAAGCACAAATACAGGCTGGGCAATGAGTAGATTGAGAGCAGCCCTAAGGAGAAGGACTTGGGTGTACTGGTGGATGAAAAACTGGGTATGAGCCAGCAATGTGCACTGGCAGCCCAGAAAGCCAGTCACATCCTGGGCTGCATCAAAAGAACTATGGCCAGCAGGTCAAGGGAGGTGATTCTGTCCCTCTACTCCACTCTTATGAGACCCCACCTGGAGTACTGTGTTCAGCTCTGGGGCCCCCCAACATAAGAAGGACATGGACCATGGACCTGTTGCAGCAAGTGCAGAGGAGGGCCACGAAGATGGTCAGAGGGCTGGAGCACCTCTCCTGTGAAGACAGGCTGAGAGAGTGGGGCTTGTTCTGCCTGGAGAAGAGAAGGCTCCGGGATGACCTTTTAGCAGCCTTCCAGTACCTAAAGGGGGGTTATAAGAAAGATGGAGAGGGCCTCTTTAACAGGGAGTGTAGTGATAGGACAAGGGGTAATGGCTTTAAACTAAAAGAGGGTAGATTTAGATTCGATATTAGGAAAGAATTCTTTACTGCGAGGGTGGTGAGGCACTGGACCAGGTTGCCCAGAGAAGCTGTGGGTGCCCCATCCCTGGAAGTGTTCAAGGCCAGGTTGGATGGGTCTTTGAGCAACCTGGTCTAGTGGAAGATGTCCCTGCCCATGGCAGGGGGGGTTGGAACTAGATGATCTTTAAGGTCCCTTCCTGCCCAAACCACTCTATGTTTCTTTGATGGCATTTGCACATGTTGTGCTGCCCTCTGCACAGAAAAAAAAGTTGGAAAGAACATATAGGCACAAGCACTCCCATTGAAGAAGCTGGACAAGATATTACTGCAGTAAGATAGAAAATTAAAAAAAAAAAAGCCTGAATTTTTTTGGCAATTTAACATCATCTTCCCCTATAAATTTCTTTCAAAGACCAGATACTTCCACATGCATATTGGCTAGGATACCTCTGACTGCCCACAGAAAAATCCACACAAAAGAAAAGGTCCTTGTCTCATGTTAGAAGAAATATTTCTACTTCTCATTTATTAGGCCCACTCCTTCCAGCCACTGGGTTTAACCCACTCCTCTTTGTTCCTGGTTCATCTTTTAATACCATGTCCTTCTTATGCTTCCCAGAGTAGCAGTGCTCATCTTCCCTTCTCCATTGGTGCAGGACTATACCATTACAATCCAGCAAGCCTCAATTATACATTATTTCAAATGAAATTCAAGAACATCATATATAAGCAAAACCCAATGTTGATAAGACACCACCCTTCCAAAACATCTTCCTTTGCCTCTTTTTACTTTTCTTTTGTTTAAGCACTGGTATAAACAGAGATATGTATACTTATTTCAGCATTTGAGCAATAGTATTTCTTATTATTACTTTTCTCCTTCTTACTTTCAAAATAACTTTATACCAATGCCAGTAAGTGCTGTCTCTATCCTTCTGTGTGAGTGCATTACACATGCAATCTATTCTTACACATACCAGGATGAACTTCATATTTTTCCACCATAATTCTCTGCAAAGAAGCTGTTCAAAAGCTGACTGGAATGGATGCCTGGCTGGTGAAAGTCAGAAGCACTTCTCTGTAGTCAGTATCTTACTTAGCAATTTTCTATTACCAAACTAATCACACTCCCACGTGCTTCTCTCCCAGTGTGATTAAGCAAGTAATTTTCCAAGTTAACGGCATTAGGTGTTCAGATTTCATCATGCACTTCAGAAAATACCAGACATAATCTTACTCTTTTGGGAAACGGCTCACAAATATACAGAGCCCAATATATTATTACAAAAATCAATGGAAGAACTCTGGCACCATTTGGGACAATGCTCAGACTCTATTTAGGAGCCCTGTTTAGATCTCAGTTCCTGATCTCTGACCATGGCTGTTCAAAGCTATGTTATCCGCCAGTGTTCTTCCCATTCTAATCTTGCCTTCTCGAACACAGATTACTTTAAACAGAGATTAAAAATAGCTCTTGGCAGAATTAGTGTAGAGTAGGCCCCAGGGATTTCTGTCTAGCCTGCTGAACTAGGGCTGGGTCTCTTCGGGAGGTGCACGCTGACTAATGGAGCATATGCTGTTGCACCAAACTTGCTTTTGCCTCCTTCCCTGAGCAAAAGCAAGTGTGTGCCACGTAGTGAACATGTTGTTCCGGTTCACTCTCAGCACAAAGCATCCCAATGAACAGCAAAGGAGACTGCCAGAAAAAATAAACTCTCCATAGAGTACCTCAGCTTTCCTAGAGCTCCCAAACCAATGCCCTCTGACTCTCCCGGTTGTGAGGCTTGACCCATCAGTGTGGAAGGAAAACAAAATGATCAGGGGTGGTTGGGCCTTCTTAGGTACACAAAGAAAAAAAAAAGCTGGTGGCTATTCCTAACGCAGTCCTTCTGTCACAGTAGGAGATGGCAATTTCATTTATTCACAAGCTGACGAAAGCCAGAAAGGGAAAGTTGCCCGACTGCTGAGCCCCGTGATTTACTCACAGAACTCTGCCCACTGCATGACTTTCTGGTACCACATGTCTGGTGCACACGTTGGCACCCTGAAGATCAAACTGCGGTACCAAAAGCCGGATGAATATGACCAGGTGCTGTGGACCCTGAGCGGGCACCAGGCAAACTGCTGGAAGGAAGGACGTGTTCTTCTTCACAAGTCTGTGAAACACTATCAGGTGAGCTTGACTGCTCCTTGCTGAACTAATGGAGCCGAGGCCAGTAAGACCTTGCTCGTCATGTTTTACACACCATAGCAGAAAATGTCACTGAAGGATTTATGTAGACAGTATTATACCTACAGATGAGGTGCTGTTGCTGTGACAGTAATAATAGTGGCATATTTCATGGTATCTCAGATGACAGTGATATAAGCAATTTGTTATCGAAGGCCAAATAAATAGTTTTGAAATCATTTTTCGTCTATCACAAAACTGCATCCTTGACGCAGTTTTGCTGCTGATGTAAAAGTCTTTAATGAAGTTACGACATTATATAAATTCACATTTGCATATATAAGTTCATAAAGGCATGCAGTGCAGATTGGCAGGCCACAATCAAAGTACATGTAGAGTGTCATCATGACAAGTGAAGATGTGTGTTAACAACTAATTAAGAATTAAGATACCCTGAATGCTGCAATTGTGTATTAACAGGAAAATAATGTGAACACTATCTTATTTTGCCAGGTGGTTATTGAGGGAGAAATTGGAAAAGGAACTGGAGGAATTGCCGTGGATGATATTAAAATTGACAATCACGTAGCACAAGAGGATTGCCGAAGTAAGTACAAATAGCAAGAACATATAGACATCTCATCCAAAACATTATTTATTTTGTTTTGACAGCTGTTTTTATCTGTGAGAAAGGGATAGATAATTATTGACTATATAGGAAGTCTTGCACTGAAAACATCCTGATCTGGCCCATAGTTTTATTCATACTAAGTGTCACTGGTGTCACCTCAGTACCGCAGCAACTGCAATCTTTTGGATCAGCACTGGCATCCTACTGATGTGGGTCACAGCATGTCCCCATTCTCACATCCCTCCCTATATTTTAGATTGCTGTCCTCTTTAAATTTCTGGTTTTCCTAATGCTCTTCCCTGTTTTAACTAATGCTCAAAATTCAATTTTATTTCTTCACCCTTTCTAGATCACTTACTACCAAGCCTACTTGAATTCTATTTTAAAGGACCATATCAAACCCTTACAGGATACACAGATAGGGCGAAATGGCCCCTGGTCTGTCCTCTGCTGTCCTGCAATTCTGAGTTTGCTGCGACTCGTTCGCTGTAGTCACCAGATCCCAGACATGTGGGACACGAAGTAATGTTAGAACATGGCCTTTTCCACATCTGAGCCAGGCTATTCCTGAGATGCTATTTGAGTCCTTCTATTTCTAGCCAGTCTTGAGTTATTCTGGTCACTGCTGATCATATGTGCATTGCATACTGCACGTAATTTGGCAGCAGCAACCCCAGACAAACGCAAGAAACTGAACCCTGTCCTTCATGATGGAGATGAAGCAATGACTTTTCTGTAGGAGAGGGAATAGAACCCGCAGCATTAGAAATATAAACTTACGCCATGCGAGTTGGCAACACAACTGGGAGCAATAATAGAGGGTATTCCTCACCTTTTGTAGCTAATAGTCTTTTGAGGGTAACATGACAGACTCCAACTACATGGTAATTTCACTGCAGGATGAGAAAACTGTACAATCTCTTTTTATCACACATTCCCTCTCCTGGGGTTCATCATATGCCACCAGAGTGACAGTTACCAGAAAAGAGAGGCAAGACACACTGCTTGGTCCTCCTGCAGTGTGTCCTCAGTGCCAAGAAGGGTGCTGGGACCAGTGATGACATTTATCTGACTCCAAAATGAGAGAGGAAAGTAACTTCTTTCCTACCTCCACATGTTTTGATTGTTCAAACGAAATGCTGAGCAAAGATTTTGGCCTGTGGGAGCTAAAGCCAAAAGCTCAGTCTGAAGCCCAAACACAAGTGGTCTCGCTGCAGTCAGTGAAACTGTTCTTGTGATTAACTATGCCTACGCTGATGAAGTGTTATGGAATTGGGCTCCAAAATTGTAAATACAATGAATGAGATGCTAATTCATCACACTGATTTCTCTTTCCCAGGCATGGAAAACCCCTGCTGATAACTAAAACTGTGCCAAGACTGGGCGGAGAGGAGTTTTTAAATCTTTCTTTTTTCTCCATTAATTTTCAGAGCCCTTCATAATGAACAGTTCTGTCAAGCTGACATAATGATGCTCTGACACAGGAAAATCTGCTATACCATTATTGCCAGCATGATAGTCAATCAGTGTTTGTAACCCTAATAATCAATGTCAATTCTCTTTGCTTCATTAGAATCAACTGATGTGGAGAATGAAATAGATGAAGAAGAAGACCCAGAAAGTAATCAAACAGGTAAAAATTGTGTTATTGTTAAAAGGGAATTAATTTTAAAGTACATTTTCACAGGAATTTGTGTATTCTATTTATTTATAGATTAGTTCTCTAACTGCATATTGTATTAAGGTTTTTTGATTTATCTAGATCAGATGCTAAGAAGGCTTACATTCATTTGAAGAATTTAATAGTTTTATTCTTCTGTGTCATATAATCTTATGGACTTTGTATTATTCATACCTATCTCAAACCTTTCAAATTTTTTATACATAATTTGTCACATTGTGTACATATATAAGCATGCACACTATAGATCCTTAATATTTTGTTATCTGAAGGCTTGTCCACAGCTGAAGAAACAGCTATCATTATATCTTACAATTTATGATTCACGCAGTGTCTAGGTAATTAGGCTCAAAACTCTTCAGGCTAATTGTTTCTCAGACCTGGCTGAAAATGTCATTTTATGACCAGTCTACCAAAACATTATCATTTTCAATGATGATAGCTGTAAATGGATCATTAAATGGATCGTAATTGTCATATTGTCCCAATAATAAAATATACTTGCATTTTTCAGGCAGAGCTTAATTTTCTTCTGTTACAGTCAACGGGATTGCTATCATTGATTTCAGTGAAAGCAGAGTTTATCCAAAAAGACTTTTTGGTTTTTCCTGCAACAGTTAGCAGGGTTTGCAAGCTTATTGGATCTCTTTCATAAACTGAAAGGGTTGAGGGAAAACATTATGATACCCAGTGAATATTTTACACAACAGGGCAGAGTGCTCTTCTGTGTCAGTTCTGTCACTATTTCCATTTCAAGGTCCAATCCTGAAGTCAGTGAAGTGGAGATGGATGCAAAATGGCTGGAGATTCCCAATCAATGTCTGAGGCTATAAACCTTCACACGGAGCTGAACAAGATTTAATTAACATTTTTGAGCTAAATACTGAAAGCTGGCAAAATATAATCAAAAGATATGGTTATTCATTCCCAAGACTCCCACTTAATCCAAGGCAGAATCAGACCCCTACTAACATGCAGCAGATTCAAGGATTGGAGAACAGTATGAAAAAAAATCAACAATTATTTGGGCCACATAGTTTTCAGCTATTTATGACTACCTCCTAGAAGCTAGGTTTTCAAATTATGTAGCAATTTATGTCAAAAACTTGATGTCCTTTCTCCAAATCTCCAACTCATCAAAGTTCTAACTAGAATCAGTTCTGAAAATTTTGCAATTCTTTATTCCATTTCAGGGTTTACACCTCCATACCATACAGGCGAGGACTACGATGATAACATCTCCAGGAAACCAGGCAATGTCCTGAAGACCCTAGATCCAATCCTTATTACCATCATAGCCATGAGTGCACTCGGGGTGCTTTTAGGAGCCATCTGTGGAGTTGTCCTGTACTGTGCCTGTTGGCACAATGGGATGTCAGAGAGGAACTTGTCTGCACTGGAGAATTACAATTTTGAACTGGTCGATGGTGTGAAACTGAAAAAAGATAAACTAAACACACAGAATTCATACTCGGAAGCATGAAGGTATAAAGCGACTAGAGAAGTTTCAGAGAATCGGGATGGAAGGACATAGCTCGGTCATGCTGGGGAACTGTTGATCTTCTTTTACTGTACAGGCTGAAAAGTGCATTGATGACACTGAGCCAAGCTTTTCTCAGGAGCTTCAATGAGTGTGTAACTGATAAACATGGACAACAATCTGTGTTAACAATCTGAATCATGTACAGTCTGCTTTTTCTGTTGGTTTCGTTTGGAATAATCAAATGCTGGTATTGAGACCAAGTATGATTGACTTATAGTTCATTTTGTCTTTCTTTCTCTCCCTCTCTCTTGTTTTCTGTTAATGGATAATTTGGGTTTTACTGTGCAAAATCCAAGATGCTGTCACAAAATGTATTCAGTGGGGTCCTTTGGATGGACATGCTGTCTGTAGCTCAGTGCCCAGAAAATATTGGAGTAACAGCAATTTAGTGGACTCCTGCACCTGTATTTGTGTATAATTGCTCGTGTTGTGCATAGGCAAAGAAGGGTTAGGATGTTTTTGAAAGTACTGCTGCATCAGTACCGATATAGTGTGTCAGCTCTGTTTACGAAGCAATACAGTCAAATTTTATTGATGTTTTTCAGTGTTGTACTAAATTTTGTGCTTGTGAACGCCATAAAAGAGTATGTGCCATCATCAGACACAACTGGTAACCAAGTGTACTGCCTAAAAACTAAACAAAAAAAGTCCTTGGCACTGGCTAGTGTATGTCCTCTCAAGTGCCTTTTTGTTTGTACTGCTTCTCATTGTGTTAACATTAACTACAGCTCCGCTTCTCTGCAGTTATGCCCTTGTCTTTAATCATATTCTAATGGCTCACTGACTAAAAGAAAAGTATATTTTAGTGTAAGAAAGTAGCCTCAGCAAGGCAAGGGCTAATCAGATTTGACAACCTGGCTCGATTGTTCTGCTTTCTGTATTTCAACTTCATGTCTCTTGACCCTTTTGTATAAAGCTGCAATATTCCCTTTTATTGTTCTTTCATATAGAATGTATTTTCAAATGTAAAATCTCTCTCCCTTTCTCTTCTCTTTCTCTCTCTCTTTCTCTTTCTGAGTAGATTGCATAAGCATTTGCCATTGCCAAGGAAAGAAAACTGCAGCTTTAACTTGCTGGTAATGGCAAAGGATTTTATTAGAGTTTGTGTTAAAAAATAAGGGAAAATTCTTAACTTTACCCTCCAAAGTCGAACTTTGGGTTTCTTCTTAACAGCATAAAGTGACAGTATCTTTTTTCCTGAAGTCATGAAATATGTCTTTTATCCTGAACAGCTTGCCTGTTAATTACACTAGGGAGAATGATTCCCTTACTGAAAAGATTGCCTGTAAAAAGAGAAACTTTCCTCCTCCTGCCCCTACCTGAACCCAGAGTTCTGTTCTCTCAGTAAACGTGTATTTTCATGCTAATCAATGCTAATTGGTCTTATGTGTGGGTATTGAGGGCAGAATAAAATCCCACAGTGTATGTAGGGTATGTTCTTATCATCCTGTTATATCCAATTGGCATTTCATACCAGGAGGTTTCTGTTTGACCAGAAGTGCAGATAGTGACAGATTCAGCGAGCCGAGTAATGTAAGCTGTTGGGAAAATGTGCTTGACAATTATGTGGCAATTTTTTAATACTTTAGGACAAATACTATTGGACAAATATATTCAACAGCCTATGCATCTGGTCCAACAGGGTAAAAAGAAACAAGATTTTGTTTCCCGCAGGGGTCCATAGGAAGAGGCGAGGGACCAGAGGGATTGCTCCCCTCCTGCAGGTGCGAGGGGAGCCCCTGGGTTTTCTGCAGTGCCCCGCACACAGCACAGCCATAATTGGGGAGGCAGTGGAAGAAGGCAGCTTTAACCTTCCCCTGCGTATCTACCAACCAGCAGATAGAACCAGTGCAAACATGGGGAAAGGAACGTCCTGCAAAGTGCTGAACTTATATTTTTCCTCACTGAATTCCCTGAGTAGAGTCAGGGAAGTGATTGTGACTTTCTGAGTTAGTCTTTTCCAAAACTGCTTTTGTAGTAAAGCAATGAAGTACCCTGTCCAGGATCAGGACTAAAGAAGGGCTAATTCAGCCTTGAATTACATAGAGCAACAGAATCCACCCCTATTTATCAATTAAATGTTTTGAAGCATACCATTTCACCAATATGAACCATAAAACAGAAAAATCTGTAGAAAATCCACCAGTAACCTACAAATTGAAGAAAAGAGAGGGAGACTGGAGGTAAAAATATGAGTTTTGAAGTGGAAATATTTTAAAGGACAACCCAATAGAAAAAAACAGTGGACAGTTGCTACTTCAAAGGAGTCCTAAAGGCAAAGACTATAGTGAAAATTCAAACACCCACTTCAGGTCATCAAACCTCAGATGCCTAAATTGGAAGAGTTACCTCCCCAGGATCTAGACCTTGGCTCTTCCAGAAGGTGAGACAGAGCACCTAAGGCCTGAAAGTTTTGCCTAAAAGTTAGTCCATTAAATGTCCCAAGTGACAAACTCACTTTGGCAGAGGTAGAATTTTCATTTGTATCTAACACTGTAATTTGACCATAATGGTATCGCAGCAGCTAGTTAATTAACCCAAAGAGAAAAAGGATTTTTTCAAAAGTATTTTAAGTACACCATCACTGTGTGTTTCAGGTGTTAGGGTCTGTTCTGAAAACACTTCTAGTCCACTACTTGATTGAGAGTTACATGCATATATTGCCTTGAAAAGAAAATCCCAATGGGGAGCCCAGGCCCAAAACCTTTTGAAATATTCCCATGGATCCACAGATTTCAATAGATTCTGGACCAGCTCTTGGTCTTGATCTATTTGAACAGTAAAGCTGGTGGTTGCTGGGGTTTTGTCTTCTTTTAACATACTGAGAATAGTGAACGCAAAATGAAATATATCTCCTTTGTTGTCTTCAGACCTTACTATGATAATGAGGATCTAGCACTGAAGATTTGATTTCTCTGAAGGTAATAGAATGAAAGTTGCCCTTCAATAAAGGAAAAATGATACTGCAACTTTACATTGAAAAGTATCTTGCACTGATAAATATATTTAAAAAAATTATATGTTTATAAAGTTATTAATTTGTAAAGGCAGTGTTACAAAATGTTCAGTTTATATTGTTTTAGATTGTTTCATAATTTTTAAAGTGTAAAATAACATATTTTTTTCTTTATTGAAAAACTATAAAAATCTTCTGTAGTAAAATGATTTCATTTTACTGGTATATTATTGCTTCATGTTTTGTACCATCATAAAACTTTGTGCAAATTTTTTTTACAGAAATTTTTATTTTCTATGACAATATGACACTTGTAAATTGTTGTTTCAAAATGAACAGCGAAGCCTTAACTTTAAATGACATTTGTATTCTCAGACACTGAGTAGCATTTAAAAAAATCACATAGAACTGAACTGTAACTTAAATTTCCAAACTATGACTACTACATTCCAAAGAAACAGTTGAATTAAACATTTTCATAAAATATCCCATACCTGATGTATTTTATTATACTAAAATGGATTGGGTTTATTAAATGGCTGGTTTTATTTAGCATCTTGCAACAAGCACGATGTTTTAATCATTGTTACATCTGTTGGTAGGCAACTCCAACAAACAGACACCTTGGTGGGGCCATTCATGGTTTAGGATGGAGGGATTCACCCTCTGCCTGCCCAGTTCTCTCTCCCTGCTGGAAGACACTCCCACTACCTGCCTAACTTTTAGCCAAACAGCAGGGATTTAAGAGGACAAATATGCCACCACTGCTCTTAAGTTGTAATTCCCCTCGCCACCATGGAAAGCCCAAGCCGCACACCCTGTGTAGGTTACACACACCCCTTGTGGCTTACTCTTAGAGGGATGAGATTTACTGTGGAGTAATGTCCATTTTTGACAAGTTGCTCCACTGCTCCAGTAGTAAGGTTTGTACAGATGAGCTCCCTGCAAATTTCCACTGAAGTCATGAGGACTTACCCAACCATGGCCAAATCTCCCAATGCAGAGCACAAGTTGCTGACAGGAGCAAATACTGGAAGGATGGCCCATTGGGCCTAATTTGGTGTTCAGCTGGGTGCTGAACTCGTCTGTGGAACATACGATCGTGGGTAGGGAGACCTTCAAGAGGTTTGCATCCAGATCACAAGCTTTAGATAACACATTTCCTGTTTTATGCAATACTTACCTATTTGCTGTTTTTTTAATACTGAGCACTCCACACATGAAAGTTTGTTAAATCCTTTCTTTACATTGCACACACAAACAATCCGCATACTGTCAGTATGTCATTAGGTCAAGTACTCATGGACAAACATTTTACTTCAAATACTTTACTACTCCTGGGAAAAATATTGTACTTATTACCACATATTTGGTGATTATTACACTTGAAGAGAAAGTATCAAATCTTGTCTCCTCGAGAGAGCAGTGTTGTGGGTACCTGTTTAAAATAAGAGATGGAACTACAGCAAGGCACCTGAGCAAAGCTTTGCTTTGTGGTCAGAGGAGGGAGTGCTCTCAAAAGACAGTTGTGAAGGTTGTTGTCCATATAATCACTAAATCTAAATTCCTTAGAAATCTACTTCATTGCACTCTGTTTGCTTCTGTGATAACCAGCCACAGGGCTCTTTGAGGGAAAATAAATAGCAATGGAATTAATTAGTGAAAAAAAGAAATCTATAAAGTGAATCCATTTTGAGGATGAAGTTCAGAAAATAGAGACAAGTATTTTAAGTTAAGAAAATTCTCTTTCTTTTATTTAGGGGAAATTAATTAGCCTAGAAGCTAACACTAGCTACTTAGCACTAAACCTTCAGTTTTCCACACTAAACAGGCTGCATAAAGGGAAGACAAAAATAGTGCAATGGGAGCTGAATTACATTTCAGAACGTAACTTGTAAACTTGAAAGAAAAAGAAGAGCAGATGGAAATAACAGATGGGTCAGCTACAGACAACCAGTGCCAGGAGTGCATAACTCTGAGGCACAGATATTAGCGTCACAGTCTGTAAAAAGGGTCTTTGGCAGGTAGTGACAAGCAAACGTTATTATTATTTCACCAATCAAATGTACTAGCCCTGAGCCAGCAGCCACATAGCCACAGTGCTGAGCCCAGTCCCATTTCCTTGCCTTTTTGCAGGACGTAAAACACAATTACACAGCACAAGGCAGGAGAGGCAGGGGCAGCACAGCTGGCGTATGGTTGGATAAGGCCCACTGGTACCACGGAAATGACAGCAGTGTCCACCTGTACAAACCTGCCCGCTGGACCGAAGCTGCCAGTCCCACTGGAGATGAAGGCTCCTCAGTCCTCATAAATTACCTCTTATGAGGCATATGAAGACTTAACAGGTGCATACTAGCATGGCTCTAATTTTGACCCTTATAAGTCTTTTCTTATGCACAGTTAGTCCATTTCTAAGTCAATTCTCCTAACCCAAAGTCAAATGTCGAAGTTGGTTTTGATTTTCAGATCATGGCATCTGGATGTTAGATCCCAGAATTAATTCCCTTCCCATTCCTTAATTGTCCTGTCTTTTGCAATGCATTATGCCTAACGGCATATTGGTTCAAGCAACATTAATTTATAAGAGCTTTAATTTCTTCTTTTATACCATTTCATGCCTCAAGTCACCCATAACCACAATTTTATGTACAAGTGTTTGTTAAATTATAACAGAGTATATATGAATTTTTTTTGCCATGGGATACTTTGTATAGCTGTTTTATTTGCTGATTAGTCCCCCTATAGACCCTAATTGCTTTTCTACAGTAGGTCAGTTCTCTATATACACTTCTATTGTCATAGCTACACATAATCAAACTCTAATCTTATCACCTCAGGACTGGTGGTGTCTCAATGTTTATAACTGAAAATCTCATTAAAAAGTCTTCTGGCATTTTTCACAGACGGATGGAGTCTTATCATGTGTCCAAACCTAATTCCACCTTCAATAATCATTCTCCTATTTAAATTTACATTGTTTTTATTCATCTCAGACATTTGATTCATGTCCCTGTCATTGTACAGCATCATTGTGCACCATGCACTGTGTTTTATTACAGACAGTTGTGTTTCCGTAATGGGTGAGGTGGGTCTGATTGAAAAAGGAATTGCAGTCTTACTGGAGCACCGCTGGTACCAGAGAAAGAGGTCAGGTGGTACTCTCAAGGGGACAAGGTAAGGAAAAGGTTTGGCAGGGTTTGTCAGGCGTTGCCATGACAAAGACTGAGGGATTTAATGATGAGAGGCTGGAGGATGAAGAGCTTGCCTGAGGAAACAAGTATTTCAGGTGAAATGAGCTGCAAAGGGAATAATCAGAAAACTCCCTTGTTCATTTCCTTCATTTTTCCCTTGCAAAAAAAAAATTCACAATTCTCAAAAAATGTCTGCATTACAGAAATGCCTCTGGCAGCTGCCATGCACTTTTAAATCCTCAAGCATGGAAGAAGGGAGTGGGTAGCTGAACCTAAATGGTGGATTTCTACACTCAAAGAGGCAACAGGTGTGGATGTGTCTTTGAAGACCCAGGCAGCATCTCAGGACTATAAGATTGGCATTCTTCGTGCATCATTTTCATCTTGAGCGCCTTTATTCCCATTCCTCTGTAACATGTTGGTTTATGCCATTTGTTTCAGAAGTAAATTGCCTGGGCTGAACTACTGGGTTTTATGATTTCCTACTGTTAATATATTTTTCCTTAGTGCAATTTATGCTTCCCTTACTGCTCAAATACTTTTATAAACATCTTCCTATGCATTACTAAGGCATGCATAGCATGAAATAGCCCCATCTGGTGCCATGAAAAGCCCACCTCGTCCCACCCCTCCTCTTCCACAGCCCTGCCAGGGCTATGTTCTCCATGTCAGGGACCCAGACACTATGCCTTTAATAAATAATCTACCTTCTGGGGAGCCTCAATATTTTCTTCATCAGGCCTGATAACTTTACATTAATTCATTAATTAAATATTGATACCAATCTTCCTACTAAATATTTACTTACCAGCTTCATAGATCTTAGCATAACAGAGTGGGTCACTCTCATTTTGCCTTTTGAGACTACTAACTGAACCCCAGTGTTTTATCTTTCTCTCTTTTTAACCTTCTAATCTGAATCTGTTTCCCATAGCTGTATCAGCAAGGAAAAAAAAAAGAGAAAACCTAAAATGAAGGCATAGCTGTGTCCACTTTCTTCCTATGGGACTGAAAAAAACCATTGAATATGTAAAAAAATTAAATTTCTTTTTATTTTGAAATGAGGTTTTGTGGAGTGAAGAGGAAAGCCGCCAGACTGGTTGGAGGTGGTATTTGAGATGTCTGGGAAGCAGTAAGGAGACAGCCACTGGAGCCTTCTGAAAACTATCCTGTAACGTCTGGAAAGGCTTAACAAACAACTCTGCAAAGCGATGCAAGCACAGGATTATCAAAGTAAGCAGGCTGTGAAGGTAATGGTTTACCCCAAGCATTGTTGACAAAATGGAAGAAAAGCAGGAAAATACTTAGTGTTAAGAGTAGGTCAGAAAGGACCTCCTTATTCTAGGTTCTACTTGTTTCTCTTTTAATTAGTGCTCAGAAGATGGGAGGCAAAGCAAGGAACGAACTCAACTACAACTCAGTCCCACCTACAGCTCATGTTGACTAATTCACATCCTACAGTGATCATGCAGCTCTGAGACTGATGCAAGACGTTGGTTGCCACCACCCTTTGTGTGAAAGATCTCTGACCCTCAACACCAACGTCCTTTGCATGTACTCCAAACAGTTACAAGCAGGAAGCAATACCACTTTGTACCCATTGCCAGCATATTCAAATGTATTTTTTCTTGCTGTAGGCCATACTATCTTCGTTTTGCATTTCTTCGGCCTTTCTTCTTCTTAAGACAAGGCCTGCCAAATAAGCCATGTTTCCCCAGACTCTCTGTCTTGCATGGTGCGGGGCACCCCAGTTGCCATTTACCAGCTTAGGAAGCCCAGTGTGGGACCAGACCTCCCAGTTGCTCAGCTGATGCTGCTCTGCTGCCCCGGCCACTCCTGGCCTGCGGGTTGTTTTGCATCACTATCTTGTTTGCAATAGGAAGTCACTGAAAGTTCACTTGAAATCTAGACTCTTACTTCAATCCCACAATCTGTAGGCAACTAAGGATCATCTTTGCTACTTTTAACAAGTCTTTTCACAATCTATTCCCTTTTCTCCATGCATACTGACATCTTAAAGTGGTCAACTTCAATCCATATATCTTGATAAAGTGGCTGAATTACTGTGGCTGAATGGTAGGCCATTATCTACAATTAGTTTATGGCTCTTAATAGCTATTATTGCAAAAGATGGATTTCTCCATAGCATAAGTGTCTTACCAAAGATCTTGTTAGTACTCTTGCTTATGAAAAGTTAAGTGATAGCTGCTTTCTGGAAAAGATCAGGTTACTTTCCAAGCTGAAATAAACCAGTACCAGCTTATTACTATGGGTAATACGGGTAATTACTAGGGGTAATAAATAGGTTATATGCATTATGAGGACTATTTGGTTCTTCTTTGCAATGTACTGTATGTAATAATGTAAATGTGCACAGCACTTTATAGACAAACAGATTGAAAAAATGCTGTGAGGATGTCACCATCTAGTTTAAGAGAAAAATACCAAACATCTGTCAGTCACAATCAGATGATGTAGTAACTTGCCTCAGAGCAGCAGCTTTTCTTTTCCTGTTTATAGAAGTATGGTGGTTAGAACAGTTAGAATAAGTGTGTGCCAATTCATTGGAGGAAAGTATGGATTTATGAATCTCCTTGAGGAAGTGCCTTCTGCAGAAGGACATGAAGGAGCAGAGAGTAGAGTTAGAGTAGATGGGGTCATGAACTTCATTTTACTTCTCATCATGAGTAATAGTGCTAAACTGATAGTCAGTCAGATCTCTCATTTTCTTTAATTTAATGCTATCCTTCTTGCTCCTTGCATTACTGACCCCACATTATAACTGAACCATGTGTTTTATTACAATGCTAAGCACTGCTTTAAATGCACATGAGAAGATTTCAGTGCTTTTTATACTGCACAGTTATGTGTGGTGAGTTTTGTTCATTTCACATAAAGAACCATCTCAGAGCTAACAACTTGTATTATTTTAATCAAGTCTCATTTCACACAGGTTGTGAACTTTAATACAGATTGCCATTTTTTCTGGGCTTCCTATATAATGCACAGCTCAGCACAAGTCTGACTTTTGTGGTTTCATATCGGCACATACTTGCTGAAGGCACTTCATTAGACACTAAGAGCGATAGAGTTTTCAGCCTTTTTACTAGTTTTCTTTGGAGCTGATGATGATTACCAATATATACATTTTACCCAATAACACATTCTGTGTGTATTAAATATAGTAAGCATACATATATACGTATCTCCTGAGATGCAACCTTGATTCTACAACATAAGGTGAAGAAGCACTAGAATAGAAGGTTTGCCTAAAGGTAAAGGTCTGTGTGATTATTAAAACTCTGAGGGTTTTAGTCAGGTTTGGGGATTCCTTGTGACAGAGTAATGCAGTTAGAAATGCAAAGAGCATCTCTACAGGCGGAAGTATTTTCAGGCTGCTCTCATGTTTCTCTTCTAGCTCACTTCCTAGCTTCGATTTTGCAGGCTAAAGAGATAAATATTTGGCAAATATTTTCCCCTACTACTTTATGCATATAATATTTTTTGAGCTAAAGGAATTTGTATTTAATGTTTATATTGTGATAGTGCCTACAGGATAACAAATTGTGGTCCCATAGTGCAAAACAACATGAAAAGATACAGAAAATGTATATTCCTACCTCACAGGCAGAAACTGTAATGTGGCTGCTGTGAGCATAGATGGTTCTAAACCCGGTGTCTTCATCAAGTGCCTTTATTGCCAGCTGTCTTTTGTATTTTCCAGAGCTGTTGCTGGTTTTTATGATCAATACATCAAAGTCTGGGATGCTACTACAAATGTGAATTAGCCTTCAAGGCTAGCATTCAGCTCATCTACCACTGGCTAAGTTGGACATCACCTCCGAATTGTGACTTATATCCACTGTTTCAAACACCTATGTGAGGATGGGGTGAATTTTCGTCTTACAGTATCAGTTTCTCTTGTCTACAGAATAGTTTAAATAAATAGTTCAGATTTAAAGGCCTATATTTTAGATGGGTAAGATGAAATTAATAAAATTTCCTAACTATTTCTAATTATGAACAAACTAGTGGTGGTTTTGTTTGGTTTTCCCAGGGACAAAGATCTGAACTGCTTTGACTGATTTTTATCATGGTTGGTTTTGACATCTGAAAGCATTGGTCCACCTGCTAACCAGCTAGCAGAAGCAAAATTTAACCATTAAGTTTATAGTAGGACTCTCAAAACCCACTGGTTCAATTTCAGTAATGGAGGCAAATATGTGGTGGGAAGGTAGGTAGGACGACAGCTCCTTTATCACTGTGTCGTCCACTGCTACCTACAGAATTATGATATGCCTTGAAGAAGCCTTATTCTACCCTCATACTTAGGCAGACTTGGGTCTGGTCGTGTCTTTATTCAGCATCCAGAACTAAGAATTAAACCTGAATTTTTATAGGCTTGTTCAATTTGCTTCTTAAATTGGTTTTGCTCCGGCTGCTACAAGCTAATTATACTGTATTCCTACAGTGCTGCAGTTTAGACTGATCATTGCCTACCTCACAGTCATCTATTCATTTTCTCACTTCCTCATCTTGTGTTTTGGTTTCATTCTGATCTACATGTATAACTTCACACAAAGCTGGTTTTTTCTTCTTAGAGATTTGATCTACCTGCATTTTTATTCTCTGGTACTCCTTCTGACTCCACGAATAAAAAGCATATATTTCAGAAGTGCAGGTCTTCATTCTCTCCAGGAAGCCTCAAACTTCTCCAACTTATAGTTATATTTCATAACTTCCCAGGCATTTCAAACCATTATTTTAGATGGTTTGCTAAGCATTTTTCTCAGCAAGAAACACACTTAATGTCCATGACAGGCAGCATGAAGGATGACAAAAAATCACTGTCTGCTTTTGATACAGAAGGAGTCCTAGTGAACATATTAATGAAACCTGACAGAACCTTGAAATGACCTGGAAGAAACTATCATCAGAAGTGTTAGTAAGCATTATTATAGATATTGTTATTGACACCACTGTGCTTGCCGTGAACCCTGAGATCTTTTCTGATTACCTTTTATTAGGAAAACTCATATTTCTTATCTGAATATGCATTTTAACAAAAGGGTCATGACATGTCTTCCTTCTTTCTGTATTTATGTGGGCACACAGGACAGGCCCCAGTGTATGCCATGTAAATCAACATCTTGGTGAAGTTTGTGCTGATTTTTTAGTGCTTGCTACACCAGAGAGACAGAGGCATCCATATTATCTTCATGTTACTCTTCAATATATTTGGGAATCCATGTTTCAGGTGCTTTGATTTTTATCTCTTCCAAGCCCATTTTCTGTTTCTCCATCTTCACTGTGCAGAATGAAGATAAAGATTTTCTGACTCTCTCTACAATCATTCTAAAAAAATACCTTTTTTCTTTTATGATTATTGCCTCAGGTCAGTGCATGTTCTAAAACAAATATAAATGCATACAAGAGACAGCTGTGATCCCTTAGGTGCATGTGTTATCAAATGTCTGGAAGATACTGTACAAACAAAATGTGCAAATGATAGAGAAATGGGAAACAGCTCATTTCCAAGCCCTTTAAATAGGAGTAATCAGACATCCCAAAATCTGCTAAGCTATGCTGAAACTAGAGAAAACACTGAGCAACCAAAATGTCCCTGCTCCTCCTGCTAATGGTTCTGCCAGACCCAATTCTATGGGCCTCACTCAAGTAAAACAGCCCAGAGAGTCAGATGGAGCTTTGTATGAAGGAGAAATGTTCAGGGCCACTGTCCACTGTTGCCAGCTGAAAAACAATGCCAGTGTCTTACAGGACTATTAGCAGACAAGGAATAAGTGCCATAGCAAAAGACAACCATAGAAAAACTTCAAAAATGCAAACTAAATGTTAACCAATTGCAGAAGTACAGAAAACTGGCCATTAGTAATTCACACAGACTTTCAAATATGAAATAATCATTATCATCTTTTGCAGAGAACACAATTTTAGCTTTTATACAGCTTAGATATAGCTCCCAGCACTGAAACTATTTTTTACATTAAATGAAGTATAGTAAGTAGCTGATGTTACCGTACGAAAACGACGACCTGTAAGTTCATAATGTACATTCAGAATGTAAGGAACCCCCAGAACCCCCCAAGGCAAGTTTCAAACAACTACTATTGCTAGCAAATATATAAAGCCACCTTTTACATCATTTCCTATATTTAGTAGCTCCTCATTCCTCAAGCAGTTGAAATATCTTCTGATCCCTAGACATGTTGTTTGGTGCATAACTGCAT
Organism: Harpia harpyja; assembly: GCF_026419915.1. NCBI lineage: Eukaryota > Metazoa > Chordata > Aves > Accipitriformes > Accipitridae > Harpia > Harpia harpyja. The sequence goes on along the minus strand of NC_068940.1, from coordinate 93,169,328 downwards.
GCAGATACTGGTTCACTTGAGGCACCTAACTCACAGAACTCATTAAAAGTCCAATTTAGCTGTTCTGAATTACTGTCTGTGAGAGCTTATTTCTCTCAATACTAAAGAAACATTAGAAGACAAGTCTCCTCCCCCAAATCAGTTCCAATGCTCAACTCCTGCTGTAAATTACTATTCAGTGTAAGCCACAGTCTCAAGAACTTGCCAGCCTGTTTGCTATTGGCAAACATGTCGTGATCATTGAGCAGTTTTTCAGGTTTTTTGAAACTCTTGTGCTCTTAATTTCACTGGAAAGAATGAAAACAGCATTGATTAACATGCACATAGGATCTCTCCAAGATTTTTGACCCAAGAACCTGGTGGCCATCATGTGCAGCAGCCTGAATAAGTAATACTTTAAAATACATCTGTAAGATTTGGGATTATCTCAATATTCCACACACAACAAAACTATATGACTGCAAAATATATTTGATGGCCATTGGTAGTAACAGGATTTGTCTTTTTAAGTTACATCTCATCTCTAGAGTAATTGAACTGTGGTGCAGCTGCTAGAAGCTCGAGTTCCACCTTCCAATATATCATTATCATTTGATTGTAAAGACTTCACTCTTTTCCAAACACTGAAGAGCAATGCAGGTCCAACTCTGAGAATTAATATTCCAAAGATCATGGATATTTTTAGACCTTTAAAACAAGCTGCCTCTGTGGACTGAATAAAAACATATCTTGCCAGCCAATCAAGATGAAATGATGCCCTGAAGCAGGGGTTTGGCATTGTGAGAACATTTTTAAAGCTTGGTTTGAAACCTTCTTGAACACAAATTCAAGTATATTGAAAGAGTTACTGAAGAGCATTTAAAATACTATATATTTTATATGTGACCCTAGATTCTACATGGACAGAGTGATTAAATAAAAGTGAAGAGAAGTAGTTTATTAAGCAAAGAGTGTGACTGCAGTTTCCTAGCATATGTCTTCATCTCTGTAGGGATGATGGTTTCTGTCGTTTTTTTTAGCCTGTGAAATAGAACCAGTTGTCACCAATGCTGTTGCCTTTTCAGAGAAAGAGGATATTGGCTGTGGCAAATTGTCCAGTTTTTCTAACTATTCAATGTACAGGTTCAGCTGTCTCTTTTCTGAAGACTTTGCACTGAAGGCCTAACAAGAAGATACACAGCTTAGTCGTATTACTGCCTTCAGCACTTAATTAAAGAGGGTGCTACTAGAAAAGTGGATTTAATCCCAGTGTTTTAATTAAATTCTAGCTTGGCACAAGTCCACCTGTCTGGATTCAATTGGATATAGTTCTCTTTCCTTCTTGCTCCAGACATTACTATTGCCTGCTCCCATTGAACTGCTGCAGTGATTCTCCCATTGCATTGGAGCGCAAATAAATGCAGTCCTCAAATATAGAAAGCCTCTTACATAAAGGGGATGTAACATCAGAGCTACTATTTAAGACTAAAGTGTCACACCATTTACATGTTCAAATTGTCTGAGGCAGGCAGTTGTGTTCACACTGATCCCATACTAAGTGTGATGGCGTAGCCACGCATAGAGCTCAGCACAGACTACTAAAATTAGTTTGGAAAGGCATCATCTGTACTGCAAGCAAGAGCCAAGTTATCACTTCAAAACTGTACTGGACAAGTTTATACAAGGTGCAGTGACTTCATTATGAATTACAGAGAGGACAGAGATTTCCTACTCAGCGGCAGAGAGGGTGAAGCCAAAATCCTGAATGTATTGAAGGTGGGCGGTATTTTGCAACTTCATTTTACTCATCTTTGAAAATCCTAACTGGTTGAACACAAAAGCTTTCAAAGTGGATTTCTTGGGGGCAGGGTTGCAACAAGGAAGTTAAAAAACTTCTGCTATTAAAACTCCTGTGTCAGTCATCTATAGGTGGTAAACCTCCTAGTAGTGGAGAGGAACTGAACCCAAGGTTCAGTTGATCTTAGGTGGAAAGGGCTCTGAATCATGTGGGTAAGTATAGTCACCAGGCTATCACTCTTTCACCAAAAAGAAAACAAAGCAACACAAAATGGAGGTCTAATTTTTTTCCACTGCATACAACAAATTTTAAACCCTGACATTATTCTTGAAACAAAAACCTTTCATTTCAAAGGTTTCAAAACCAGTCATTTGCTGTCTTTTGCCAAGGAGTTGCTCAGGCATATCATGGGGAACAGGAGAGGACAAGTGTGGAAGAAAGCAAGGAAAGAGGCTTGGAAGCAGGAAACTTTAAAGGAGTGAGTTAACATCCTCCTGCAAAACACCAGAGAAAGAAATCAAGCGCTGAGTCACAACAGTGGGATTCATCTTCATCCCCTCTAGTCATCCAAAAGTGAGGTCTAAGCCAGCCATCCAGATTCCTTCTGTGAGTAGAGATGGGCACCTCCAGATGGGAATTCAGCCCGCAATTCTTGGATGTCTATCTTAGGAAAAGACAAATCCCTGGTGTGCTCCAGCAGCCATGTAGCTACATGCCACCACTGACTCAAGGCTTCTTTAGTTAATTAGAGCTGAAATGTCAACATATGCGTTGCTCACCACTCCCACAGCCTTAATCCTCTCTCACATCTAACTGTTACTGCTCATCTTTTTACTCCCTTCTTCAAGCATAGGAAACAACTGTTGAGAGATATTTGAATTTTAGAGAGAATACTGCTGGTAAGGAGAAAGCACAGAGCATGTGACTCATTATATTTTAGAACTACTGAAAAACAGACTAGTCTCAGCGCGGATACCGGTCTTTACCAGCATGATGGCTCTGCTTCCCCTTTATGGGAAATATTGAGACTACACCCCCTCCCCACATGAAAGCAAATACTAAGAAGTGCACATGTTTACCAGCTTGAAAGTCATGCCACATAATACCGTTACGACCTGTCAAGCATTTGCCAGTCTCACTCTCTGAAAAGGACATTTTGCCACTCTCGGTTTGCCTACCCATTCTGCCGTTAAAAAGAAGACTTTTTGCCAGACAAAGCACATTAGTGCCCAAGAAGGAGATAAGAAGGGGAAGAAAAAGAAAAGACATTTCTTACTGAAAATAACTGCATAGTTAAGAAGTAAACCGTACCACAATGTGCATTGTTAGGCTTGTTGAACTTAGATGACTTTGGCACATTATGAAACTAAATGCATTCAGTTACTTGGCATGAGGCAAATGTCTAACTCAAAGTTGCATGTGCCCAGATTCATCTTTATAGAAAATTATAAAATAGCCAGAGGCATGTTTTGGATTGTTGTTTTAATTTAGGGTTCGCAAAAGCTGATAGATCCACAAGGCTTCATACTGAGCAAATTCTGGAGATTAAAAAGCGCCTTCTAAACTCATCTGAACCTCAAGTGCCCAATAACCCCATGCTGCTAGGAAACACCCCGGTCTCAGTATTCAACCAGGTGGTCCAGGGAGCTGTTAGCTCATTGCTCCCTTCTGCACAGAACCGCTGGAGGCATCTTCCCAAAGGTGAAGCAATGATCCATGTCTGTGGTTTTGCCATACTTCTATCATGACTTCTACTTTTAAGAAATACCAATGCCACTGGCAGGCAATTTTCTTCTCCTTAGTGAGGCAATTCCTTCCTCTGTATCATGTTGTAGACATCTGGTTACTTTGTGAGTTACTTTATTGTTGTGATTAGTCTTCAGCCTCTTGGAAGACTGGAATAGGGGCTGACCACCCTTAGAGATAAATGATTTAGAAGTATTTTTATGGTCTAAGCTCCTCTAACATTAGTTAGGCTATTAGTTGGGCCATTTTTCATCTTACACTGATATGGGGAGGTGTCACAGAAGAGAAGCTGATAGCCCTAATCAAATGAGGACCTAAGAAGTCTCTGTGATCTTTCACCCACCAAGACCAAGGACAAGTTACACACACTAAACATGAGTCCTGCCAAACATTCGTCAGACATTCATCCCTTGCTCTTGGAATTACTATGCAGTTTTTCCACTCCTTCCCCACCTACCAATCCCACCATGTCTGCAGGAGACTCAGGTTTGGTCCTGCACCTTCTGTGGCAGTACTAAGGCCACAGGAGGATCTGGGAATGAAAGAAGCTACCGACAGCCAGATTCCCTGCCTGTGCCTAACACAGAGATCATGTGAGCTGTGCATGAAGATGAAAGCATGTCTCAAAGTGCAAATAGCCTCCTCTCTTTCAGAGCTAACCTCCCACAGTGGCACCTTCGGTTTGCAGTCCCAGCACTTCGGGAGCACAACACGGGGTGGCCAAACGACCCTTTGTGATCCACACACAGCTTGCCAGCACCCCCAGCCTGCTCTCATTTTCTTACGCCAGATGTGTCAGAGCTGGGGAGAAAACAGCAGGTCAAACCACAGGACAGAAAAGGCTGCGGATGGTAAGGAGGCCCCTCTGCTCATGCAGGCCTGCTGGAAGCAGGAGGGATGATTCCCACGTTTGCCTCTCTCCGGCTCGGGGAGCTCCATGAGACATGCAAGGAGCCATTAAATTGCAAAACATGCCTGTGCCATGCGGCGCCCGGAGGGAGGCAGCATGTGGCACAGCAGCTGCTGGAGCTGCTGCCACTGCCCGCTGACCACTGCCCGCTGCCGCAGCCGCTGCTGGACCAAGCGGGCATCAGCAGGGACCTACAGAAGAGGTGGTGGGCTGGCAGCTGCAAGGTTTGGAGAGGTGAGAGTTTGGGAGAAGCAGTGAGGGGTTCAGGTTGTTGGGAGGATTTGGGGAGGCAGAGGGGGATTGCAGCAGGGTCTGGGGGGACGGTTGTCTGAGTTAGGGCGGTGGGACTCACAGGGTGGCTGAGGGAGACGCTGGAGGGGGAGAGGCTCTCAGGCAGATGAAAATTTGGGGTTGTGGCTTGTAGGACCTGGCAATCTGGGCACTCCTGTCATAAGCATTTAGAGGCACTTTGGGTTCTGTCTTTCCCAAATGAGTACTTGTAAGTTGCCTTGATGTTAATGAGAATTACATGCACGCATCAGGGAAAGAATAGTCCCTCTACAATGGGCATGTGACAGCTAAAGTGCATCAGTCAGCAGGGAAACAAAAGAGGTCATAATTTATGTAAAAGGTTCATTTTTAATGTAAATTCTGCCCCCAAATGCTCTGCTTACCAGCCTGCATCTGTGGTATTTGGCAGTGGAAAATGAAAGGGGTGAAAAACTCACTGCTGGCAGGTAAGTGCATAATGTGATAGATTGATTTAAAATCCTTGTCATCTTTCTTTTTCACCTGCATACATAACGATCCTCTGTTAGTCATTAGGCCTCCTTGTACCTTCAGCACTCTAAAAAAATATTGGCTTTGAAATGATACTTCATTGTTAAGGAATTTTTGTCAGCTAGCTCCATTTATCGATGTATCAAAGCCATTTTACAAGAGATAGGCTCCACTTTGGCACCGATAGCGCATACATTACGTGCCTTGTGAGGACTTGCATCTCATTCCAGCACTGAGTGGAAGTGCCAAGTGCCACCACGGTACATAATGAGACATGTCACCCAGCATTGGGGACAGCAAGGAGATGTGAATGAATTGGCCCCTGATGTTTTTTCCTGGCCAGAGATGAGAGGAGTGGGGACATGAGGGGTCGCAGCAGACACATGCTTAGGGTGCTACTCTGCACAGAATAGCTGAGGACTCTTCTGTCAGAGCCCCCGGGGTGAGGGTAACATATGCCACCAAGCTGCATTTTTTTGTTGATCTATTTACACCTCCTCCCCAGACAGCAAGAGCCAAGCCTGGAAACACTTTTTTCTGTAGCCATATGTGTGTCTGCAACAAGGGTTTTTTTCAGCATACCGGTGATAACTGGGGGTGTCACGCTGTTTTGTGAGCAACATTTCGTAGCATAAGCCAAATCACAGAAAGACTACTACCAAGCAACTACCTCCAAAAGCTGCTCAGGCTGTCTTGTGAATTAAATGATTTTTCTTTGTCCTTTTGTTTAGATCTTTACCTTGTGTTGCCAAGCAACTGCACAGGGAAAGTTAATGGCAAAGCTCCCCTTTTAGACCAGGCAGGTAGGAGCTCTTTGAACTGAGGCGATCTGGTGTGGAAAAGACAAGGACTCAGAGAGGAGAAAAAGCCCGTGGTCGTTTGGATCTTGTTGGATTTTCCATGCATCCTAGAAACAGAGGATGCTGCAGCAGAGATAGCCAAAGGCAGGGCTTTCCTGTGCATAGTTTATTACAATGTCAGTTCAAGGAAGCTGAACCCAAGTGCAGGCTATGCTCTGGGAGATGTCAAAAAGAGAATGTCATCACACCAGTGATTTTCACTCCAAATTATCCTACCAACAGGATTTCTCCATCAAAAGGAAAATCTCGACCCAGTTCACTGCCACTCAAACACTGAGCCTAAGCCTCTGCAGCCCAGAAAAGATTCTCTGCCTCCACTAAATCATACTGAAGCTATAAAGGATGCCACTACTTCCTGCCAGCAATACCTACTGCACCTTCCAGATGATAAACTCAAAGCCCACAGGATCCCTGTGAACTGGGACATGTATTTTTCAGGCTGAAGATTCATAGCTTGAAAGTAAAAGAGGGGCCCAAGACACAAGGAAACTGCTGCCTCATACTGGCTCCCACACTCAATTTGCACAACTCACTGAACACAGTCACAGGACTCGAGGAGTCCTGACCATTAGGCACTCCTACCCACCGCCATCAAAGACTCCTGAGCCTGGTTGTTTCCATTCATTGCCTTGCCTTTTCTTTTAGGAATATTATTAATGATCCCAGTCCTGTTTTCTAGTTATACCACATAACATCCACGCCTCTCAAGGCCAGGATTTCAAAGGACTGGTATTACTTCTAATTACATGCTTCATTTTGTAAACTCTTGGGTTTAGAAGGTATTAATTAGATTGGCCTAGTTAGTAGTGTTTTCAATTCATGATTTTACCATGCCCCGTACATTTGGCATTTCTCCCAGGAGCTCAGCTGCCGGACTCAGGACACTGCACGGGGACACTTCCAGCTCTCTTCACAGAGAAGAAAACCTGGGAAAGCTGAAGCTTTTGCACCTGAAGATTCTGAAAAGCACCAAAAAAGTATCAGTTAAAAACAAGCCTCTTGAGTTTTTAACCAGCCAAGTCAGTACAATGATATTAGAGGTTCTGTTTGACTTTTTTTAATACCAGTAATACTAAGTTGATTTCAGTGTGAGCTCAAATATTTAAACTCTGGTCTAGACAGAGCCAAAATAGAGGAATTCATCTCCAAAAGCTATATGTGCTACTTGTGCCTCATTTAATCTCCAAAGGTCAATAAATGCATTAGTAGGAATGTGCAAGAAGTGTGCATGGAAGCCAGACTCAGTAAGAAGATGGTTTAGTGTCTGCTGGGTATTTATGGGAACCAGCGGGATCATGGAAAAAGACATGGAAAAGGCAGAGAACTGCTGAGGGCTCATGGGATGAACTTAGCAGTCCCAATTGGAGCATGAGAGAAGTCGTGTTTCATAAGGGTGTAGACCTGGAAACAACCTCCCTCTCTCTAACTGGCAAACCTATTTTGAAGTGAACATTATTCTATGTTCATCATTCTCCACGTTTGAAAAAAATTACTATTGCAGATGAAAAATTGCATCATGATAAATAGAAACTGCAGTCAAGCTTAATTTTTGTCACACAGCATTATGGGTGCAGCTGTGAGACTTGTGCTGAGGCTTAGCTAAAAATATTCCTACCGTATTTCACGACGTTTACAGGCTGATCTGACCTGGCAGTTCCTGTGTTTCTATCTAGTCTAGTATCCTGTCTGAGAAATGCTAACACCAGCAGCTTCAGAGGACAAGAGATGAAACCTCTCACAGTCAGGTGGCACAGTCTACCCTATAAAAATATTATCCAGAGCCGTAACAGCAGAAGATTGATTACTGAAGACAAACTAGTTCAGCTCTGTAGCAAATGCCCCATATGCAATAATAGCCTACTATTTACAGCTCACATGCATTAAAAATCAAAAAGTCTTTGCTTTAGCACTAACAGCACCGTGGACTTTTAGCAGCTGTAGAACTGTACACAGAGACAACCATCTTGACAAGCTGTCAACTCTCTCTCTCTACCTTTTTTCTGAACACCATAAAGGTTATTTACTATAGTGTCCAGGTTTCAGCTGGGATAGATTTAATTTTCTTCCAAGTAGCTGGTACAGTGTGTTTTGGATTTAGCGTGAGAATAATGTTGATAACACACTGATGTTTTAGTTGTTGCTAAGTAGCACTTATCCTAAGCTGAGGATTTTTCAGTTTCCCATGCTCTGCCAGCAAGCAGGTGCACAAGAAGCTGGGAGGGACCATGGCCAGGGCTGCTGACCCGAACCAGCCAAAGCGATATTCCACACCATAGAACATCATGATCAGTATATAAACTGGGGGGAGTTGGCCAGGAGGGGCGGATCGTGGCTCGGGCATCGGTCAGCAGGTGGTGAGCAATTGCATTGTGCATCACTTGTCTTTTCTTGGGTCTGATTTCTCGCTTTTTGTTATATTCCTTTTCATTACAATTATTATTACTGTTATTACATTTGTATTTTTATTATTGTAATTATTATATTTTATTTTATTTTAGTTATTAAACTGTTCTTATTTCAATGCATGAGTTTTACTTTTTTTCCCGGTTCTCCTCCCCATCCCACTGGGAGGGGGGAGGAGTGAGCAAGCAGCTGCGTGGTGCTTAGTTGCTCGCTGCGGTTAAACCACAACACCTAGCAAGGTAAATTCAGTTGTCAGCTATCAGAAATAGGAAATGCTTCTGTAGTTTTAAAATCAAGGAGATCCAAATTTAAGATCTCACCTAAATTCATAGAAAACTATCAATGTGCCAATGTTGTAATGTAATTGTACACAGCCCAACTCACATTACTAATATGGTCTAATATTTCCTGCAAATTTTGTCTGAAATTATCAAACATTTTGTTCTAGTTTGATAATATTTGATTTTTCGTTATTGAAAGTATTTGTGTGCATACATATCATACATGACTGATAGCCCCTTAGTTCTCTTCTAAACAGGAAATTACACTGTAGATTTTTCTTCTAAGATTTCTGATAAGGTTCATACGTGTACATATGCATATATATACATATCCACATGTGCTTATATAGTTGTTAAAGCCTGTGGTTTTTACACTTGTATTTCTGTGTGACAAGATGTGTTCACACCTGACAAGCCCCTTTAGTGGGAAAGACGATAATAAATTTCTCTTTGCAGGCATTCTGCTTCTTCAGAATCACCTAAACACCATTAAAGCCTTCCTGGTTCTTTGCTAACCTACCTTAATTAATATTAATTATATATTAATAAGAATATTCTGTGGCAGACATACCAATTCTAGACAGACCATAGACAGATCAAATTGGATCATAAATTGTGTTTTAAAACATGCGAAGTATACATTCCATATAATGCTACTGAAGCTAAGAGGGCTAGGAGTACGTTGCACTGGTCTCTGTCTTCCCTAAGAGACATGATATAACACACTGACAGGAAACCACCATAAATATATACACAGAGCTCAAGGAAAGTGCCTCATGAGTTTCACGTTAATTATTCTCCCTCCTCCCACACACTGCTTCTTAATGGACAAACAGACCAATGTGGATGACCACGTTTCAGGTCCATGTAGGTTGTTTGCCTAGAAGCACCAAAGATCTCTGAAGACATCAGGCTTAGCCTGAGAGAGGCCTCTGCTGCAGGGCCAGCTGCCACAAGGGTGTGGAGAAGACAACAGGCCACCTCCAAAGAAACGTGTGGAATAAAACAGAAAGAAGTCCTTGTAAATGCTGGCACGCTCCTGCTTCACTCCCCAGCTGGCAGGCAGAACTGGCAGCCCGTGTTGCTGGAAGTCTGAGCTGCGGAGCCTTTTGCTGCTCAGGAGATAAGGACAGCTACTGAGCCTGTGGAAAAAACAAGATACACGTTCTAAGGATTTACACTAAGGAATTGCGTGCATACATCAACAACTGTATTACACTATCTGTGGCCAAACATATTGCCGGACACTACTTGAAACTCATGGTCTCCTTTGATGAGTAAGAAAGATACCTTCTTCAGGTGATACTCAGAGATGGGACTTCAGGGTGTGAGATGTTATTGGGAGCACAGGGATGAGCTGTGGAAGAGTGTCTGCAGCCACATGGGTCACCTTTGTGTGTCTGCAAAGAAGGATTTTATCCCCCTCCAAGAAATGCTGTGTGAACAGCTGAGCACTCAGTCCTCCCTGACATTTCTCCCACTGGCTTCTCATGCTAATAATTTTAAATTTGTCAGAGTGCATTGATTTTGCTATTTGAACCTCCCAGTTACCTTTGTGTCATTTTTTTTCCCAAGAAAGGTAGTTGGTTAATACAAAACACCGTAGCAAGGAAATCAAGAGCTTTTCTTTCTGTTCCCAGTTCTGGCACTGCCTCCCTCCGTGCCATCAGCATTGTCTCAGGGTTCTCACCCTCCCCGTGCATACAGAAGATTGTAACACTTGCACAATTGGAGGAAATTGCTGGTTAAATTTGATCAGCCCCATATAAATACCAGGAATTTTAAGAGCAAGGAACTCTCTATATGCCATATGGCATTGGTATTAATATATCAATAAATTCCTACCTAACTGCAACAGATGCTCAAGTCGGTAGTTTCACCATACAATGCAATGCACTGTTGTGTCCTTTCCTGTGAGCAAGAATAAGCCAGATGCTTTTCCACAACATATTGGCAGAAATATGGTGCTATACAGCCAGAGAAAGCAAACTTTACCTCAGCTACAGATGAGCCTCTACAGAACAGCTTTTTAAATCTTGCTTTCTTAAAGCTGATTAATTTTGACAAAGGATTTACCTACTGATAGCTATCCAGATGATCAAATACTGCTGGAACTGAGACTGATGTATCATCAAGGAATATAAAACTCCCCGAATGTCATAATTATATTTTTCTTATTTCTTTTTAGAATACCATTAAGCAAAGGAAATAAATCAGTGATTTTCTTTTTTCCTCCATTAACTATTTTTTTGCTTTTTTATCTTCTCTATTCACTCTTATTTATCTTCCTTCTCATTTCCTCAGAGAGCAAACAGTGCTAACCTGCTTTCCTGCTTCCCTCATTAAATATAATTTGAATTATTTTTACTTCACCCTTACCCATTAGTTCTCTGAAGTTCTCTTCCAGCTGCATATATTAACACCTCACTATTCTAATCATTCTCTGTTGCAAATATCACCTAATTTTGGTACTTGAATCTTTGCTCTTTGATACTTTAATTGGCATCTACTGTTGAATTTCTGTGGGGCTATGCTCTTTCGCTATTCACCTCCCCAGTAATTCACATCACCAACTCCTAAGTCTCCCTACCCAACTATATTTCAGGATGTGCTTTCACAAATGATTTAAGCCACCTGAAGACTATGTGGCCACCAAGAAAGAGTTATCCTGCGATCCCAGCATCTCTGGTTGCATGTTCCCACCCCGTTGCTGGCACTGCCATTACCACTTGTGCAACCACACAGTCAGCCTGACCACAACTGTTCTTTCAGTTCTTTGTGCTTTTTTTGGTAGGGTAAATTTTCTGGCAGATCAGTTAATGCCTGCTCAAGGGAGACAGGAGGGCTAGGAGCAGAGAAAGGCAGGACTGCCTCTTTTGGCCTCAGGGCACGTGGATGGATTTACAGCATGCATGAAACTGCGTCTAGTAAGTGCAAAAACCACACAGTGACAGGAAGAAATGTGCATTTAGATTCTTTCCAGCTACCACTTTTCTGTTTTAATCACAATCACAGTTTTATGATGGCAGTGCATTACCCTTTGGGGGAGGGGGTTGCTATTTGCTTCACTGAACTGTTGAACTTCACCAGGCCTTCAGTTAGCAAAAAGCAAAACACACGACAAGAAATGGACAGGTCTTGCAATCCTTAGTCATTGACTTCAACAGGAGTTTGTCTTGAGGGGAGGAGGGAAAACCATTAACGAATAGGTCTAAAAATAAATGCAAGGGCTTCCTGACATTGTTTTCTGGTCTTCTGTAATCCCCTTATGAAGGAAAAAGAACAGTGGGATTCAAACTGCATTTTAGTTTGTTGTTAAAATTCAGAAGCCAAGAAAATATGTAAGTAATAGCAGGACTCAGAAATAAGAGCAGGTCTTGATCGTAGCCATGAGGACCTTAACTTCTATTGTTCCTGGGGTTCATGAAAGAGAAAAGAAATCACTCACCATTACCAATACGCCTTCAAATTATTTGTTACGAGTTTAGATATCCAAAGACTTAACACTTAAAGTATTATTTTTCCTCCAAAAACTAGACCACTTTTATAAAAGAAACCAGTATGCTACATTTATAGGTAACACCTTAAACTCATACATGTCAGAGAATATAATGAAAGCTCTAATTGTTTCTTTCAGTATCTTCAGGGAACCTGTCAGAAATTCTCCCACGTCTGCAGCAGCCAAATACATAACTTTTCTAGCAATGTATCTATCTATGTCATAGGACAGGCTTAAAAAAGAAGCAGCAATATTGATCTTTCAGAAATCTATACAAAAACTATTTAGGTTCATCTATCTTGGATACCATAATTATAGAGCACAGGTCTGGCTGTTAAGTTCCTTGATACATACTGAAACTAGTAGTTCGAGTATTTATTTTCTCCTTCAGAGTATCTCATTGCAAACTGCCCTAAAGATGTTCAAAGAAATCCACGAGTTTTCCTAATGGTTTACAAAAGTGGAAAAGCCCATTTCCTAAGGGTTTTCTCCTGTTATGCAAGACGTATATAACAGGCAAACCCCATGGGGGTCTGGAGGTATCTGGGGTCTGTTGTAGTGACGTAGCAGCGTATGACTTTCTCACTTCTGCCCTTCTGATGCTCTCCCCCATGCTGCTGCAGGGGGTGAGCGAGTGCTTGTGTGGGGCTGAGCTGCCTACAGTGCCTACCAGGGTTAACCTATTACAACTTGTTCCCCTTTTTTTGCTGTCCCAGTCTGCCTTGACTTCATTTCACAGTGTTTAAGATCCCAAAGGAACATTGGTTCACCTCATATGACCTTCGGCACACAGAAAGAAAGTATAATTCACTCACAACCTTAGGTCAAAGATATTTGCTTGGCTAGAGGTTTCCAGCGTGAGGAACAAGGGCCAGTTTAACTGCTGTAACTTGCTGCAGACACAGCTCCTCGCCTGGCTCGCTGCTTCCCAGGTGCTTGTCCTGGTCTTCTGCCCCTGCAACACCCACAGCTGCTCCCCACAGTGCTCTCAGGTGTTTTGCTACACCTTGCACATCTGCTGGGATCCCGCATCCTTTTGGCCTGGGTGAGCAGCTATCCATCACCACTCTGACTTCTGCTAGGCGGGAATTACAGAGGCCCAGGGCCACAGTGCTGCGTTACCTGCTCCTCTTATCCTTTAGTTCCTACCCATTGAGTCACACTGCTCTTCTTTGTTAGGGGCAGAGCACCTCGAACACAAGATGAAGATGCTATCAGCATTATTTCTGTGTATGTATCCTGTTTTGGTCCCTTTTTCTTTTAGGTTCTGCCCTCCCTGTGACTTCTCTATGACCTTACCACTTGCTCTGTGAGTGCCTCTGGTTATTGTGCATCTATGCTCAGATGCTTTCCTGTTATTGCTTTACCTTGATCTGCTGTGTGTGCTCCCAGCAGACAACATACCAGTGGGAGAAGGCTGAAGCTGTAGTCAAAATGCATTAATTTGGAAGTATAGTATATCTATCTGAAGGACAGGGGAATGAAAAAAGACCTCAAAACCAAAAAAGAGAGTATGTCCACAGGTTCCCATTTTTCTTCTGATGTAGTTTAATGCGACAGTTCAGCTTACAGAGATGATCTGGTTGCTGTCCTTCACCACTCTGTTCAGTGAGCATTAGCTCAGGAAAGTGGCTAAATATTACATAAACTGCTATTAGGGACAACTTTAGAAAATACTCATCTACAGACCTAGGGCTGCCACAGTTTGTTTGAATTTTCACTCTCCATCTCACCAGCTCAAAGCCTGTGTTTTGCTGGAGGGTAGCGTGTACCTGGCTGGCTGGTGAAGCTAGCGCATCCTCGATGGGAGGCAGAACGCAGAGAGGATCCAGCCAGGCCAGGAGGCAGCTGTCTCCTCTACATTGATGCAGACACCAGTCAGAAGCTCCAATCCCTTCTCCAGCTCCTGCTCATCTCTTGAGGATATAGTTACTTGATCAAGCCCAACTACATCAAAGACAAACTTGATCTCTGAAGTGTGATGTGCTCTTGGGACAGTGACATCTTTACAGTCAGGACAAAGCACACAACAGGAGTTTTTACAGTCAGGATGGAGCTGAGAACAGGACATTTTTGGATGCTGACCATTAACTACAGACATTCTTCTTCCTGAGAAAACACCAGTCTGAAGTCTGATTCATTGTATAAAAATAAAAATTATACACGAATATACAACTGGGGGGGTATTTGCTATAAAGCTATGAAGATAGTTTAAAGCTGGAATGGACCGCTGTGATCATCTAATTTGATCTCCTACAGGGCATTAACTATTTGAATTCCCTGAATTCTTGATTTAAAAAAAAATAGTTTGACAAAATTTATTACAAGCCTGTGACTAATTATCCTCCTTACTAATAAATTGTACTTTTATCAGTGAAAATTGGGATGAAAAGTTGTAGTTCTATAGTGAATGTAACACAGTAAAACTTCAGTTCCTTTTCTCATAAAACGTTGAATATACAGGTTAAAATTCATATCAAATTCTAAAAATGTAAATAGACATTTTCATTGTTGTGACAGCCTTTAAAAGTAGATGAATATATATAGAGTTGGCATTATTGAAAACCTGTGTAGAAACCTGGTTTGTATCCAAAGTCAGTTAATCTCTTTCCAAAACACATTATAAATAAGAATTGATTTGGTAACATTTTAAAATTGTATTATCAAGAAAGCCAGGTCTAAACATACCATTTTAACTTGATTTGCCATTTCTCATTATCATTTTACTATTTATTTTGTCCCATTTTTCAATTGAATGACTTAAGTATTGCCCTTGAGATGCTCCTATTTATAGCATATCTTAGAATTTATTAGGTTCACAGAAATTCAGTCAATGATGTTGACCTTTACAAGAAAGAATCACTCAGACTCCTTAATTCCATTTCACTGCATTGCAGTGGTAGCTATCTTTCTCCATTTTATCTAAATTTTACTTATTAATTTCACTATCCTAAAGCTGCCTCAAGCTGGAGGACATTTTCAAGCTTCAGTTTTTTCATAGCTTTTCTATTAAATGCAAATTTTCTCCTTTTGTAGTTTTCCTTTTCATTGAAAACTTAAGATAACCGACAAATAAACTATCTAATAAAAAAAATGTTAGTTAGTGAACTCCCACTGGAAGGTATATTCTGCAAAGACAGAGAAGCCTTACCTTCCACAAAAGCGTGGCCAAGTCCAGACCAGGGCTAAGAATCAAACTGAAAGAATGACCATCCGGGTCACCTTATAGTAATGTGGGTTATATCTCCTTCAAAATTAATAGAAAGACCAGGACCACTAGAAATACCAGCATACAAGAAAAAAAAAAAAATCACGCAAAACTAGATTAATTTAGTAGATTATGAAGAGGTTAAATAAAATGTCAGCACAGGGAGGAACATACATCACTGAAAAACTTCAGCATACCAAGTAGATGGTGTGACTACTGATTCACAGAAAAGAAGGTGATGGCAGGTTAATTAACCACATTTCATGTAGCTGTAGAAAGATCACAAAAGGAGCAGAGACTCAGAAATGGTAGTAAAAGCTGCTGTACTTTAACTTTCAAAGCCGGAATTGGCATGGATTTTGTTTGTAATTGCTGTCACTTACTGCTGACTGTATGTGCCCATTAAGCAACGCCTCAACACAGAGGTTCATTTAAAAACTTAAGAGAAGCTAGAAGGATGGCGAGCCCAGACAGAATCACAATATTTACTCAAGCAGAGCCAAACTCAAAAGCAAAAGCTCCAGTGCAATGACATAACACACAGAAGAGGCAGGTATTTACCATGGTCATAAGGTGATTTTGCCACATGAAAGGGTCAGGAGAGCTCATAGTTCCAACCTTTCTTCTCACTTTATTATGATTATGGAAAAAGCAGTGAAATAGCTTCCTCTTTGGAAACATAACATCCTTTCTATCTCGCAGGGCATCTCTGCTAGCTAGAGTCACCCCATAATCTTGGCTGCTAGGAGAGTCACCGGAGCAGGCGATCATCCCAGCCTGCATCACAATGCAAATGAAGTGATGTCCAGATCCAGATCCTGGAAAATTCTCCTCTCCAGTTTAGACAGTCAAACCTACCAGTTTACAGCACGCATTTTCAGACAAACGGATGCTACCTTACAGACTCTGGAGACTGGTAACCATGCCTACAGTGTGTGGTACTCTGGGAGAAATCCAGCAATTGTAATGATCACAATTACAGTACCTAGTGTCTACCTGGTACTAGTGAATCACTTTATTACTATACGAGATAGGGATAAAAGATAAGGACCATTTTGTTTTGTAACACAGATTAAAACAGAGATCTACAGTAATAAAATTGCAATAGAAGAATACAAGGCGGTATAACCTATCCTTCTAGGTTATATTTGTCAACCAAGATTTCCCCGGTTGCTTGTGCACAGAAACTAGCTTGTGAGGCTGGGCTATTCGCCTCCCCACCCTGAGGGCAAGGGTTTTCCAGAAAAGACACCACCTTCTCAGCTGTTACGGTTAGAGATGGCTGCCCCTACCTGTCACCTGTGCCATGCCAGAAAAATCTCCTTCTTTTCGATCAGGGTTTGCCACTTCATTTTCTGTGACAAGTCACACAGCAATGTGAAAAACTAGGTTATTATGCTTTCCACTCCTCCCTGATGTTTCCATGAGTCACATATCCATTGGATCCCTCTGCTACTTTTCCCATGAGGGGTTTTTTTTGGGGGGGGGGTGAAAAGGAAAGGAGGGTGAAATTTGTCATCTCATACACAAAAGTCTCTGGAGTGCGCTATTTATGGGACACATCTACCTTCTCACTGACCTTGCCTCCTTTGCACATTTATATATCCATTAGAATTTATTAACTATGAATACATTAGGCTCCAGGTGCATAACAAAGTGTCTAGAAAACGTATTTTAATAAAATATCCAAACAGCATGTCCAGATAATGCCTGCAATGTCCCCATATGTCTTACTACACAGATCATACAACTTAGTATGTCCTGGTAATATGACCTGCAATAGGTATCATCAGCTACACTCACTACCATTTAAGATAGGACAAAAAGGCAAGATACTATTAAGTGTTTTCAGTTTTCTAACCATTCTATTTGATACTTAAGAGCATAATATTTTAATTAAGGTGGGGGCTTTTTCCCATTATGGAAATAATTTTGAAGCAACTTTCCTCCTGGTTGCTTAAGCAGGTTCATTACAATGCAATGCAATTTACCCAGCTGGACAGGTCTGCAGGTGGCCAGAAACCCATTAGAGAGGTATCTACCTACTACAGGGGAAACTAATATTCAGGAGACAGGAAATCTCACAGGGACTTCGATTTTGCCAGGCATTAACACAGCTGACTGGGTAGCAGGTGGCTGGAAGCATAAATTTCCCTGTAACTTATTTATTAGCGCTCCCTTGCCTCCCTTCTAGAATTATAACATGCTCTTGGCATTGATAAACCCCAGCAAGGGCACACTGTAAAGACGCAAGTAGCGAAGTCTTGATAAATATTTTTTATCTATTTGACCTAAACTGTTTGAGCCAAACTGGAGTCTTATGTGGGCCTTTTTTTTTTTCTTTTCTGAGGAGAAAATAAAGTATTCCTATAATGCAAACCTCCTCATTTAGAAATAATATATAACTGCCTGTCTTCCTGAACAGAACAAGAGTCAAATAGGAACTACGTTCTTCTGTCACAGCTCCAAACCTTCTTTCAGCCAACTCTCTGCTTGGAAAGCTCTCCATCAACTTTTTCCTACACCATAATCTGTTTTTCCTCTGTGGCTCTTTCCCCTCTCCATGTTTCCATGATGTTTTCTCTCCCACTAAAGCCCTAGGCCCCTTGCTCATTCCTGTGAAAATTATTTGAGCCACGAAGTTCGGTTTTCACTCAACGTATGCCTATGTACTGTTCATATGTTTCAGTTACCTAGTGCCCCAAAGGAGCTCATCTGTAGTTTATGCTTCCCTGGAAGGAAAGCTCATCGCCACACTCACCAGCTCTGAAGAGGTTTACTTCTGTGTACAACGAGAACATAGAAAAGAACAACATTTTCTATTCTTTCTGGGAGGAAAAGCGTAGAAAACTCTCTCGTGAGTGCTTTGGGGCTAGTTATTCAAATTCCCTAGAATATTCTGAAAATTTCAGCATTAATTCACAAACACCATGGTCTGTATGGCTGCACTGTATCACATACACAGTCGCTTGTGAACCAGCACTCACGACACCCTCAGTTTCACAGCACACTCACCTGTTCTGCTAGAGCCAAGCAGAAATGTTACATTTAGACATTTTTTTCACAGTTCATTCAGGACAATCGTATATTCCCTCTCCAGCCCTGTGACCACATGTGCCACGTGGATTTGTGCAGGACGTGATGGGCTGATCAGGAGACCCCCATGCTGCAAGGATCCCTGCCGACTGACACAGAGCTGCCTTAGCCCTCCCCACTCCATGTGCCACACGCAGCCTGAGTCACACAGTCTGACACACCACTACCTCCCATGCTGCAAAAAGAGGTCCTGGAGAGGCCCAGGAGTATATGGAGACCTGTGGTATCCATCCTGCAAGCCCAAAATGTTATGGAAAAAGCACTGCCTTACGCAAATTAAAGAAATACTTCTCCCTGCCCACTCCCTGTTAACACCCACGTATCTTTTCCTGGAACTCATAGTCTCCAAGTAAGCAACAAATCCAGAAAGTTAATATAGTTACTGTAAGTGGGTTGGAGAATGGAAGTAGGTCTTATGTCTGCTTCTAAGAAATTTCATTAATAAGTAAACATATCCATAAATATTCTGAATAAAACAGGGGCTAGAAAGACATGTATTCCAGCCACTTAGAAGCAGGAAAAGCAAGAAAGGATTTCTTTCGCAGATTCTTCCTGTAAATTATATGGGAGAGCTGCATAAATATTCTTCGACCTGGTTTAGCTATACACTGTGTTTTCCTATTAAAATATTCACATACAATTGAGTATCCACAGGCAGACAGACAGGAGCAGAGATCATGGAGAAGTAGGAGGATTCTGCCACAGAAACAGATTCCTTCTCACAATACAAATTACAAAACTCTCTAAAATGGTCAATGTAAATTTAATCTGTTGAAAACTGGCTTTAACTTATTTTCATTTCCTTTGTCCTTTCTCCCAAATCATTCCAACTTTTCTCTGTTAAAGTTGGCACTCAGAAAACAAATCATTACAGTTATTTTTCTTTTTCTCAGCCCTTTAGTGCCACACACCATTGCTAGACAGATCCTGCTGGCTTTATTCACACACATCTCATCTCAATGACAGTCTAAGGCCTTTTAAAATGAGCCATTAAATAATAAACTCAACCACAAATATACAACCATTGCAATAAATTCACATTAGACATTCAGACACTATGGCAATAAGAGATTAGATGACTAGAAAGACACTCTTAAAGCCACTTAAAACACAATTACAAAGGAAATGCTATCAGCTTTGTTTTCCCTTTTTAAAAAAAACAATGCACTGGTTCTTCAGCACCTTCAGTTCTTTACCTTCCTCCCATGTGGAAGAGAAAAGGGCTGTTGTGCAACCTCTTAACCCCAAAGAAGATGTCTACATCAACCTCAGGGACCTCCTGGGTTTGGCCCCAAAATATTTTCTTCATAGCTGTGTTGTGTAAATGAGCACCATTTCTCCTTTGGAGTACATGGGGCAAACAAGTGCCTCCAAGGTCCATAGAGACCTGCGCTGACCCTGCATGACGGGGTTCAGCCATGAGAAGGGGTCACCTCGGCATGGCTATGGGCAGCCCTGGGCTGGTGTTTCTCAGCATGTTGGAACTGCCCAGCCCAGAAATTCCTTCCACTCAAAACACACCTTGGGGAGAACAACTTCTTTGGACCATGATGAGTTCAGAGCCAAAGACCACTTGTGTTTCCTCCCAAGAGTCACTGGGCACAACACACAGTCAGGACTGATGGCAGGTTCAAAGCCTTTCTTTTGCTCCTTCCCGCCTGTGTCTTGTGTTTCCTGCTGTATGGTGGCTCTGCATAGGTAGGAGCAAGGGACAACACTGCCTCGCTCTGACTGTCCTGGAGGCTTATGGTAAAAGCACCAGCCTGGGAAGTGGTAGATGTTTCTTAGCAAATGCTCTGCTTCTGAGCAGTGTCCTGAGCAGCTCCAAGGTAAGCAAATGCCATCACATCCTCAGCAATTGGGCGCTTACCCTCAAAAAACCAATACATACTTAATTTCAAATTATCAAGACACCAACTCCAAATAGAGCCAAGCGTCAGGCACCTCTTCACCATCAGATACATCCTAAGACACAGTGTTTGATGTTGGCTAGTCTCAGAGCACTTTGCTCCACATGCAAGAGCCTTATATCAACCTACATAAGATACTAAGCTCCCTATTTAAACAATGGAAAAAGTATTTCATTCACATCCTCTACATAGGTCTTCAGGAGTACTCCATCCCTGCAGTGATTGCAGAAGCCTATGCACCTAATTTCAGCAGTCTGAATTCCCCCCGCCAACACTAAATGCTCACTCACAAGGTTTTTTACTGCCTAAATAATGATGGCAGGTGATCAAAAGCTGGCCTAATACCACATAAAAGTCCCTGGAGCTGAATCATCCCCAAAAATGTATTCAGCTTAATTATCTGGTAAGAAAAACAACTTTGCTTATGATGTTGACCCTTTGTGGAGTGAAGTTGATGCAAGCTATACATTTTACTTTTTTCTTCTCTAATATGTTTTGTCTTTTTTTTTTTTTTATGTCTTTCTATTGCTTTTTTCCCCTTTGCATTTAGGCAAAAGTATTGTTTACTATCTCATTAAGCTCAACTGAGAACGATCACAAGCTCCATTAGACCACAGTGACAATATATGGCTTTAATTATTTTTTCATAGAATACTCTCACACTGGAGCAGAGTGACTGGAGCGGTTGTGACATCTTGCTACAAATTCTTACATGGGAGTGTGTGTGGTGGGAACGGGGCCTGGGGAGGGCTGATGGAGAGACAGGGGAAGGCAGAACTGTTCTTTGGGGTTTTTTTTAAGGAGAAGAATCTTGGTGAAATATTTCTGTATGCCACATATGCTAAAAGCACTTCCATCTTTAATGTCATCTGGTCAGAATTATACATTCAGCACACACTAAAATCTAAATCAGGTCATTGTTTACTTTGTGAGATGATAATCATACTTTTATTAAAACTTTTACGCAGTTTTGAGCCGATAGATTTCCATAACACTCAATTTGTAAGCCATATTCTGCTATTCCTGTATTTGCTGTTTAGCCTATCTTATGGCACCGTAAAAAGTCCTGCCATCTGGCAGAACAATCACAACCTTCCAAATTAGAACATAATTCTATACTTTCTTGGTTTGTTTCCTTGGCAAAGCTTTTGTCCCGAAATATGAATTCTCCTTACAAGCTAGAAAATATTTCCTAAGATATTTAGAGCCAGAAAAACTTTGGTACAAAGTGTCTCTTTTTACCAACAGATGCTGCTTCTAAAAGCAGGGAAAAATAGGCCTCAGCATCCTTAATACTCTTGGCTTTCACTTCATCAAGGCTTTTCTGTTGAAACATTCAATATTGTTGATATGAGAATTCTTGTGCTGGCAAGACGGTTTTCCTCTTTCGAGGGATCATAAAATAGTGTTATGCATTGAGAGGATCTTTATTCATATCCCACATAGTAGAGCTTATTCCACTGGCAGGCTCGCTGAGGTCTAAATCTTGGCGTCCCTTTTCTATCTCCAAGTTATTTGCCATTACTTCATCTCCAAAGAACTCTATTTTTTTTTTCTCCAATCTCCCCTAAACATACTTAAAGAAAAGGCCTGAATCCTCCAGTAAGTCAGTTTAAGGGCATACGTGCAACCTGTGTATGCCCCCAGAGAAGCCAGCAGGGTCTGCCTGAAGTCCGCAGGCGGGACGAGGACAGCCTCACTCCGCTTTCCTATGGCAGGAGGCTGCTGCCCGTGGAGGCACAGGGCACCTTTGGAGCAGTCCCTGAAAGGCCGAGTGGAAAGCTCTTTACCCCTTCAGCTTCCTCACAGTTCCCTGATATTTTTCCAACTACCTGGCTTGGTCCTGTGAATTGGCATGACACCACTGACTTTCTGGCAATTTAGTAAGGATTTCAGACCCATTGTTTCCATTCCAGACTCCACTTCCTTAAAACAAATAGTTGGTATATAGTGCGTGTATAAACATGCACAGAACTCCAGAAATTTCCAAAATTGCAATTCAGTTGTTCTACTGTGATCTCTAGCTCTCGGAGGCCCTTAGCCCTTGTCACTGAAATCCTGATGATGAGGAACAGATAACTTAATTACCTTGAAATTAAAGTTTCAGCCTCAGTGTTACCTAGCAATACGTGCATTGAAAGCATGATGTTTTAAAAGCCATTCAAAAGCATGGGAAGGTTGCCAGCTATTCAAATATTGTCATAGTTCTGATTTTCCTCCAGCTCCCCTGATAAACACTCAGAAATGAGACCAGTCTTCCAAGGAGGAAAGACAGTTGGAATCGAGACATCTCCATTTATATATCCTGAAAGCAAAGCAAAGAGCTGTCCCTGGGTTCAGTTTGGGCATGTGGGTACCCTCACTTCACGCCAGTGGATAAGTGCTTCCCTCCACTCTCCGCTACCTGGAGGAGGCAGGTTCCTATTGAATCAGATGGACAGGAGCCTTACAGATCCAGCTTTTGCAACAAGGAGGTTTGTTGGGGTGTCTCTGATATGCCCACAAGATTGCCATAGGAATTATACTGTGTTTACTGTGGGTTTCTGCCTCCTGGTCCTCACTGTGAAAGCTCTATCTCAAGGAAGATGGAAGCCCAGGAAACTGTGGTAATCCTTGAAGGATTCACCTGCGAACCCCAATTCATCTTTTTCACAATCACTTCATAGATCTACTTGTCGGCTCCAGGCCTGTTACCTCTCTCCAAATTAAATCCTGCTGATCGGCAAAGGGCAGCAGCTGTCATCTCAGCTGACTTGCTCTACTCCTTGGTTGGTTGTATATCCCTTTGCTGTGTGTCCCACCACTGCTTCTGCAGGCTTTGGGGCAGGGCCTGTCATTTCATACCAGGGCTGCTATGATGGGGTCCAGCTCCAAGACGGAGGCTGCTAAGCTCTAGCATAATAAAAATACATAAATGAGACTCTGGGCAGCCTTTGTCCTGCTTTACATTACAGAGCTCTGAAGACCTTTATCATATGGTTTCTTCTATGTATGTTTGTCCAAGAGAGAAACTTACTTCTCAAGCAAATGTGACTGGCAATGATAACTCATCCTGAGAGGTTTAGTGCTCTTTTGCTTGGAAACGTTCTCCATTTTAACATCCTGCATTCTCTTCTGTGGAAGCATCTTCAGAGCTGGAGAGAATAAAAGAGGAAATGAAGGATCACTGAGACCCAACAATGTGGAAGGTCAGAGGAAAGGGTAAATAACCTCCTAGATATTTACCCTTCCCCTCCTTGGGATGGGATGGAGCCCCAGGATGGAGCAGCCTCTCTTCAAAGTGATGACAAAACTCCTCTGCACAACCCTCTCAGCATTCTCGCTTCCACCACTGCTAATGATCCTCTAGCCACTGCCTTAAAGAACCTCCTCATTTGAGCTAAAACCCCATGTTTGTACTGAAACATAGAAGTAGCTCATTAAACTTTTTCTTAGATAAATTGTTTAGACTAAGTAATTCTCTCCTTTCCTCCCCTTGTGTTGCCAGCCTATTGTTTATAGCCAGCATTCCAGGCTGTGTGTGATGAAAATGCTGATGTGTTTCCTGAGTTACAGACCCAAGCTTTATCTCATCTTTCATTAGGAAACTGGCTGCTTTATCATTTTATGCTGCTGTGTGCAATGTTTATTTTTTCCCCATTATTAACATTGTATAGGAGGATGTGCCCAGCCCCATCAGCTGTTAGTTGTATTGTGCATACCATACACGCACATGCAAAAAAAAAAGAAAAAAAAAGGGGAAAAAAAGGGAAAAAAGGGGGGAAAAAGGAATACATAGTGTAATAGTTTGGGAAGATCTACACACACAGTTCACAAATTCCCTTTGATATTAAGGACAGCCTTTGGGTAACAGTGCCAATGTAGAGCTGTGTCCTTCACACGCTATATTGACTGTGGAGTTTGCTGGTATTCTCTGCTGTCTTTTACTTCCATTTTTCAATCAAAATCCACAGGATATGACAAGGAAAATTCCTGCCCTTTGCACAGGCTTAATGATGATCACCTATTCATCTGGAGTCCTCTCAGAAAGAAATAACTCCTCTCCAGGTTTTCCTCTGTTTGACTTCCAGGGGAGAAATTACTAAGCAGTGACTCACTCGATGGATCATGAAAGCAGCAAAGGGGACCAGGGGTTACACATGAATCTTTGACTAGCTATTCTGGTCAATAACAAACTAATTGGAAAAGTCAGAGACATAGTCCATGATTTAGAGAAGCTATGTTTAAGAGAAAAAGAATCCTGAATTTCCGATAGGATTTTGATTTAAATCCAAAGAATGCACAAGTGGTTTGAAAAGGAGGCAGATACTTATTCTTTTGTCTATAAGAGATATCTCCTGGGCTACTTCAAGCACATTGATTTTTTTAATCAATTTTTGCAAAGCCTGTTTAACTTTTTGCTTTAACTACTGAAAGAGGTAAGTACTGGGAGAAAAAGGTACTACAATATTAGAAAGAGGATCAGCAGAGGTTGTAGGGGCCAAAAGCAACTGAATTAAAAGATGTCATTGCTGTGAAGGTGTAAAATTGCCTGTTTGGGGCTGTGTGCTGCCCATGAGGATAGCTTCTAAATCTGAAACATTCTCACATGTGGTAGTCACCGCAATTATTTTCAGTTACTGCTTTTATCGAGAGTAATGGATTCATTGTATATGCACAGTGGATTGTCCTGGACTTCTGATGGACCCCAAAACCAAGGTTATCATACACTCTTAATGTCAGGCAGTTCAATTATTTCTTAGTGATTCTATCAATTGCTCTTCTTGAACCACTTCTCTTTTAATAACAATAAGCATTTTAATAATAATAAGCATTTTCATTCTGAACTTTACCTACAAGCATAGAATACCCAGAAAATGAGTCACCAGTTCTGTCTTTCTTTCTACATTATCTACATTTCCTTATGCTGACCTTCCTTTGGAAAGAATTATCTCTCCAAAATAATTTACATTTACCTAAACTGGAACAAAGGGACCTGATAAAAATATGGCTTGTCAAAATCCAGCTTGAACTTAGACTTGCTGCTCAGGTCTGCTTCCTTCCCTCCCTACACCCAGTAGTATTTTCTTTCTCTAATTCAAATATTTTCAGTTCCATTTAATGTTCCCTTTCTCAACACCTCACTTCTTCATTAATGCACAGAATAGTGTATGGTTTTGAATGTTTGCCCTGTGGTCATCCACAAAACTCACATAAGCAATGCCAGAGCTAAATGATGACCTCCAAGGCTTAGTTGTCTAAGACTTGGGCCATGTGGATTCAATTCTCTGAATTTTCACAGACTTTTCTTTATAACCTTGGCAAAGTTCAAACCACTTTGGTGTTACTGCATTCTCTGAAAGTTTCTCAGCTCTCCAGCCGTATGTTGTTTACACCATTTAAAATTAGTCTCTTACTAACTGTGACACCCATCTGAAGGTATTCAGTTTAGTTATTTTTGGATCAATAAAAACAGACATACTGGAAGTGAGACATGCTAAACCAGAATAGTTTATAAAGATGAAGTATGTAGACCACTCTTTCCGTTGTGAGGATGGTATCTCCTGCAGGGCCCCTGGACCCGAGGCCCACGCAGTACCAAAAGAGGATCTGAACTACACTGAGTCTATATTCAGCCTTACACTATATCCAGCTGCCACACGGGGACATTCAGTTCATTTGATTTAAGTCAAGTTTCTGTTCTTCAAATTCAGGGACTGTCACAGCATTGATGTGATCCTTGTTACATTCTAGTGCAACCCGCAGGTGATCCTTAAACCGTGGTATCTATCTATAATCTGAAAGAACTGGTGTATAGAATCATTTAGGTTGGAAAAGACCTTTAAGATCATCAAGTCCAACCGTCAATCATGCCCACTAAACCATAGAAGAATCATAGAATAATTTAGGTTGGAAAAGACCTTCAAGATCATCGAGTCCAACCATCATCCATGCCCACTAAACCATGTCCTGAAGTACCCCGTCTACTCGCTTTTTGAATACCTCCAGGGATGGTGACTCAACCACTTCCCTGGGCAGCCTGTTCCAATGTCTGACAACCCTCTCAGTAAAAAAACTTTTCCTAATATCCAACCTAAACCTCCCCTGCTGCAACTTGCGGCCATTTCCTCTTGTCCTATCTCCAGCCGCCTGACAGAAGAGACCAGCACCCACCTCACTACAACCCCCTTTCAGGTGGTTGTAGAGAGCGATGAGGTGTCCCCTCAGCCGCCTCTTCTCCAGGTTAGTGCTCTCCCCTCCCGCCGTTCCCTTTCTTCCTTCCCTTTCGCAGCCCTGGCGCCAGCAGCAGAGGGAGGGCACCGAGGCCGCTCGGCCTCACGCCCTCCAAGCGGGTTTTGCGCAGGAGGCAAGGCTGCGCTGGGCTGGCAGGCAGAGCCGGGGGGACAGCCGTCCCCTGGGAACTCGGGCCATCCCCCCCAGAAAGTCCGCTTCACACGAGGAACACTAGATGGCACACGACAACCGCGGTATTACTTCTCTTGCGCTTCAGAAACCAAAAGGCGGTTTCAAAGCATCAGCCTGGAATGTGACTAAAGGCCTGAGCTCAAAACATGACTCTAAGTACGCTATAAAAACCCACTGGGAAGATAACCTTTCCAATAAAACCTCACCCCGCTTCTTCCGTCAGAATTATTTTTCTATTTATAACTCTGCCTAACTTGGCAGCTTCAGAAAGTAAACACAGATTTTATTTAGCGGCTTGTTGAGAAGCAAGGGAATACTGTCGGTTTAGTATACAATATAAAATAATAGAGTGGCACGCAAAGTAAAGCCCACTTGGCTCAGCAACCTCTACAATTCAAGAGACGACTGCTGGGACAAGAGTCAAGTGATACAATAACCTACCACATGGATTCTGTTACAGGATCTGTGCTTCACTTTGTAAGTAAAATCAAGTGCTTGCTCCTTTTTATATGCCAATAAGTATTTTTTCCTTGTCCTAAGAGATCTAAAAGCCCAGGGAGACAGATACCTTTTGCTATTCCAACTCCTTATGCTTTATTGTATCAGTGCTTAGCATGGGTCTGTTTTAATTTGGGGGGGGGGGAACACCCAATAAACATTCTTTTGGTCAAAAGAATCCTTTACATTCTGTTGTTCATAAAAACACAGCATATAACAAGGAAAAGCACTTACAGGACTCTTCATGCTTCATTTCCAAAATATCGAAGCAATCGGTTCCTGGTGCCACTTCACCGACTCATCACATCTGCATAAAGTGGTACAACTTTTGTCCATGGGTGAGGTTATGATTTAACTGAAAAGATGTGAACTTTCAACTTCCTGTGAGCTGCTAGTAATTGGTTTGGCTTCTTTGGAAAACAGAACTATGTCCATGATTATCTGATAGAGGACCAATCCTAAACTCACCTACTCATTTACAGGAAGCTGTAAATGCCATTTTACTGGCAGAAGGGTGTAAATCCTTTCTTGCTTGTATTAACAAAAACTAGCTGATGTAGGGGTAGGGAAGGGAGACTTGACCCTGAATGATTCCCCTTCTCCCTCTCAGAAGTGGGCTAGAAAGAGACCTAGTGGCCCCCTAGGAGGGGACTCTTCTGCGAAACGAACCTCAACTGTAGAGCCAAGACCAGTATAAAGCACCCACCAGGTTGAGAGATGACTCATCCAGGGAGAAAGGACCTTCAGTGCTAACCAGAGTCCCCTAAAGAGATGAGTGTTGGGGTTTTTTTTTTACTTTCATTTCCGTTCATGTATTTTTGCATGTTTCGCATTTCATGTTACCTCTTTTCAACTGTGTAAATAAGTAGTTTTATTTGGTTTTAACTTACTATGATTTTTGTCAAGAATAACTTCTGAGTAACTGGCTAAGCCTTATGGTATTCCAGTCGTCCAGGATGGCAATCCTAAAAAAACAGGGTCTTGGACATCTCTACCCTGCTTCTCCTCTTTACCTCATATAATAAGGCATGTTTCCACATAGTTGCAGGGACCAGTCTGAGATGGAAAAGTAGATGCCTTGGGAGAAGTATTTATGCCTGCAAGTATCATTAACCTAGAAAGTTCTCCGGCATTAGGTAAAAAAGAGGGGGAGATAAATTCGTGGGATTTTTAAGGGACATGTGATAGTAATTATTGATATCTTATTTTTCAGTTTTAAATTAAACTCCTTTCCTACCAAGCATTCATGCCAGTTTGAGTTAAGTAATAACTGTTTCAAGGATGCCGTGGTAAGAAAACTGATGAAAAATTTTTAGTCCTATGTAAATCCATATTCTGGCTTACAGGAAATACATTTCCAAGAATACTATCGCAAAGTTGTGAATGTGTGTTGACAATCTGCTGTAACAGCTGCATATGTTTAAAGGGATGGAAAGGAACTAAGTATATGTAAACAGTTCTCCCACCTTTTGTAAAAAGTCATAAATTTTTATGTTACTTGGAACTGTAGTTGCTAATTCTACGTTTGTTGCTTGAAATGAATGGCATTTTTACTGGATTTGTTACTTATCCAAAAGATTTCGTGCAAGATCTTAGCTAAAGTTAAGCCATCTACATATCCACTTCTTCTGTATTTCTTTCACCTCCATACCACGCTACAAATTCATCTCATAAAATCGTCAGTTCTTCAGAAACAGATTTTTAACGGCATCACATGGGAACTTAATATCAGCAAATTAATGAAGCATGATTGCAAGCTTCCTAACACTATGGGAACAATTGAACACACCTGTCTCAAGCACAAGGACAGAGAGTGAAAAGCAACTTCAGGGGCCAGGATCCTGTGCTTGGGAGCAGTTGGATGCCAATCCAGCTCTACCGGTTTCAGAGCTACACTACTACCTCCACGTGATGTTGGCCTGTTCCAGTCGTGCTGGACTTGTGGGAAATAAGTGAAATCACAAAGAGCCATTCGTTTACAAAGGCACTGAGGTCTCAGAGTCAGCTGCCTACCAGCCTGTCTGAAAATGCCCTCGGGGTCTACCTGCATCTTTAACATACACACACCTAAACACTTTTCACTAACTTTCTACAGTAATTCTTGAAAGTTGGTCTTAGGACCTTAGTAGCATATATTTTAATAAGACTACACAGAAATTAAATGTTAATATTTTTACTAACATTTTCTCAAAACATATCCAATTATTCTACTCTGTATTTTGTTCTATCTACTGTACAAGAAAAAGTAAAAAACGTGACTTGGTCACAGTCCAGAGGAAATGAGCAGATTGGAAACAGGAGAGGTGCGATCTAGGCTGAAAACTGGCAACAGGCTTCAGGCTGTAAATT
The DNA here is from genome assembly GCF_026419915.1 of Harpia harpyja. NCBI lineage: Eukaryota > Metazoa > Chordata > Aves > Accipitriformes > Accipitridae > Harpia > Harpia harpyja. Next base: position 93,139,606 of record NC_068940.1, on the reverse strand, counting down.
GTAAACACTAAAAGAACATGCAAGGGCTGTGGTGGATTCCCCATCAGTTCAGGCTTTCAAGAGTGAAAAGCTCTCTGAAAGATACGCTTTATTCAAACAGGCATTTATGCAAGGCTTATGTTATACAGGAGATAAACTAGATGATCTCAAGGATCCCTTATGGCTTTACAGTCTATGAATAGCGAGCCTCTTTCACTCTAACAGAGTCAGTATTTCAGCTACTTCGGACCCAATGTGGTGTTAGCGGGACTGCTACAAAGCAGGAATTGTCTCGGATACTTCTAATGCTGCGAAGGCCCCTGCAGAACACAATGAGGGACAAGCGTGTGAAAGAAGTTCTTTCAGTGCCCCATCAGGTCACTTGTTGGAGCACAAAGCAGCGCTGAGTAAAGAATTACAGTATCTTTGTTCTATTCTCATATTATGAATCCCTTTTATTGACATACCCATGGACCTATTAAATGTGATATTATGGCTGCACAAACATGAAGTCTTCCAATATTGGTGAGAGGTATATAGGACTTCTGTTTTGCCATTTCATGTAACCATTACTGTTTTGGGGGGGAAGGGGAGAATTCAGAGCAGAGTTAAACTTGGTTTATGAGCGAATCTTTCAGACTCAAAAGTTGAGCAGAAAAGTGATTTGTTTTTTTAAGGGTCAAAGAGAAACACTGACAGGTTGTCGGGTCTGAATTCCAAATCAGAGAAAAATTGCTCTGCTAATACAAGCTAACAGGTATTGGTGGCTAGACCATAGAAGAGCTGGGTTATTAAAAAAAAAAATCACATCTGACAGACGAAGACACTTTGTTTCTTATTATAAAAATGAAAACAATTTCATAGATGTAGTCTGCAATAACTTGATTTTAGGAAGCACTTGTAACAGTAACTATGATATCTTAAATGGTGAATGCAAGCTGGCTTGAAGAAACCCCAGGTATGTCTTGACTGTAGTTTCTGCAGTATTTTTGGTTAATATGCAGATATGCATTAACTGGGTCTTCCCCATCTACTTCAGATATTACAAGGAACATAACCATGACACCACAGAGCTTAACTCCAGTTAACCACAGAGCCTTCCTAGGCATGTACTGCAAACCATTCTGTATTTCATTTGGCCATTTCTATAGAGCTATCAGTAACCAAACTAATTTCAGTTGGAAGCCAGCTCAGATCATTTTTCATTTAACGCTAGTTACAGCAGTCACTGAAACACAGGCATAGTCAGGGTAGCTGGTGATGAAATACAAAGTAATTCTGAACAAAATAATTCTGAGCTGGAAGAGAGAAAAGTACATGTCCATCAGGAAAACTGTTATAAGTCTTATTTAAAATATTTATTAAAGATTTAGAAGAAGGATTAACAGAATATTTTGAAATGAAAAGTATACTAATTTAGAATGGGTTGCATATCTACAGCTCACATAAATCACCAGTTATTTCTGGAATGCAAAAAATAAGCAGAAATATTTGCTCTCACCATCCATTCTCAAAACCCAAACTCTTGTCTTGTTTACTGGAGTAAACTTCAGTTCAAAGGTTACTTCTTTGTGTCCTTCAAAAATAAGCATATTAGATATGTCCTTCTTGGTGTAGTTTAGCTCTATGGATGTTTATGTTTCTCCTGCTCATTAACATTAGGGATAAAGGCCAAAGTCCTCAGTTCAGCGAGGCAAAAGCTAGGGAGAAGCAGAAGAGGAATGATTCCAGTTCAGGCTGGATTTTAAGCATGCACATTCTTTCTCTCTTCACCACTTTTTTTCTCCCCTCTTGCCGACAGTGCCACACCATTTCATGAGTAAGAGCTTCCTCTTTGTTTCTGCACCCTCATTTCCTGCTGCTTCCATCCTGTAAGCCTCCTTCAGGATTTTCAAAGTATTTTTCCACTCAGGCAGGGAGAATGCATTGAACTCTGCAGATGGTGGGGGAGACAATGTGGAAGAAGAAATAGAAAAGGAAGTAAGAGAGAAAGAGATGAGGAAGTATGGAAACAGGAAGGGCAGGTATAAATGAAATTAAGAAAATGGGAAGAAAGGACATGAATAAACGAAAAATGAGCAGAGTGGTGAACAGCAAATTGAAGCAAAAGGGAGGCTTTACTGCTTCCCATCATTTCTGAATACTGGTCCACGGAATGAAAAAAATAAAATACTCTAATATCCATGATTAGTAAGAAAATTAAAACAGGTAATTTCTCCAAAATCTAGCTGAGCTGGTCATGTCATATGATGCAGACAAATCCTCCAAACCCTGATGCTACACTGGCCGCTAAACAGAAGAAAAACTGTCCCTCTGCATGCAGAGGTTCTAAGGTGGATTTAATGAGTAACTAAGGAGTACAGCTGTAAGCGCAGGTCATAAGAAAGTCTCATACTATACAATTCCATGTCTTAAAAATAGATAACTTTATGGTGTGGCTGCACCTCTGACACTGTGTGCACTTCTGATCCCTCCATGAAAAAATGGAATGGTTACCTGTACCACAATTCATGTAAGACTGTCTTAGAAAGCAGGACAGAGATCGCTACTGGTCTCACATCTTCATCTCAACAGTGCAGACTTCATATAGCTTCAAATATGTTCCCTGAACAAGTTATGAGGTTGAGATATTCCAGTTACATTTTTTAAAAATAGAAAACTTTGACTTGTACATGAGAAAGTAAATGTCCAAAACTAAAATAATGTTCCCCCAAGCAGTTTTCTGTACAGCTGCTGTACGTAACTCCCGTAACAAGACAGCAAACATAGGTTTGGGGCTTGTTTTGCACTGTCCTGTAATCATCCAGTTTGAGAAGGCTTCTCATTTTCCTAGAAAGGGACTAGGAGGCCAAGCCACAAACATTTTCAAGAGTCAACCCTTTACAGGCATGTTACTCAAAAAAATTAAGGGGAAGGGCAGTTTCTTCTCTACTCACGGATCAGGTTAGTCAGGCGGACAAGTCCATTCTAGTAGCATGTAAGGATGTCTGAACATGCACTAGCAACCTGTGTACCGAATCCTGGGCTGGTAAGCACTCTTTGAAACTGCACCGTGCCTCTCTCTTTCACGAGTATTTAAAGAAAAGTGCAAGGTAAAATCTCTGCCACTTTTTCAAACAGGACAAAGGCATCAAATGGGACAGTGGAAACTGACAGGTGTTTTCTGTCAGCAATTAAGTCTCCCAGAGCTCCAGATAAACTGTCTGTACACCCAGGCTGTGCTACTTACATGCTTACTCAGTGGATACAAGCTAAAGCTGCGTCTCTTCACGCAGGCTTTATTCTGCAGCCAGATCTGCAGCTCTGCAGAGCCCTCCAGGCTCTGAATTTCCATTGCACTGTCTCCAGGATTCATCTCTACAGATACAGCTGCACGATCAGGGCCTTAGGCTGTAATTCTCTCAGGGCACGGATGGTGCCTTCCTTTTAGTCTTATTTTCTGTCTGTAGACTGCCATCACATAAATGACACCAGTAACAAATTTGTTTCTTCCTAGAGAATTTCAGTCATGACTCTTGGGTCATCTTTTCCATCCTTCTACTGCATGCTTCCATCCACAGTACTCCAGAGCACTCTGTAAATGATGAGGCATAAGGGGTTTATTTCTGGAGTCTTTTCTACAAAGCAGTAAACCTGGGAAATTTTTTTCCTTGTACTTGTCCAAAAAGACGTTTTTGCTCTATTTTAGTTATTCTTGATTCTAGTATAAGCTCTTGGATACTCCCAGAAAATTCCTCTCCCTCCTTGATGTCAGTGCCCTTTGAACACTTGCAGGCATTAATCCTCCTCCCTCCATTTTCTAGCCAAATTCTGCACATTTAGATTGTTTAATTTTCTTACACAGTTTGTAACAAAAACTCAGCAGAGGGACAGAAATCTCTTCAGAAAATTAACTGCCTACAAATTTTACAAAAACAGGCAGTGGAGATAAATCTGTCAAATCTCCTCAGAGAGGCAAAGGCTGCAAGATCAGCTGATGTCCTGGTAGGCAGCAGAAAATGTATTTGGAAACAAACCTGCAGGAAGAGGGAATGTATTATTGCTCGACAGCAAAAGAGGCTTCAACAAGGCTTTGTCCTTGTACACCAAAAAATGTAAGAATGATTATACCACAGCCACTTAATCTATCGCTGTGTCTCCAGCAATGATCAATAGCCTCCGGAAGAACCGGAGCAAGCAGACACTGCCGCTTCCCCAGAAGTCTCGCTCCAGAGCCATGTGGTCGAGGGACACAGTTCCTGTTCCTAATGCTGCCAGAGAAAGGATGCTGGCACGCTCCAGTGAGCCAATACCTGCATCACAATTTTTATGAAGTGACAGAACCGCGAAACTCTGCTTACAAGCTCTATTAAAATTGTTATTTAAGCTAAAATTAGCCCAAGGTCACCCTAAAAGATAGTATTTCCTATCTCTGTGTTTGGTTGCCATAGCAAAAGCAAAGGAATTTAAACTAAAGCCAATTAGAAGATTACTTCTGCAACCAAGTTTTGTCAAAAAAACCCTGCATTCTTGATTGTGAAATGGTCTATCTGAAATAGCTTTTATTTGGCAGGCCTTTGCCAAAGCCAGTGTTTCTGAGGAAGCCCGGTACATGTGGGCTGGACAACACCAGAGGCAGCAGAGCTTTACAGCCCTGTCCTCAGGTACAGCTCTGAACTGGGAGACAGGCAGGTCCAGCAACTTCTGGCTGACCAATATGTTTTCCGACTAAGCTGGAAAAAAAAAAGTATTTTATTTTATATATAGATGTGCTGCAAATGGAAATTGTTCTTTTTAATCAGTTGCGGTAAAATCAGTTGATGCTATCTCAGTACTGATGTACATCTCTCCACTACTGGACTCAATTCAGCGCAGTGATGAAGAATACTACTAGAGTTTCAGGTCTGTTGGCACTATTTCAATTTTCAGAAAACTATGGGAGGAACTTTTTTCCTTTCTTCCTGCCCAAGAAAACGAGAGACAGGAGGAGAGCCTGCTGGCCAGCTCTGCCTTTTCCCTACTCTCCAGTAGAGGATTAGTGTCTTGTATACTAAATGTAGGTATTTGTAATTCTCTTTTAAAGTTGCTACCTCTTTTTTTCTAATTATTTGTGTGTGAAGAATTCTGACTTGTTTTAATTAAATCCAATTTTAAAACTATTTTGGCAACATTTAGTGGAAAAAAAAATCATAGCATAACCACTCACTTAACAGTGTTAAAATGAGACAATCCCACATGAAGCAATGCTGCCCTGCCTTGCAGAACTATTACCCAGAGGAAAAGCACACCACACCTATTGTACAGTTTCTATCTTCAGAAACCTCTGCCGGGACCTTTAGGGTACTGTTTTCTTTCATTGTCTATACAAGTGAGTAACATAAAAAATAAGAAACTACTTCTGCATTATTAAAATAGAAAATTAAAACAAAATAGAACACAAAATAGTTATTTAAGGTATTAGAAAAAAAAACAGTTTTGTCATGTGAAATATATTCGTTCTATAGTCTCTGCATTTTCCATTTTTGTGCTTTATACTGCTATTATGTTAAAAATACACTCTGGCTAAGATACCAAACCTCGCAGGGAATTCTAGATTTAGAGGCTCAGAAGAAAATGAGCCCAGCATTTGCAAAAACAGCTGCTCAGGATATTTTGCAAAACCAAAACCGTGCTTGATTTCGACTAATTTCCCTTTTCAGTATTGCAATTTAAGCCAGTCTATGAGGCCAAAGGACTCCAGACTAAATGGGTTTACCAAACTATTACAACCAAACTGGTAATTTCTGATAGTCAACCCTTCTGGGTAATGTTCATGGACTTGTAAAGGACCCAATCAAAATCCTCTGCACAGTAGAAATGTGAAGGGAAAGACTTGGAAGTCTGTCAGGGAGGAAACCGCTGGATTTACACTTTAATAGATCCAGTGGGTACAGTAGAGATGTGGATAAGGACAACAGCTGGAAACAGAGCTGACACCCCCTGGTTTCCATGGAGTTTCCACCAAGCCCTGTTATTTATTCAGAAGCTATTTTCCAAGAAAACAGCCAGCCAGCCTGCAAAAGTGTTTTCAAGAAAATAATTTTCAAAGGATGGTGGAACAACAGAATAAGCAGTCCACAGATACCAGGTGGTGAGGTTTTCCTTTTGGGCTACCCAATTTGCATGTTTGAATAATAATTTCAAGCTGGTAGCAGTCTGTTAAAAAGTAGCGTATATGCAATATTTCTACTTTGTATGGCCAAATTATATTTCTACACTATTTGCTCATTTTTTAGCCCAGTTTAATATTGCAACATAAAAGTTTTTTCATCCCATCACTAGAACCAGGTGTATGTATGTGTGTCGAATATTGTTTGGACCCTTTAGCGGATTTCCAGCAAATGCGGAAAGAGACAAGACATGAATATTTTTGGTTGCCTGAGGAATATTTTTTACAGAAGAATGTATCTTGAACTACCAAATGGCTTTTTTTTTTTGCTTTTAGGGGATGCCTTTCTTTCTTCTCTGCCCTCAGATCTACTCAGATGGAGCTTTAGTTCCAGCTGCTTCTGTCCGGCACTCTGAAAGCCTTCTCTGAAGCCACAGGTTGAACAGGGGATGGGGCAGCATGAGAGGAGACACGAGATTTGGCCAGCAGCACCAGTAGCCAAAAAGACTGCAGTAGCTGAGCCACTGGGAAAGCACTCAAGCAAAAGCACGATGCTTTGGGCAGCCAGAGACGGACCGAGGCTGACGGTCAGCAGCCTGGGACGAGGGTTTGTGTGGAGGCTGACCTGGGGTGGGGACATGGGACACTAGGAGTAGAAAAAGGGTTGGGAAAAAAAAAGCTTTGGCAGTCATCATGGGACATTTCCTCGCCGAGATAACTCAAACTAGTGGGCTAATATGAGGAAAACAGCGTAAGCACAGGACTGCTGCACTATGCCAGCAGGACAGCATCATCCTTCATGCTGTCAGAAATAGGGTGCAGCAACCATCGATATAGCAGTCTGCATGCTGCTGCCCAAATACACCATGGAGAAGGGAAGAACAATTTAGTTGCACAATACATGTTGATATAAAATTGAAATGTTACCATAGCTCATTTAAAAGCAAGGAAACCATAAGGAAACAAACACTCAGCAGAACAGGCTTCACTAATTTCTCACAAACTCACGTGCTCATTAAGGTTCAGATTTTCTCTAGAAAAATCAAGAGTAGTGGTGGCATCCAAGGGCCATATGGTAGCATCAGTCAGAGCAATTATCTATCCAAAATCCAATGTAACAAATCCTACTTATTTCTTGAACTAATAGGAACACCACTGGGGTATGAAACACAGGAACTTAAGTGTTTATATGAGACAAGTCACTCTTCTTGGAGAATGTTGTAACACCACTGCTAAAGAAATCAAAAGGAGAACTATTTTTGTCCTGATTTTAGCCATAAGGTTTAGCCTATAAAGTTTTAAGAAACCATTAAATAGCTACTTCATTTAGATGAGTTATTTAAATGTTCTGAATCAATAATAAAACCAGATAATAGACAGCTGCTGCTCTGATACAGTTGTAAAAAGGTTTTTTAATGCAAAAGAGAAACTGGATGCTTCCTAGAAGAGGATGAGAGCAAAAAACTTGAAAATCTTTATAAATCATATACATCCACATATATATATATATATGTGTTTCTATATGCATATATGTATATGTACAGACATAAACAGATCAAGGTTTAGATTCCATTCATACAATAATTAATCCACTTCTTTTCCCTCACTTCAAGAAATGTAAAACCAGAAAATTTTGTCTTTTATTTACCAGTACTGGAAAGAAAGGAAGCTGACAGGGGATGACATCTAAAATTTAAGGATCTGGACGCAAGAATTCACATTCCTTCCTCAACCAGGAAAGCGCTCTGTGCCATTGGGAGGACACTCTATCACTGGATATAAGCTTGCAATATTAAATTTTAAAAACCACATGCTGTGAGAAGCCAGTCAATGGACTCCTACATGAAATTAACTGTATATTGTGTAGTGTGGTGGATGAGACCTCCTCTGTCATGTAGCAGATCATTTAATACAACTGCCCTGGGACTTCCCTTTAGATATAAATTATGTCTAAATAGGTGTCTAAGCACTATTTAGCTTCTCGCACCAGTCTATCTGTCATACTTCCTCCTCCAGTGGTCAAAAGACTAAATCAAATTTCAGAGTACTGCAGAGCTGAACTGTAACAAGTAACTATTTTTAAGTGCCAAAAATACTCAATTATCTTACAATTGAACATTTCTTTTACTAAGTGATTTGATAATTTCTGCAAAATGATAAAAAGATAAAAATGACCTAGCGAAAAAAAATTCTGTTAAATTAGCTCATTTTTCTGTATTCCAGGAAAAAACTTATTTCCAGAAATACCACAGTACTCTTAAGGTAGTAAGTCCAGTAAGATATAGGAGTAAGGTGATACAACAAGCTCAGTATATGGATTTATCAGTGCTGTGTCATTTGGTTTTACTCCGACAACTGAACTTACTCCAGGTAAAGTGTCACAAGCACGTCTGGACATTTTCCCACAGATGAATCAAGTTCCTGTTTGCAGTTGGAAGTCAGGGCTGTTCCTAAGAGTATGACTGAAACGAAAATGCCCAGATAACAAGAATGACAACCTTCATTTTCACTTCAGTCCTGTTCTTTCCCAATAAAAATTAAAAATGCTTGCACACAAACAATACACCACTTGTATTCAGTTTACCTCCACTAAAAAGGACAAGGTGTAACAGATTAAATAGTTACAGAAACACACAAGGGCTGCCTGGTATAAAATTAAATTTTAAATAAGGGAGAATAAACAAGCCACTTGAAAGCCTTAAGCATTTTGTATAAATAACCTGTGATGCCATCCAGAATCAGCTGAGCTGTAGGCATCATCTGCCCCAACCATGAGTCAGCTTGAGTCAGTTCAGTGTACTTTTATGGTACTATCATAGTCAGAAAATACAACTCTCGGCAGCACGAAAGAAGTGTCTGAAATATGGAACAAGTATTTGGTGGGAAGGCATTCTCTACTATAAGCTGGCAATGAAATTAGTGGAATAAATAAAATGCTAGCATACTTAACATTTCTGTCTCTTTATTTTTAGCCCAAACAGGGGACTGAAATCAAAGCATAAAATGAAAGGCAAATCATGTGCTCTCAAGGCCAAACAGTTTGAAACTCTTCGTGAACTGTTTCTTCTGCACAGCAATTCTCCAACTGTGCAAAGAAGCTCTATGGCAATATGGATTCAGTAAACAGGGAACGCTTCCAGCTGTTTGCATCACTCCCACTCCCAGTATGCATAACATCCTGGCTGGTAGAAGTTATATTTGTGTTTAAACATGATAAGACTGATTTATATTAGAGGAATGTTTCTGATCAATCATTTGTGCTGAATAGCCAGTGACTAAGTGGAAATGCTTCACAGAGAGCACTGCCTAAGAAGAACTGAGTAAGAAGTTTATAAAACCTCAGGACATGGCCAACAGTCTCTAATCTACTTAGTAGACAGCACACGACTTCCTGTAACCGCTTACACTGGGCACACACACATTTCTTCCAGTACTCAGAAGAGACCCAGTATTTGTAGTTATGGAACATAAAAGCTAGGGAGGGTTTGTCGCACTTAATTTTGCTAATGAAAAGTTAGCTACCAACTACAGACTAATTATTACAGTCAACTGAGAGAAATATGAGACTTTTCAGGCACTTATCTTCAGGCAGCATGAATCACTCTATATCTACTGACTATGGTATCAGCCTAGAAACTAATTAGCTGCCTCTGGCTGAGATAGATAGAACCCTGCAAAAGTTTGGTGCTGTCTGACTGTAGGATGGATCATCGGCTGATGTTCTTTGTCAAACTGTCAATAGTTATGCGTCCAGTGGAGCTACAGAAACCAGCAGAGGCAAAGATCTGCTCCTAGGTCTTTGCCAAGTTTGCAATCCAGTGGCCCGAGTACAACACATCTGCTCTTGAGAACTCCTTGCAGAATAGTTTTATAGTGCACAAATAAATATTTAAACCAGTAAAACATTTCTCCTTTGATATTTGAAAAAATAATAAAGTGATTGAATTTAAAATAAAGTGTTAGTCTTTCACAATATTTTCATAAAGAAAACCTTAAAAGGGGGGGGGGGGTTGGGGGTTGGACAAAAAGGCTACACTGTATTTTTTAAAAGACCTGCATTGTCGGTAACATCAGAAGGTGTCAAATTATCAAAATGGATATGTTTCAAAACTAGTTTAATATTTACTGTTAATCATGGCTTTTAAACTTACTATGTTGGTTCTGCTCAGACAATGAAATGACACAGGCCCATTTTAATTTAGGGTTCACCTGTTATCTCAGTGCTGTAGCATCTGAGAGAATTATTTAAATTGAATAACATCTTCTTTTCGTTTTACAGCTTTTCACAAAGTTAGCATTGCAGTACTTTATATTAAGGTACTAGGAAATTTATTAATGTCACCTCAGCAATGTCCACATAAACCTACAAAACTAATGTATAAGTATCACTGCCTTCAGTCAAGGCCAAATTTCTGTTTATAGCCCCCATTTATCTATTATACAGCTTTGCTGTGTTTATGCATCAGGCTGAATACATCTAAGAAAATCATCTTCCTGAAGCTGTATGTTTTCCTTTGGAAAGCAAAAATGGACCCGCCATTTCCAATAGTGTAAAACTAAAATACAAAAAATGAAGGTAAAATAATTCCTGCAACCTCCCATCCTTGGGGCAAAGGCCTTTGAGCCATTAGAGGTATCCTTGGCCTTTCTAATGACAGCTTAGTAAATCAGGCTACTTTATGAGACTGGACTACCTCTGTTCACATATATTTGATAGAAACTTATTAGCATTTGACATTTTCCAAAGCTTTGTCTATAGCAAGCAGACTCCAATGCGGAAAGGCAGCAGCCGAGCAGAGTTTTCTTGGAACCTTCAGGTCCATCTTCAGAGGACGTTGTCGGGCTCCACTGCCCTTAAAATTAATCTTTCCTGAAGGGGAATCAGGAACAGATGAGTGCAACTAGAAAGCGTAAACACGAAGGCGTAGGTGCCACTGGTGAAAGGGATAGCTCAGAGTCCACACCGCGGACCAGAATGAGGGGACTATTCAAAGCAGATGAGGAAATCTGGAGAGTCATAGATGAAAATGGGGAGGAGGAAAAGGAAGGACAGGATAAGATGGAATAACAAGTTTTTCTGTGATATAGGTACAAGCCGAGCAAAGAGAATTAAGATTCACATTTACTAGTTTGAAGACAGTTTAATTTTAGCTAAACCTCAGCTACAGCAGAAAGGCAATGCCACATACTCAAGTATGTGGTTACAGAAAATACCACAGATCCTGAGTAAGCTGTGAGGCAAAAGGCTGAAAGCCAAATGCCTTTCCACCACCGGAGCAATGGGACATCCAGCATGGCCTACATGTGCATTATCCTCATAGTAACTTTAAAATATTTTTTTAACATGAACTAGACCAATAAATTCACTTCCTTGAGATGTTCCACCTCATTCTTTTTGAGCTTTTCTAAAAATTGCTTGTGAATCTTTCCATTATATCTTAGTTCATTGACAACTATCTTTTCACTTTCATTCCTTGCTGGTTCATTACACCCAGCTGAAATGAGAATGGAACTTTGTGTTTGTAACAGTTATAATGTGAGCTGTGGCCAGAATATCCTGCTGCCAAGGATACTAGTGCACTGCAAAACTTCTTGCTGTAGTTTCACACCTATGATTTAATTAATCATGTATTTCATTTAAGAGCCTGCACCTGCAGACAGAGAAACTGAATTCTTCTCTTAATGAGTCCTGTGAGTTACACAGTTACTGTTGCAAAATACTGTAACTGCTGGCAGAGTCATAAAGATGGGAAGAAAAGCCGGGTGAATAGCACAACAGAAACTCAGAACTGCTTTGTATTAGCCTCTCCTTAGATGACAAGGTAGTGGGATAAATCAATACTCAAGTAAAACTGCTATTAATGTCCAGACATAACCTCTTATTCTTAAGAACATTTATGACGCTTGTGCTAGAAAGAGGACAATATATGGGGATCATTGACAGTTAACAAGCGAGAGATTTTGGCTGTAAATCACTGGCATCTTCATCCAAACATCATTACTGCCAAAGCATTTTAGATGTAAGTCTAGGAAATAACAAAAAAGACTCAGTGAAAGAGATGATTTGAAGAAACACAATCATGGGAGTAAGTCCAGGTGCATAGGAATGGGGAGGATAAATTGGGGGTTTCAGAACAATCTCAATATAGGACTCTCTTCTACTTGACAGAAATGGTATTATAAAAATATTATGTTCTGCCTTTTTTTGCCACTGTTTTCTATTAGAACAGCCAATCACCTTATACAACAGTGATTCTATTTGTCCAATTTCCTTTCCCAGAGGTACCATTTCTATTTATTGCCTTCAGACTTTATTTGTCCTGTTTCTTGCCTTCTAGTCTTGCTTAAAATCTGCTGTTTTCCACATAGCTCCTCTTTATATACCAATGAACATAAAATCTGTGCTTACTCCTGGTCTCATGACACAAAGACTCACTGCTAGTAGGTTGCTTCCCCCTCCTACTTTTTCTGCAGCAGATGATATCAAAATCCTCCTTTCTCATTCCTATCCCTCTTCTCCTCTACAAAAGTCTAAATTTCAGTAATTTCATGCAGTAATAACTACTGCATTGAGCTTAAAATGTTGCAGCATGTCCCTCACAGCAAAACTGAGGTGGAAGAATTCTGCAAAGCAAAGCTCTCACAACCCTCCTTGCACACGTCTTTGGGGGCAGTGGAATTCATTTTTTCCCCAAATGAGCAGGAGCTGCTTGTCTAAGCAGTGGGAATCCCCTGAGAAGGAGGGAATGGAACATGTGGGCATGTGATCTCAGAGCCTTACAGAATAAAAGCAGCACATGGTAAGAATTAACTAACTGCTGAATCTCAGAAAGTTATTGTACATTCAGAATTATCATCCTTTGGGGATATTTCTAATCTCCCATAGGCATCTTTTCTTGGGTAATTAAACACTAAAATATCTTCAAGCCTGAAGTTTTAAAACCAAGTTCTCTACAAAACATGCTTCAGTTCAAGCAACATAAGGAGCTGGTGCAGAAGTTCTCTCCCCTGTGTTATGATGATCATAAGTGTTTCCTTTGAACATAAAACTCAAAGACTTTATTCTCCTCACTTAACTCCTACTCACTTCCTTACTTTGGAATACAGGAGGAACCTGTGCTTCTTGCTTAAGGATGAAAAAAAAGATTCCTGCCTTGCTTACTGACAGTTGAAATATCTTATAGCATTTCTGCATAAAACAAATGATCTTCACAATGACATAGGAGTCCCACAAAACAGCTTTGGAAGAAATACATCCATGTGACAAAGAAGAAGGAATGTGTAAGCTAATGACAGCAGGGAAAACATGGGACTGTAACAGCAACAGCTTAGTTTATCCAGATATATGCACACAAAGAGGAGAGAGTAGCTTTGCAGGTGAAGTAAATGCAGAGAAAGAGTCAGAGGAAGACAGAAGGACCACAAGGCACAGTGCAGCTGTAAGAGAAGCTGCCCTTCAGCCCCTCCACCTGAACAGCCTGCTCCGTGCCCATGCAATGGGCACGGGCCAGTCGCACCAGAAGGGCCCCGTGCTCTGGCTGACCTCTCCTTTCTCCTTGCCTGACAGCCAAAAGGGGACAAGTTGCTTTTTAAACACAGGTGAGCTGATGGAAGGGCTTGGTGGACTCTGACCTTTTTAGGCTCCTGCTAGACACAGGACTTTTGATTGAACAAAGTAAAGATCTAAGTGTTGATCATAAACCAGGTGTTAATGTATCAGGCTGATTGCGGCTCAGTGCTGAACGTTGCTCTGGCAAACAGGAGGCAAGTCCAGCAGGTCATTCAGTGTCTTGCAGGCAGACAATCTTGGAGAGCAAACCTTTGCCCACAGACTACAATCTACCGCAATCTTCCAGCTGGATGTATCTGTGACTCACATCGCTCCGGCCCTTGTGTGCAGCAGAAAAGCCTCCTCCAATGTAAACATACCGCTCCGTATAATGGGCACATTGTATGTGACTGACAAGCTGCCAGGTTTGCTCACTGCCTGCCTCCAAAGTATTCCTTATTGTTTGGGAGAAGAGGAGCCAAATAGAGGCTGTTACTGAAAGCAGTTACCACAACCATTTAGCACCATCACATCCTGTACTGAGCGACCCTATCTTCTAATAATACTTTCTGCACTAATCTTGTGTCCACGTCTAACATCTCCATCATCCTCTATACTGGAAGGCACAGCCCAGCTCTGACAAGCTGCCAGGGAGGCCTCAGCACCGGCTGTGCCCCTCAGTGACTGCACAGCCGCTGCCGGAATAAAACAGCGGCTGCAGCTGCTGCTGCTCTGCTCTGAGGCCAGGCCAGGAAAACCCAGTGCTCCCGCGGCCGGCGCAGCCCAGGTGGCCGCAGCCTGCTGCGGTCCCAGGAGACCTGCCTTCTGTTTCTAGCTCCATTGCTATCCTTGGGAAAAATGACTTGGGCTTTCTGTTTTCTGTCCCACCATTTATCTGTGTTTTGTATTTAGACGATGATTTTTCACCTCAGGTTTATGATTTGGTTTTCTTTAGTTTGGAAAGAAAAATTATCTTAGGTAGGGTAGGAGCATTTTGAAAAGGCAGGGGAAGAAAGAGAAAGAAAGTACTCTGCCCTCAGTAACAAAGCGTGTTGGGAAAGAGAAGTAGTACAGATAAATTAACACTCCCTGAGGCAGAGGTGGGTGAGATATCTAGTACAGTATGAAGAAGTAAAGGGGAAAAGACTTGTGTTAGTGGGTGCTGAGATTATGAAGCTGCCCAGTGAGGTGCTCTGATGGGAGGCATTTAGGGGCTAATGTGCAAACCATAGCACTCCTCAGTGTGGCTCCAGTTGAAAAGTATCTCCCTTTACACCCTCTGCAAGCTTCAGGAGTGGAGTAGGAGATGATGAGGAACAGGGTGACAGCCTCCGGGCTGTGTGGGCTTTAGTAACTCGGAGCTTGGTGGCTTGGCAGCAGCATGCGGTGACTGGGAAACTGCAGCAATGGAAATAATACCCTGATAACTGGTAGGAGCTGTTGCAGCTTCTCCTACCAACCAGCTCCTGCTTCCCAGGAGGCAGTGGTCCCCGAGGCGCACAAATGACCGCTCAGCCCTGAGGTTACCAGCCAGGCCTGGGAAGGATCGCAGCGCGGCTGCTTGGCGTGGGGATGCTCACCCCCAGCGTTCGAGCTGCAGCTGAGCACCTCCGATTTATACAGTTGGCCTCTTTACACATGCAACACTGGACACACCAAAACCTGGTTTGGAATTTCTGGGTGTTTCTGTAAAAGTTATAATAAAACCTGTACCTGCAAGGCAAGCTGTGGCTACAGATTGATTCCTCCACAACACAATCTGGTCATACTGATAATATATGTTTCTCTTATATATCTATAATATGACTCACTGACAATAGGCCAAAGATTCTCAGGCTGTGACCTACACACCACAGGTGCTCCACCAACCACTTCTCTTCTGTGATACCAGGGTCCTCTTATGCTGATGGCTTAGATTAAAAGATAGCTAGACAGAATGAAAATATATTCTACAATGGGCTTTTAAAGCAAAACTCTAGTAGGTATGAAAGTTAATGCCATGTAATTAAATCAGCTGTACCTACTAAGTAATATAATTTGCCAAATATACTGTAAACACTTTGAAAGCAATAACTAAAATACTAAAATATTTATTTTTCTGATTATCTATATGAATTTTTCAATAATATGATACACAAATAATCATAAACCAAAGTATATTACTATTTCTGCTAATATCTGCAGACATCACTTTGCCGGCCGTCCTGTGATGGTATATTCTACAGCACAGAAATTTACTTCTTACATTGTTCACAGATAATGAACATATGTTTCACATAAAACAAAAGGCATCCCTACCAAATGACAGTCTTTATTGTCTTCTAAATACAACCCGAGTAATAAGTACACATTAAAAATCAGGGAAAATGGTGTGTTAATTTAATGTAATTAAGCCAATTAAATAAAATTAGGTTAAACTAACTGAAGTATTATAATTCTGGTATTTTCCAATAATTATATGGGCTTGACACGTGCAAGTACTTGGAGAAAGAAGAGTTTAAAACTTATATCCAAATCCTATAACAAAGAACCACAATCTCTCAAAATCACAGAAAAAAGCAATAGCGAACACAACAGCAAATCCAGCAGTATCAAACAAATCAGTATACATACTAAGTGAATATATATCATTCACAATCCTGTCTCCAGTGTCACATTTTCTCACCTATTTTCTGTAAGATGCAAGGATGTGGATTCCCAGAAACGGTACCCAAGCCTAACACTGACCCACACACTTCCTGGCTGCCTGCTCAAGCATGAAAACCTGTCTTTTTTCGAGCTCTTCCATGCAAAAATGTTCACTCACTCTGCCAGATGTCATGTATACTGCAGTATGGAGATGCTACATTAAACATTTTGACATCATCTGCAATTATGTCTGCCGGCTCAGACACCTCCAGCACTTTTTTCTGACATCTTCAGTATTTCAGAAGTGTTGGAAAATAACAAATGGCATTCGTACGCATCTGTACTCTCCAAAGGAGTCCAGAAGGCAGCCAAATAATTTTATTTCAGCTGTTTGGGAGATTTTTTTCCTGCCAATTTCCTATCGCACGGCACAGCCAGCCACTGGCAACTTGACACACAAATGTCTGAGCTGAGTGTTGGGTAGTAGTTGAAGCACCAGTTTGTTAAGCAGTTTTATTTACTCCTCATAGCCCCACAATCTGAAGCACATTTTTGCCACCCCTTGTTTGCAGTACACCATAGTGGACTTCTGCTCACCATTTGCATGTTCTGGCAAAATGTGCTTTTTTCCCTGCAATAAGGAAGCAGAGAAGAATACCTTGGCTAAAAGTAATTTTTCTCCCCCAGTATTTAAATTTCTTACATTTTTGGCAGATCACTATTCCTCCAGCATTTGCTTTTATTTTGCATGGCATACATTTCCACCATTTCAAAACTTTGGTTTTATGGCAGCTTCTTTCCCCGTTCCTGGCAGTATTCATATTATATACTAATTTACCTGTTGAAACATATGGTCTCTGGCTTCCTTATCTCTGATTGTCACAGTTATTTCTTTTCCACCTCATTTGTCCAGTGCTTGCTTCTGTTGAAGCTGCTTGGAGCCGCAGTCTACCATTTCAATCTCATTTTCTAACACCATGAAAACAGTTTTACAATTATAGTTGTACGGGCATTAAAAGCTTCTGCTAATGCAGCTATGTTAATAGACTACATCCTAAACAACTGCGCTGCCCAAATGGAACATAGGGTTGAATCAGAGCCTGCGCTTGAGTAAGGCAGAAACATCATTAATTTTTTATTTTAAAGTGCAGCTAGAAACAAAGCAGGGGGAAAGCGATAAAAATTATTATCAGCTTGCAGCACCACTTGTTTAGTCAATCATACCAAAATAAGAACTGACAGCGGCTCCAGTGGGCATGCATAAACGCACAGCCTTTATGACTGTGAGCCCGTAGCTTGCGTTTCCCATTGCTCCTTACCTCCAAAAAAAGTGTCAAATGCCGCTTTTTTTTTTTTTTTAAATGGGTAGCACCTCCAAGAACCCACTTTGAGGAGCACTTAAAAACGCTAAGGGCATGCGCCGGACAGCAGCAGGCTCTGCCCAAGGGACCTGGGGAGTTCCACTTTTGAGCCTGGACAGGGCATCAGCGCCGTGCCAAGCTCACCCACCACTTCCAGACTTCCACCGCCTCTGGAAACAGCGGAGAGCCAGAGGGACGGCCGGTCCCCCTTCCCCAGCCGCCCCCCGCCTCCACGCCTGCCCCGCCGCCGCGGGCACCGCCGGGCCGAGCCGGGAGGAGCCAGGCGGCGAGGCGAGCAGGGGAAAGCGCAGCCCTGAAAAAGAAGCGCCGGGGTCGAGCGGTCTTTTCACCCCGGCACGCCGAGGGAAACGCCGCCAGCCGCGGGGCGGCCCCGGCCCCGCCGCCCGTCCCGCGGCCGCGCACGGGGGCCGCGGAGCGGGCGGACAGGCAGCCCGGAGCTAATAAAACCCCACCAAATAAGGCGCTGGCGATCGCCGCGAAGGGAGGGGGGAACAAGCAGGGGACGAGCCCCGCCTGGGGCAGGCAGAGCCCCTCCTTCCCTCCCCGCCTGCCTGCCCCGCCGCGGCGGAGAGCGCCTCCCCCGCCCGGGCTTGACGGCAGCGGGGAGGAATGTGTTTCCGGGGCGGGGAAAGCGCGGCCGAGCGCGGACCTTCCCCTCCCCTCCTCTCCTCTCCTCTCCTCTCCCCTCCCCTCCCTCCCCCGCCGACGCCGGGCTCCCCCTCAGCAGCTCGGAGGCGGCGGCGGGCAGCCGGACGGCGAGCGAGGAGCGAGGCCGGGCGTCCCGCCGCGCCGCGCCCAGCCCGCTCCCGGGACGCCGGGGCAGAGGGGGAGCTTCAGCCAGCCAGTCAGTCAGTCAGGCGGGCCGGAGCGCGCCCCCTGCCAGGAGCCGGCCGCGCCGCGGCAATGGCCGAGGTAGCGGGAGGACGGGGCGCGGGCTGGAGCCGGCCGGGAGCGGGCTGAGCGGTGCCCGCCCGGCCCGGGGCGCCTCGTCTCGGGCGCGTCCGACGGTATCCGGGCGGGCTCCGGCGGGTGGGCTGGGGCGGGGCAGAGGGCGGCGAGCGCGGCTTCCCGCCGACCGTCCGCCCGCGCGGGGAGCCGCCGGCAGCGCCCGGGAGCCGGCGGGGCGCGGGTCCCTCAGCGCCCGTCCCGGGCGGAGGAGGGGGCGCCTCGCCTCCCCGTCGTGCCTGCCCCGCCGCCGGGGCGGCGTGCTCGCCCGGGGCCGGCGCTGCGGGCGGGCGAGTGGGAGGGAAGGTGTCGGGCCCAGCCTGCGGCTTCCTGTGGCGGCGGGACGGCGGCCTCGGGCCTCCCGTGCCGGTGGGGGGGGGCAGCCAGGCCTTTGTCCGCCCGGGGCCCGGCCCAGCCCGGGCAGCGTCCGCGGCCGGGCCGCCCCGACCGTTCCCTCTCGACAAAGGTGGCAGCCTGTATCGGTGTCCCGCTCAGAGCTGCCCTTGTCGCCCGCGGCCTCCTGCCCGGAGGTGCCCGGGCTAGGGGCAGCACTAGGCTGGGCAAAGTTTCGGGCGGCTTCCCCGGGAGTGCGTCGGAGGGCGGGCGTCCCCTTCAGCGCCCGGGCCGGCGGCGGCAGCAGCGGGGCTGGAGGGGGAAGGCTTGCCTTCCGCGGGAAGCGGTCGCCGGGGAGAAGCGAGTTACGGGAACGAGATGGTGAGGAGTGAGGCAGTGTAGGAACTTGAATATCGAGATTTTTGACCTGCACGTGTCTGCTAAAAGTAACCATTAAGAGCGGGATACGTGCACTGTTTGAATGACGGCATGATCGTAGTGCAGCGTTTTGACTGCTCGATGCATTCAAATTTGTGCGTTTTTTGTTCTTAAGCTGGCTCTGAGCCTTTATAGCTCGCTATAAGCTTGTGTCGGGGTGGAAGTGGGAATGTGAGGCCTCTGTATGTGGACTGTTTCACATGGAGATTTCTGAAATAACTTGCAGCAATAGGAGCGCAATGTTTTGTCTCAGATTATTACCTTCCTATACTGATGGTTGGAAGGAAACATGAAGTGATGGGAAATTCTTTCTGAATCACTGTTTGGCCCATGTCAGATGTCTTCATCTTATGGAATAAGTGTCTGACTGCCTGTTAGAGTCATCAGGTAGTCTTTGTGAGTATTTTTCTTTATGAAAAACAGTTGAACAGTCTTCTTGGTTCCTTCTGCATTTATCCTTGGTACAATACAACAGTCCATTCATGCCAACACATGTAAACATACCTGTTGGGTGAAAATGTTGATTTTTCTGGTAGATTTGCCATTGGTGCTACAGTCCTGTTCGTGCCAAGACACACAAACCTTTAGGAGTAAGGATTGTCTCCATTTGGATTAGTGGAACCACTCATGGCTAGTGCTGCATGTGTGCTTAAGTGTTGAAATGGAGCAGGACTTTATGTATGTGAAACCAGATTTAGATAATCTACTCCTGGTGTATTAATCATTTGGTAGATGATGGTGGTAGGGTGAGAAAAAGCAGTTTGCTATTATGAAATGAGATAACTTGGTAGCAGCTTTTTTTTTTTTTTTTTTAAGTAGTATTGTACTACTAGAAAGATGTAAATTAGACTAAATTAAACAAGACTTTAAAGGTAGTGAAGACGTTCACTGTCCACATCCATCCCGGTGATGAAACTGATGATTCATTCTCCTGTCACAAAAAATATTACTTGCCTCTGGCAAATGATTAAGTAGGATTCTGCAAGCCTGCTTAAGGCTATATTTATAAGGGTTGCAAAAACAGTGAGCCATTGGCAATAGGTAGGCAAGACAAGGCAAGTTTAGGATGTGAACACCTTCAACTTTTGTCCTTTTCAAAGATGTTTCAGCTGAAAAGTGCAAACCTGACAGGCATGCAGAATGAAATCTTGCCTTAATCAAAGTTGGAGCTGGTAAGTGCTGTGTCTGTTTGCCAGCCACATGATAAATGAAGCAGACTTACTTCAAAATGAAATGTCAGCAGTTAAAAATCTGGTGTTCTTTGTGTGCACAGGCAGGGAGCTCATTCTCCTCTGTACATTTGGTCATCCGATCTGCATCATGTTCCTAGCTATCCAGTCTGCATCGTGTTCCTTGTTATGCCCACCCATGTGAAGGACTGATTTGGAGGGATGCAGGTTTCTCTAGAATATGTGTGAATTTCTTGCTGCGAGTGCAGAATTTTAGTGTTTTGTCTTGAGTTTTAAGTGACTCAAGTGGTTAATCTTCTACCACTTCCTTTGGGAAGTGATTCCCACAGCTGAAAACAAACTGTCCGGAAACTTTTCCTGCTGTTCGTTCTTCCTCATCCATGATTTCATTCTTCTGCTCTTAACCATCCTCCCTGTACCTCTCTTAGGGTAGCTCTGCTGTGGTGTAGTTTTGAAAAGAGCTCGTTTGCTATAGCAAGCGGCTCAGGAAGTAGATAACTTGGGTAGCAGAAAGACAAGCTCGGGGAGAGTGATGCAAACGTGGGGCGGACATGTGCTATGTTCTCTGTTGCCCTGAATATAATTCCCTCACTGCCACTGGTATGAATGCTCTTCAGTTTTTTGTAAATAGTTGTCACGCCTACCTTTCTAGTCAGTCTTGATTTAGTTGTGATGTGAAGTACACTTAGCTTGTGGTTCTCTCAGCCCTCTGATCAGCCTGCTACAGGCTTCATGGCTGTCCGTGGCTCTTGGTAGTGCAGCCCTCAGAAACAGTTCTGGTTGCGATTGTGGCAGGACTGCTGTTGAACAGGCTGTTGAAGTACCTCTTCTTGATGGGACCCTTTTTGTAAGCCATCTTCAAGGGCTGTAGTTGTGGCACAGGCTCCATCACTGCTCCCTTTCCTTCTAGTGGACAGACACGTAGAGTCCCTGCTGTTCCTCTCCTGCCTGCGGGCCACGGGTCCTGAGCTTCTTCAGTGCAGGCCTACCTGTGATGCCTGGTGCAGCCCTTGCTGACGCTACCATTGCACATAGGGAGTGGATGCGTGAGCTGTGCTACCTTATGTTTGTTCTCCGTTAGTTGCACCTACCACATGATGTGGGGAGTGGGTTTTGGGGAGGGAAGAGTAGAGGCTGGAGACGGAGCTTTGCTGGCCGTTGGTATAACTGACCTCCTCTTCCTCTCCGCTCCTTTCCAAATATGTTTTGTACCCCTTTCACGTGAGAGAGACTATTAAAATCAGTGAGATGTTGCAAAACTGAAGTTAAAGCAGGCAGGGATTTTCCTAATCAGTATTAACTGTAGCAAGCTAGCTAGCTTTAAGATTGCTCATGCCTCCTCACATGGCACTTGGAAGAGATATTGCTTAGACAGATCCAGAAAAGAGGGAATCCAGGCTTGGCAGTAGCGGAGCCTATTCTGCCCTCGTTTGCTTTTCTAGAACTTCAAATGATTTATTTTTTCCAACTTTTTTTAGGATGGCAAATCCCCTTGGCATCCTTTTAATTCTTAGGAGCGGCAGTCAGCCCTCTGAGAGGGAATCCTTGTTGGGAGTGCCTTTCTTTTTCTTTTTTTTTTTTTTTTTTTTTCTTTTAAGCTTCACGAGATCTATTGGTAGAGCTCATAAAGCAATTACATAAATAATTCTTTAAAATGTAATTAAGGCAATATGTAGTTAGATTTATTTTGGAAGTGTCATGTACTATTCCCCTGTGACTAGATTTTTAAGTCGTCTGCTATATTCCGTGCCCTGTAGAAAATTTCCTGTCTCCCAGCAGCAGAAAACTTGGAGTTAAGTCCATGTTTTCCTACCTCTCATCTCCTATCTGTCTTTATATTGCTGATTCTACAAACTGTTCCCACTTGCTCTACTCGCCTTGCTTTGAAGGCACTTACTAGTAGTAGCATTCTCATTAGCAGTTATAACATTGCTGGTTAGATGACTTGAGATTGTTCAGGCTTCTGCTCTGGTATGTGTGTGCATGGGTGTGTTTTATACAAACACGTGCATCTCGGAGCTTTACAGGAAAGTGAGTTTTTGGTGTAGGGGAGAGTTAGCTGTTGTTTCGGAAGAGGGTGTTTGTTTTTCAAGAGGGAGTGTCACAGAATCGTGAACAAATGAACAAATTCTGTGGCTTTGTCTCCTGGACAGACGCTGGCAATATCTTGGTCTGATTTAAGGCTCCTTTTGTGTCAAAAAACCTGAAATTTGTTGGTTAGTTCTAATGCTGAATAATGTTGTCATTTATGGTGGCCAATACCATCTCCTTTTTTCTGTGTAGTTCTTCCTCGCTCTATGTTGCTGTATTCTGTTGCCAGCTTTCTGAAAAGGATGATGTTGCTTGCCATGCAGTAACCACAGTGGACCACAATATTGACCAGTATCTGTCAGTTGTTGTGGTTATGGAGTTTCTTGGGTAGCCTACAAAGTGATTTTTGTGTTTACCCACAAATGGGAAGACAAATTCTACTTTTTTTTTTTTCTTTTTTTATTCTAATTTGTCCAGCATAGGCATGGCCCAGTAACCTAAACTGTTAAAACTGTAAGTCAGGATAAATCTATGATGAGACCTTTCTCTAAACTTTCTTCTCTCCCACCGTGTGGATTAGTAGTGTAAGTACCAGTAAAAAGTATATACAGCTTCATTGTAAGAAACTGTCATGTGCTTTAGCTGTGTTCTTAACAGGCTGTATGAGTTTCTAGCCCAATTTAAGATGTGTGTAGGCTTGCTGAATAGCTTCTATTGGGAATGTTATGCAGAGAAAATGAAAATTCTGACTTCTGTGAGTGAAAAATGAGACACTGGGCACCTTGTTATGCATCACTAAATAGTACAGTTGTCTTTTTCAGTACTAAGAGTGCTCTCTTTAGCAGAATGTTGTTATTAAACATCCTGTATTTTTGTAATAAACACCTTGTTTTACTTTTCTATTCTTAGACTAATCAGAGTGGTTAGTGGACTTATAGGCTACCGTAGTCTTCTGTTAACAGATTGAAGATGTTCACAGAGATGGTAAAGTCACGAATTTAGTACAAAATGTGCACACAACCAAGCACATGGTAGGGAAAGTAGTGTGATGAGACTATAATATTAACGTTTTCTTTTGGAAAGGGTAATAGGATTCCTACCTGAGCTGTAATCCTCTTTGGAGTGTCACTGAGTAAAGACTCTTTAATATATTAGAGTGATATTTTTGTCTATATCTTTCTCAGTTTCTCTTTGCAGTCAGCTGCAAAAAGGGTTATGAAATATGCTTTCTGTCTTAAAAGCAGTTTCATGTGCTTTCTTTCTTTCTTGTCCAACAGCAGCAGCAAAATATCATTAGTATTCTTGTGGGTTTTATTAGAGGGGGAAGTTTTGAGTAACAAAATTGAGGCTAGAATCTTAACTTTGTTATTGCTAGTAAGAGCTAAGAAGATACTGGTGTTTTCTCACCATCCTTTTCCTTTCTTTCTCTCACAGAAAAAACCTCTTGTGTATCTTTGATAAATTAATGCAGTTCTCACGTTCTACCAACAGATCATTAGTTTTCTGCTTATAGTCGTTTTCTCTAAACTTCTAATTTGTAAGACCACGTTTAAGTGCAGATTCTTCTTAAAATGCCCATAAACTGTAACATATACAATATCTAGTGCCAGTATTTTCTCCCTTCAAAAGATCAACATCATATTTGCAGCTCATTTATTTCCAATTCTTGTTTTGTACAAGATTACTTAAGCTTAACTCAGTCCTAGTTTTGACTTAGCTCAGTTTTAACTTCTGCTCTTGGTACATTCTAGTGTATAAGCAGGAAGGAGAGCCATTGTTTATATGGATTCTTACTGTATTAAACTATAAATTTCTGTGTAGTATACATACTGCATACAAGTACTCACATGTAGTTGATTTTCTGTTATGGCTATTAACAAACAACTTTTTTACCTTTAGAGCTGTGCAAGTAAAGGCACTTTTGATGTGGAAGCTGAACAGAAAAAGTGAAAGCTTTCTTCTTCTTTTCTCATCCTTTGTGGTAGAATGAAAAACAATAATTATATATTGGGCTGAACTGAAACACTGAACTTACCTTCATACAAAGATGACTGATTTGTGGTTATTTAAAAGAGGAAAAAAAATAATTGTTTTAGATTAATTTAGAAAGAGTCAGTATTTCACTTGGGAAATGGTGCTATTGTGAGTCAAAGGTAGTATCTTGGATATTAATGCGTACTTCATCCCTGAGGTCGTGGTTTTGAAAAACAAACCTGGGACTGGGATGTCTGGTTTGGCATAACCTTGACCTTGAAGTAAGTATTGAGATAAGGATGCAGTGGGGCCTTTCCTTTTTGCAAAAGAAAAAGGAGGATAAGCCGTCATTCTTGGATTTGTTCATTTTCTTTGGTGGAATTGTAGTTTAGTGTGTCTTAACATGGTGCTAACCTGAGGCACTGGCACCGAAGAGTCGTGTCTGCCTCTTGTGCAGCTAGCTGCTCTACGAAACCCTTTGATCTGTCCTCATCTGCTCTGTCTCTGTAGGCTGGCAGGACCCACAGGGAGTGATCTGTGGCCTTGCGCTGCCATAAAGCAGGATGCTCTTCCAGTGAGTTGTGGGGTAGCTTGAGTGTCAGGAGCATATCGGGGACTGTAGGAGGTCATTTGAAGGACTTGGCGTTCTAGTAGCTTGGCCAGCATCCTCGGCAGATTCAGTTGCAACATCCAAGCTCTGCCTAGAGCCTCAGCTGTCTGGTTTTCCAGATCTTAGGTAAAAGGGTTTTGTGTGAAGATGAGTACAGCTAAAAGGAAAGCCTATTTCTGAAGTGGAGATAAATACAAAAGAATGTAATCTTTTTTGATGTTAAATAAAAAGTACTCTCCCAGGGATCAAGAGATGACACATTTTAGTAGTTGGTTATCATTAAATTGGGATTAAATTTTGCATCTGGATGATTTCTCATATTATTACCATGTCTTTGATAGTGGAGTGACTGAAGACTTTGTGCTTGTCCAGTCAGCAAGTGAAATGCTCCCTCTCCTGATAATAAAAAGGAGAAATGAAGAAATCTTTGCTAGCATCGTCCACAAGATTGACTAGGGTAAGCAAGGTTGATTATGTGCTGCCAGTGTGTTCTGGCTGGGTTTTTTTCTTATTACACTGATGTTTTATTTTCTTGTGTATTAGGAAATTAGTTTTGGTGGGCATAGGATACTCAGGAATTACCTTCTCTGAGGTTCCTTTTTCATTTTTGCAAGGGTTGTATTTAGTGTATGTTAATGTGCTCACTTTATGGTGCTAGCTAAAGACTGTCCCGATGCTGAAAGGCATACTGTAGCCCATCTGCATAAAATGCAAGGCTTGACAGTTTTTTGAAATGTCAATTTGCTGGTTTTGTGTCGGAATAGATTAAAAATCTGTCAGTTGTGTGTGAATGTAACCTATGTGCATTTCCAAAACATCTGTAAGTGTAACATTTTAGGGGATACCATTTGTTCTTTGCTTTTACTGTACAATTCAAAAATGGGGAATATTTTTTTTGGTGTTTTTGTCATTTATATGCAAACACAAATCTGTGTGAGAAATTAGTGTTCAAGAATTTCAGTGTAATTTTTCCTGGGCGTGGACTTGAGCATAATAAAGGAAACAGCAAATTTCCTTTTTCGGAAGAACATACTATACGTATCAGCTATAGGTTGTTTAAAATGCATCATAAAATTGATAAACATTCTTTTTTTTCCTATGTATGTGTTACTTCCCTCCACTACAGATGATGTTTATATAACTTTTCAAAGGCTAGACTAAAATGTTACATAGCCATGTTGCTGATATCACCAGTTCCAGTGAAAAACTCAAACTTTAGCATTAAAGAGTAACTATGGTGTCTAAGATTGCTGCCAGCATTTTTATCACTGCCAGCTCACCAATCTGAAGAGTGTTTAGATAGTAATAAAAAAGCTTGCACAGATACTGGCTCTTTTTGGTGCATAATTCACAATGCAGTTTCACTTTCTAAATTAATAATGCCTGTATTTAACATGATTAACATTTGCTTGTAGCTGGAAGCAATTTTAATACTATGTCTCTGCAGAGTTTAAAAGAAAAAAAGAGCTCACTCATAAGCGATAACTCAAAACTCTGCAGTAGACAAGTGGTTTTCAAATTTACCTGAATTTCATATTTCATAAAATGTTCCAGTGGCCATTGAACCATCAATTCAACTAAAAATGTGTTTTATTTTTATAGGAACATGGCTCTGCAGCAATTTATACCAACTTAGGTCTTAACTGTCCCTCCTGCCTGTAGCTGTGCAGTCTTGCCATCTTCTTTGCATCAGCAGTGGAAGTCATAAGGCTGTACAGTAAGTCATGAAGTAGCTGATCTGGTTGAAAAATAGCTTGGCAAAAAATTAATTTTCAGCTAGATCAGCTGTTTCAACTGGTGGACCACATGCATTACTAGCGACATGCTTCAGACAAAGGGGAGGAATAGGAAAACGTGCAGCTCATAGCAAGAGGAGTGTGGGACTGTGGTAGTCCAGAGATAAGTTGGCATAAACTGCTGTGGAACCTCACAGCATCTGCTTGTGCATGCTTCAGTGCTCTTCTGACTCGAGTAGTCCATCTTAGCTTGCTAGATCAGGTGAGAAATAACTCAGCAAGGAGTTATTGCTCAGCTTGTTCTACTGTCTCAGTTAAGAGGTAAAAGTATCGTCCTCAGTTGGCACCAAATAGAAGAAGGTTGCAAAGCAGGGAGTTTTAGGGCCCGGAGAAGTTGAGCTGTCTCTGTTCAGTAGTGGCAAACTGGTAGATCTACTTGACTACTTTGAGAAACCTCATCTTTTATTATTTTTTGCAGTCCTCTTAGAAGCAGCCTGCGGACTCCAGGCTTAAAATCCTGCTCTGGAAAGTACCAGAAGTATGTTAATAGGCAGGTTGTTCAGGCAAGGACTGCTTTCTATAAAGTACTTTGTGATGGTTCTGTTTTGTTGGGTTTTTGGGGTGTTTTTGGTTTTTGGTTTTTTTTTTTTTTTTAAACAAGACAGACATCCTTTAAGATTGAAGTAATTTTTTTCCTGGGATTGGTGAGCTTTTTGCAAGTGCTCAAACTTCAGGATTAAAATCTGGATGAAGTCCACTGTTTGTTTCACTGTGTGCTTATACCTAGCCAGTTATCACTGCCATTTTGAATTAATAATCATCAGTAGTTACATATATATATTAAAAATACATAATAACATACATATGTAAAATTAAATATATAGAGAATTAAATATATATTTAAAAAATCTCACAGATAGATACAGAGTTATAAGGCTGTATGTAGTTCTGTGGGATAATCAGTTTTTTATTATTTCTGCTGTTCATTTTCCTGACCAATTACCTGATGTTGAAAGTATGTTGAGGATGAGAGTTGTTTCAGTACAAGTCTCACTCTAAATTATGGTAAATAGTGAATATTTTAAAAAACTTGCAATTAAATATTTGGATACTATCTGTAAACATTATTCTATGTACTTGCCATTCAAATCCTGAATTAAATTTAAAATAAACAAACAAAAAAACCCGGAAAACCTTCAGTGCTTTGTTCTTTGTTTGTCTTAATTTTTTTTTTTGCCAACTAATTTATTCTAATAACCTATTGGAAAAAAAAAAAATAAAATCAGAATAGTTCCCTAAACTGGCTAGCTGTGTTACAGAGCATTCATAAGCAATTCACCCAAGGCCCGCAGAGAAGGAAGGTGGGCCTGTGACAACCTGGATTTAGGCTGGTTTAGCAGCACTCAAAGACCCCAGTGTATAATTTCGGAGGTCAGCCAGTCTGACAGCCACCTGCCACTTTATAGAAGCTGTTTCCTCAGCACTCCTCTGTTCATGTGGAGGTCTGGTTCAGTTCACTGAGACTTAGAGAAAGCGAGTTTCAGTGTGGAGGGGAAAGGGATGACTCAAGGTATCGCTCTGCCAGCCCAGCAAGCTGAGCTGCCTCGGGATGGTGGGGAGGGAGGTCCATGAGTGGGAGCACAGGCACAGAGGTTGCTTTTTTGGAGGTGGGGATGCTGTAGCACTGCTGTTACTTTCAGCAGCAGTTGGCTTTCATCTTCATTTTGGTTGCTGAAACTGTACCCTGAGTGTTAACGATAGCTACTGGTGGGTGAATGCTGCCATGTAACAACAGAGTTTCCGCTGAGTTTGCCCTTTGCGGTGTGCCAGCTTCTGGCTTCCTGCAGTACCTGCAGCAATAGCCAGCGAGGTGTTTGCAACTGTTTTCTCTTTAAGAAATAGATGAGTGAGACATTGTACTAACTGAAATTCTTTAGCTTTTTTGCTTAAGAATGTCCATGCCTCTGTTCTGCTTTTCCTTTAACAGAACAGCTTGGATTAAAGTAAGTTTAGCCAGATGTTGTGACAGTCGTGGATATTACTAAGGCAGTACAGCCTTGGAAGCATCAGTTACAGTCAGCTGTGTAAGAGCTATATTTATATGTTTAACTAAACTTTTCATTTCCCCCTGTGTGCATGAATGTGAG
The DNA here is from genome assembly GCF_026419915.1 of Harpia harpyja. Classification (NCBI taxonomy): domain Eukaryota; kingdom Metazoa; phylum Chordata; class Aves; order Accipitriformes; family Accipitridae; genus Harpia; species Harpia harpyja. Next base: position 93,110,537 of record NC_068940.1, on the reverse strand, counting down.
GTTTAAGTTGCACAAAATTAAATAGTCTTTTTATGGGAGTAGTAAGTGGTGCAGAGTGTGTGGGAATTTAATACTACCACAAGGAACAGACACCCATGTTTTCTACTAGAATGGCTTAAATCGTTATGTGGCATTCCTTATTGTAATCTGTCTGAGATGGAAATGCTAAACTTAGCCAAGAAGTCCTGTAGACTAGCAAGACCTATGTAAACAAGCTAAATATTCAATTCACACTCTCCCCTGCCAAAAAAAAAAAATAGGTCACATTTAAGCAAGAGGAGAAATTAAATTATTACGGCAAAAATGACTGATGGGTCTAAAAGCATTTGAAAAGTGGTGAAACAACAGAGATTTTTCTTTTTTTTTCTCTGTTTTAATCACAATTGTGTAAAGAGGTGCTTGTAATAACGAAACCCCTGAAATACTTGTTACGGAAAAATGCCTGCTGATAACAGTGAGATTGGGTACAATGAGAATTCTTACAGATTCATGGAGACAATGTGCTTTGAGTCATTAAGGCTGTGATGGACTTGAACTACTGGAAACTTCTGCTGGCAAGAGTATGGAAAATGGATATTTTTGACAGTGATGGTTTTTGGGGGGGGGGAAATTGGTGTTTTGGTTCTTAACACTTACATGTCCTCATTATATATTTATCCTTAAAGAGGAAGCTCTCAAGGTGCATGTGTATAGAAGCTGCTGTAGATACAGAATACTAGTTTCAACCACACTATCGGTACCCATGGGCTTGGAGTGTTAGCTGTTCAGCTTTAGAGAGGTGCTGTCTTTGAGGTGTGCCTGCATGCTAGCATAAAGCGTATGAATAGGTTTTATTATTTTGTCCTTGCTTAAAATTCAAGGAGCTTCATAATGTCCTTGTAGGAATCCCAGCTTTCTGTGGGCAGGACGCACTGACATGGGATTTCTTAGCGAAAGAGGAGAGGGCAAGTATATGGTGGTAGGGTGTTCTGCTTTTTTATTCTGTACTGTAGTAAGCACAATAGTTTGAGACGTGTGGAGTAGCAAGAGGTAGTTACAAACTGGCTTTTCAGAAAAAGATGCAAATATTTTAGTTGAAGCTATGTATAAGCCATAGGTAATAAACAGCAAAAACATATTGCTGGTGTTTTAATTAGATGTAGCTGCAGGCCTCTGCCTGCTCTACCTGAGAATAAGTAGAGTTGTATTTCTCTCTTACTTTAATGTTGAACATTAAGCACGATACACCTGTTTGTTAGTCTAGTTTCCCAAAATACAGTTGTCAGAGTTTACCTTATAAATTGCAGTCTGTGGATAATTGCCTGGTAAAAATATCTAAATAAACCTATGTGGAAATAATATTCTCATGAGAAAGAGCATCTCACTTGTCTCTTAAACTGTTTCCTCTATGTTGTGATCATACACAGGTTGTTTGTTCGCATGAGCTGTGTCTAGGTACTACTTGCCTTTCAAGCATCAAGATGATTTCCAAAGCAACTCCTAAGCTGTGGAATCTTGGCTTCAAATTATGATTCAACGGGTCAAGAAAACATTACACAAATAGTCTCTTTGTCCACGTTAGGACCAAGCTAGGGACAAGGATGGTTAATACAGCAAAGTGTTCTTCTTAAATTAATAATTATTGGTGGTATGGTAGTACTAAGGAAGTCTAGTCATGAATTGCAAACCTTCTGTTCATGGTGGTATGTGCCTATACTATTTGAAAAAAGGTCCCTCCTTCAAAAGTGGTGCTGACTAACCAATGTTAGTCCTGCCTGCTCTGCAGTACACTCCGAAAGACATTAGAACAAAGGGAAAAGATCACGGTTGCGCTTGGGGTTTGCTGACTTGACAGGTGAAGGTTCTTTGCCAGTGGCAGCAACTTCATGTTGTCCCTGAGCATCTTCTTCTCATTCTTTTACTTTCCATCACTGTCATCAGCATGAAATCTGGACTTGTGTGACTTCTTAAATAGAAATATGTTACGAAAAGACAAATTGAGTAGGTTTTAGCAGCAGTAGTATTCTTTACAATTTACTGTGCGACTTGTTTTTGCTTGTGATGAGTATTATTTAGGTTTGCAGCTGGTTGCAGGAGTGAGTTTGTCATTAAGTGAAATTATCAATGGATTTTGCTAATGAAAACATGTATAGAAATACAGTGCCATGAAATAAAACATGATATGTAATCTATCCTGCCTAAATAGGTTTGCTATGTTCCATAGAAGTCTAAATTCAGTAAGTCTCTTCTTGTTTACCAGGAGCGCTCTGGCTGCCTTTAGTTGCTTGTTGGAGGATAAGTATCCACTTTAACTTCTTTAAGTCCACAGAGAAGTCCGTATAGTTCAGGTTGGTCAGGTCTGCAACTGGAGAGGGATTTCAGCTCAGGGTGCAGTAGTCAGAGTAGTCATTCATGATACAGGAGGTTTGCAGTTGAGGCTGTTTTCTGTGTCTGAGTGTGAACATACATCTGTTTCCCTTCACCTTCCTACAGGTTAAGGTATTTGGTAAGAAAGAAATGAAGTTCATACTCCAAATCATGGCCCCAAGACTCTTTGCTTTTATCTATTGACAATATGCTATAAAATCTGTATATATATTATGGGGAACAGGATCTGGAACCCCACTTACATCTTTCTTCTACCTCCCACCACATGAGTGCTTCAGTAGATAAACAAGAGCGAAAACTTCTATCAGCTCATTTTCTGTCTCTGTGCCTTTCATTCTTGGTTGCATAGCAGCTTTGATTTAAGTGTTCTTACTAGTGTATCCTGTAGGATGATAGAGCATTCCCAGGAAATGTGGGAATTTGGGGCTGAGGAGGGACTGGAGCCCAGTTATCTTACTTCCTGGGCATGCCTCAGTGCTGTAAAATATCTGGGAACCCTCTGTCATGCAAACAGTATCACAACTGGATCTATCATGTTTTATTTTTCTCAAGGTGGAGAGACGTCAAGTATCAGGATGCTTTATCATCTGTAGTTGTTCTGAAATTGGTACCTTTTTTTCTGATTATAGAGGAAATCTATGCGTTCTATCAAGAAAAATCTCCTTCCCCACCCCCTTCCCTGCAGCGAGGCACCTAACTTGGGCAGATTTGTTTCCACTCAGTAATTCAAATCAAGACCAAAACATACTTTTCAGAAAAATACCTAATTGCTTTTCATTCCACTATTTAGAACTGTTGGTAAGTTGAGGGCTCCTGTGAAATCCAGGAACAAATATCAATAAATTATATATAAAAGGAATAATATGGTCAAACTGCGTGAGTGCTTGTGAAGTTAGCTGTTCTGTCCTGAAGCAACTGTGTCCCATATAAACTAACAAACACCCTGTACTCTGGGGAAACAAGCTGATACCATAAACAGCCTTCCAGACCTGTTCTCATGCGCTGTGGCCTCAGCCTGCGAGTACTTGTAAATGAACATTTTCATGTATTCAGCTAAAGAGGCAATGCAATGCGATGCAGGTGCCCATGCTGGGTTTTCAGTAGTGGTTTCAGACCCACAAGTCTATTTTAGAACCTAACACTTATTGTTTTTTCCCATTGAATCCAGTCCTTTTTGGTGAACTTTAAGCAACTTGATCTCTTGAGAAATTTTTTAGAGCTGTAAGTATGAATAAACTGGGTAGTAATGCAGTATGACTGAGTGTCTTAGCAAACCAGTTGTGTTACTGTGTCTGTTTTACTAAGCATAGGAGGGGGGCACAGTAGTTTCCATGCAGAATCTGCAGAATTGTGATATGTTTCCCAGTGCTTCTGGCATGCAGAAATGCGTATTCTCATCTTTTTTCGGACTGTCAATTTTGCATGAGCTTTGCAGGGGAATCTTCTGAACTAACCAGTAACATACACCAATTGTGGCACATAACCTCAGATAACCATACTGGAGGAGCTGGTCTCCTTAACCTAAGCAGAAAATCAGTTTCCTGTAGATTTTAACTCTTTTTAACAAAGAGTTAAAAATTTTAAGTCCTAATCGATTTGTTATATATTATTTTAACATATGATGCCCCACTAAAACAGAGTGGTTATGGAAGTGCTTATCTTGAGTATTTGGTGACTATGCTTGTTTTATTCCATTAACTTAGAGATAATAACTGACAGAGAGAAATAAAGTCCAATGTGAAATAATGCTGATTTCTTTTATCCTGGTAGTGTCACAGTAGCTGAAGTGGTTATGCCTTAAAGCTTTTGCAGGACACAATTTGAGTAAGCAATCTTGATATGATGAATTTTTGTGTAAAAGCTGTTTCAGTGCTAAAGAATTTCTTATTTTGCACATTAATCTGGGTTAACGTCCCATTCTTTCTAGATTACTGCAAGCAGTTCAAAACCTGCTCCGTTAATGTCTGCAAAGTTGTCGGGGAGAAAGAATATAGTGGTCTTGATGAGCCATGCTGTTGGTAGGCTGGTAGATCAATAGGCTGTTGAAGACAGGCTTACTTCTAGCATTTCCATTTGGATTGGGGTGCTGCAAAGTCCTGCTTTTGAGACTGCACTTTTGTTGTCCGTCTTGACTGTTCCCATCAACTTCGCTTCCCCTACGTGGGGATACTCTGCTACCTCATCTCTGATGGTACAAGGTCAGGAGCTAGGCCTCTCTGTGAAGGCCAGGCATCACAAGGCTGGGCCACATCCAGGGAACAAACAGTTTTGCAGGGTGAGTTATGGTTTTGGTTCTTTGATTAAAATTTCTTGCTTTTCAATCATCAGTGCTTACCCCCAATCTCTACTTCATGAAGAAGAATGCATCGTGTAGTTTCTTGATCTGGTGGTCCTGGAATTTCCTGTGCTAGCAGTGTATTCGAGCTATAATTCAGTATTACAGTAACATTTACATTGATGAAGTAAGATAACGGTTAAGGTCGCAAATGAAGAATTACCTATTTAAGATTTGTTGGAAAATGTACACCACAAACTTGGAAGTTTTAATCACGAGTAACTCCTTGGTGTGAAACATTTTAATTTCTGTACCTCTGCCTTTCTGAGCAATATACTTCTCTCAAGACAGAGCAGCAAGATACCATTATACTGCTTACTTTATAGTGAATTGCTGCTTTGCAGTGAGTTGTTGTACAAGCAGACATGCTTGGAGTTGTTGCATGTCCAGGCAAATTTGTGTTCGTAATTAACAACATTTGTTGTGAGAGTTCTGGCCATCAGGAGTGCTTACAGAGGCGTGGGTCATTGCTAGAGGTCTATAGTGTCTGTGTAATTGCTGTCGCATGTCACTGGGGTTGTTTGGTTTCTCCAGTTAAGAAAATCGCTGTGTCCTTTTTTTTTTTTTTCCCCAGAAATGTGAATGGGATTCATCTTGCCAGTCAGTAAAATTCACCCTGAAAAGCGTGGCCCTCTGCTAAAGCCAGTAAACCTTCTGGAGTGAGGGAGGAAGGAACTTTTTTAGCAGGGTAGCCATCAAGTCCTGAAACAGGCATCTCCAGAGACTATCTAATTCTGCTTATTTTAGAAACATGTCTCTTCCTGCTCTTTTTATAACCAGAGCCGTGATAACTGAGGATGGGGGCTAACTGTGTGACCAGTGTAGTCCGGTACAGCCACTGACTGTGGCTGAGAAGCAGTATCCTTTGCTTTTTTTTCCCCAGTTCTCTTTTTCTCCATCCCCATCTCGCCACCTCTGCTGTGCCAGGACAAGCAGTTTTGTACCCAGATGGCTGAAACAAGCCACTTTGTTGAATTAGTGTCTCAACCAGATCTTTTTCTCGCTCCAGTGCTCCTTGGTGGCTGCACTAATGCTGGCACTGGTCAGAAAGGAAAGCAGTAAGAATAATCAACTAGAAGGTTGATTAACGAGGGTGAATAATAGACAAGGAGGATGGGGCACCTCTCTTAAGGGACTTTCTATCCTTATGCTAGATGACAGTGGCTGTAAGCATAATCTCGGCTCTAGGAGGGATCACTTCTGTACAGCATTTCTCAATCAAACTTTAAACCCATGAAAATGCAGCTGATGCAAAGAGGTGTCAGTCTGTGGGAAGCACGAATGCTAGTCCAAAAGTGTGAGTTGCTTATTTATTTCTAGGCTTATAAGTGGGGATGTGAATAAGTAGGCTGTCTGGTTATTGCCTCAAAAAGGTGGCTTCTGCACAGCAACTCAACTCTCACTGTATGTTTAAATGTTTCCCCCGTGATCTGAAGCATAGTTATGTGTTTCAATAGAAAGCTTAGCAGCAAGGCACGCTTCAGTATGCTGTACGGGCAGATGCCTTGTAGCGTTTTCCTTTGCTTGGCATTGGCTTGGTGGATACCGGACTACTGAGTCAGATGAGGAACTGCTCAGCTGAGTGGAATAATACTACAGTGGCCTAATGCCTTGTTGTTAACATTGCCTTATATCAGTATAAACTGTGGCCTGTGTCAGGTGGGGTGAAATGCTGAGCTGAAGAGTGGTAAGAGGAGAGCAGCATAACCATCAATATTTCATTTCAAAGGAATTAATGTTTCTGTAACACTTACCCTTTTTTCTTGATCCCATTTAACCAGTTAATTTTCTGCACAGATGCTATTGCTGTTCTAATAAATAAATTTTAAAAGCTGCAAAAGGCTTTAGTGCTGTGGAGTAGTAAACTTAATTTCTAAATATCTTGATGATTAGCAGAATACAAGTGCTAAATATTTGATTTGCAAATTCAAAATTAGTCTCACTATGGAGAAGTAATTCTTCCTTTTTTCTGTTGTCACTTAATGAGCCTCTCATTTCAAATTAGAAGCTCCAGAGATTTCCATCAAAGCTGGTTTTGTAAAGAAAAAATTCTCCTAGAGCATTACTGTTTGTAGAGAGAGTTAGCAAAAAAACTTGGAAAGCAGCAAGTCCAAACATTCAAGGTTATGTCCATGTTTGTCTACCTAAAATATTCAACAAAAATAAAGTACGGTTCACAAATGTGCAGAAATAATTTTAAAACCAGTTTTTCCAACAGCATACCATTTGCAGCCTTTTAAAAAGGATCCAACTGGTGATATAGTTGTTAAAGAGATTTCAGTTCTTGGCAAGCTTACCTTTTGTAAGCTTTAAGCTGCTTTTTTTCAGGGGGGGAGGGAATCACTTTCAAGGATTCTGGGATATTTTTCAAGGATTTAATTAAAAAGGGGAAAACAAGTATAATAGAAAAATATGTAAATGTTGCGCAAAAAAAAAAATCATTTATTTCTTGCAACAATGGGTTCCTTTCTGTTCCCGTCATCTGTGGTTGAATACTGGACGTGGGGTTTAGTTCCAGCTCCACCAACGGTTTCCAAAGGCTTCCTTTGGCTGTCTAGTGTAGTTAGGCGTAGTTTGTTTTGGTTTATTCCCTTAGTAGAAAAATCTACAACAGGGCAATCCACAGTACTGACCAGTGACTTGCAGGAGAATGTATTTGACACTGTTGTGACCAGGCTGCTGCAGTGGCCAGGAGGAGTTTTGGAGGCTGAGGATGTGCATCGTTTTGCTTGCATTGAAGAGCAATCGGAATTGAATCCAAATTAGCAAATCTTTACTCGAGTTTTTCCAAAACTCAGCAGATGGAAAAGCTATTAAGCCGTGGAGGTAAAGGAAGCGAGCTAGTGTGTGTCGGCCGGCAGGCGGCTTGCTTTAGGAGAGGCATTGGCTTAGCCATATATGGAAGAGGACATTTTCCTCGTTAACTTTACAGGGAGTCCGTGCCCAGAACTACATTCATCATGTGGATGCATTTCCACAGGAACATTTCTCATCCAAATGGTCTTAATCATAGTTTTAGCACTGTGTCACATCTTTGCTGACTTATTTATATAGTCTGCATGGGCTTGCTGTGCATCTGCTGCTAGTCTGCCCTAAAAAGGTGAACTGTTTATAATTTTCTCATTTTGGCTAACGGAAAAGACAGTACTAAACTGATGCCAGCAGCTTAGTTTTTTTCTTACTGAAAAGCCCACCCTGTTCTGGGCTGTACTTAAAGCAAAACTGCTTCTCAAGTAGCAAAATATCATTTCATTTGGGGGAAGTAAGGTTTGCTAAACAGAGAACATACCTACCATAAAACCAGAAAAGAAGGAACCTAAAAGTTAAGCAGCCTGGTAAGGCTTTCCCCTCCAGACTCTAGTCCGATAGGTGTGCTCCTGCACCATGCAACCAACCACTCTCTTTCTCTAACCTTGATTCAGTCCCTTTGTCTTCCACCTACTCTCATTTATTGAATCACGGTTACCCTCTGATCAAGGCTCGTGGTTGCACAGGTTTGATTTAGGTGATTGCTTATAGAGGGGACTTAATCAAAGAGTGTTCGGGAAAGAGAATTTTTGCAAATGAAGGACTGATCACCTCCGCAGTGATGGGCCCAGGGAAAAATTGGGGTTAGATACATGCAATAAGTAACGCTCAAAAGTTAAGTAAGGTATAATTCACAGTTCAATTTTTTCTTTGATTTTTTAGTCAGTAATTTCTTCTGTGCATATGCGTAACGTCTAGCAAAGTCATTCTACAGCAAATTCTCTAAAATCTCCTACACCTAAAATCCCTCCCGCCCTCTGCCTACAGCATCCATTGAAGAGAAGAGCAGGCCAAAATGATTTATCAGAAAAATACGAACTGTCTGATACTGTTGTTGGATACAATTTGTTAGCAAAGGGTTGGCTTCTGTTTGAAACCTTCTCCACCAGATTTTAGAGCAGCTATCCCTTCTCCGTTAGGTCTGGCTGGATGTGGAAAGTAACAATTATGAATGACCTTAAATCAGTGTGGGAAAACCAAAGCTCAACTGCTGTGCTAATTTAAGCATTGCTCACTTTGCTGCTAATTTATATGAATAATAGTACATCTTCTAGAAAATGACAGGTTCATTTTAAAAAACTCTGCCAAATTCACTTGTCCTTGGCTATATTGCAAGATACTTTTTAGAACAAAAAGGTATTAAGAATATTGATGTTTCCAGGGTGACTAGAAAGGTTTTAATTAGCAATAACGTCTTAGGATGACCAAGGAAATTGGCAGCCATGGTCCAAGTTCTCAGAATTCGTATACTGAATAAAAGAGAAATGGAATTTAAAATTGTACCGAAATGTCAAAGGTATGACAACCGACCCTGGCTGACTACCTGCTAGAAGAAAATTTGGAAAAAAATGGTCTATTTGAAACCTATTTTTAGAATGAGATCCTAGCTCTGGAGTACTAAGTGAAGTCTTGCCGCTAATTAGGGAACATGACAAGTCAGTAACCCTAAATTGTGGTTTATAAGCATTCAAAGCTTGTCTCATAAAGCATATAGATTATATAGTTTGTATGTATGTATTTTTTTGCCAGACTTTCATTAAAATTTATAGCACTGAACAAAGGGTAGAGTTTTTTCTTTAATAAGGATGGTGTCCGTTAATTCTCTGTTGTCTAAAGAAGAAAAAAAGGGGCTGAGTTTATATCAAGGATGCTTTATGTTGCATATTGTGAGAGGAAATTTCTAGTTCAGAGTATAAGGTACAAAGTTAGGCTTTAAAATGCCCTTTGAAGATTCTGAGGAAAATATTTTGGAAAGTGCTTTGACGTTTATCTTAAAACAGAGACTTCAATAGAGAAGCTCATTTCCGTCTTCTATATCTGTGGTATCTTTATTTAGAAGTGTCTCTGTGATAACATTCAGAGCATAAATTTTTTTTTATACGATGTTAATAGATTTGTTTGGGTTCTTCCCCCGCAGACTGAACAGTGTTTCCAAATTCCTCATAGCTTGCTGGTTTATCTTGCATAAGAGTATTTAAAAATAGTTTAAGAAGCTACCCTGTTTGATGTCTTCTAAATACAGTTGGTTGTATTAGAGCAAAACTGTCCAGCTGGTACAACTAAGATAATTTGATTTGCATCTGCTCCATGTTCCTTGTCTCCTCTGAAACAGTTACATGTCTGCAGTTTCATGCAACTTTGGTGGTTTTTTTGCTTATTTCTTATGATAAATCATACCATTTGGTCTTCCGGTTCTGTATTTCAGACAAAATTGCTCACATGGGCTGGCATCCTCTGTTGCTTGATATGGAATGGATTTGCTCAGCAAGGTAAGTCACATGATTTCATTGCAGTCGTTTAATGTTGCTTTAAAACTATATATACTTAGCAGTCATGTAGATAAATATGTCATTGTTAGACAGTCCTAATGGCAATATGTCAACCGTATCTCATGTTAATAACCTGTTTGTAGTTAGAACTTAAGTTTTCAAAGCCAGAATGAAAAAAACTAAAATTTTATTGTTGTTAGCACCTTTTTATAAATGAAGTGACTGGTTTGTGTTCTTTGCTAGGTGGAAGCGACTGCATAAAAGCTAATGCAAAATCATGTGGTGAATGTATACAAGCAGGACCAAACTGTGGTTGGTGTAAAAAAACGGTAAGTGTTGCAAAATTCCTTTTATGGTTTGTTTTTTTCCCTTGGTTTCAAATTTTAGTAAATACTTCAAATGTATAGAAATGTCTATTTTTATTAATAATAGTTTCCTGTAGCTTTTCAATTGGATACTTACTTGTACTTAAAAATTCAGATTCTGTTATTTTCCTGGATGTCCTCATTTGAGTATAATTGCTTTTCACAATGTGTTTACTTCTCCTTTTCTTAATCTTAAGTGTATACAGACCCTACAGGCTGTCTCATAGTTATTTAAAATCATTCCAGCATGGAATCTGTCTGGGTATGCTTAATTATATTCTTCCAGTGGCACTGGAGTAAGAGGTAATTTTAGACAGACATAGGTGGAATAGGCAAAGAGATTGAAGGTTTTCTTTTAGGAAGGAAAGATGTTCAAATTTTAGTTTTACATTGTTGGTAGACTTGGGGGGTAAGAGATTGGTTTGTGTGGGTGGGTGGTTTGTTTCATTATGAAACAGAGGGTGCTTTCTTATGTAATTAAAAATTAAATTCAGGAAATAAAAAATGTAAGATAATCTTAAATTGTGTGACTTAACTAGTATATGCTGAAGTGTCGTCTTCAGGTTAGAAACAGAAGAAAATGTTTTCTTCAGCTCTTCTTTGGTTTGTTATACAAAGCCGAGAAATTTTCCTGTTTCTTGGTATTTATTTCCATATAGTACCTACTTACTATCCCCCAAACCAGCTTATAAACTTTAAACATATAATTAAACTGACTAACTTTAAAATTTGGCCTTGGGCTGTCAGATTCAGTGTAGGTCCTAGTCATCAAGAACTGACAAGCTTTAAGGTCTATATATTTATATGCATATTTTTTTAGGGGGAAAAAAATCAAAATTGCTACGTTTCACTTAGAAGCCTTATTTATTTGAGGTTAGAGCTTTTTTTTTTAGGTTTGACGTAATGGTAATTTGTTGTTCAGAACAAAGTTACATATTGGTTTTGCTTAGGGATCTTACTTTGGGATTGAACTTCCCCAAAATAAGAATTGTCTGCCTTTCCCCTGCTCTGTCAGCATATTGCCATTATTTTGTCGTGGAGTACCAAGGTACACTTACATAATCTTTAATTAAAGCCTTTCAAAAAACCAAAAAAGTTAAAAGGCAGGATAGTTGCCAAGTAGGCTGTAGAAACAGGTTCATGTTATTGATCACTACATGAAGATGAGAGCTTTTTCCACCTGCTGTCACTTTTAGAGTAGCTGATTTAAAAGGATGTCCTGCTTCTATGAGAGGTGACATTGGGCTTTGGTTTTTTTTATTTCATCTTTCTTGCATCTTAAACACAGATGAGTATAAGTAGATGCAAACTCCTGGACTAAATAATAGTCACTGATGTATTTAGTGTAATCTAATATATTTAAGGACTGTGTGTTTTCATACTGAACTTGGAAAAAAAAAAAAGAGTCATTGTAAAAAGTGTGGGTAGAGTATAACAGATTGCAGATAGCTGTAAACTTGATACTCTTTTGCTTGTGTTTTCTAGGACTTTTTGCAAGAAGGAGAACCAACATCTGCCCGATGTGATGACTTGGCAGCACTAAAGAGTAAAGGCTGTCCTATGAAAGATATAGAAGATCCCAGAGGTAGCAAACAGGTGCTTGAAGATAGAGAAGTAACGAATCGTAAGATAGGTGCTGCAGAAAAGCTGAAACCAGAGGCCATTACACAGATCCAGCCACAAAAACTAGTACTGAAACTAAGAGTCGGTAAGAACAGTTTCATTCTAGTCTTCAGGTGATTTTTCTGTCACCACCACATCTGCATTTTAGTTTTGAATGTGTAACCACTTTGTTACAGAAACTACTAGTGTTCATATAACCTGAATGATAGCAGAGCCATTCAGATCAGCCCCAGGTGTTTAGATACTCCAAATACTGTTTGATTTTTATGAAAGGTTAGATATTGTCACTGTTCCCAATAGAACTTAGGAGAAAATAGATACAGCATGGATCAATACATATATCAGAAAGGTAAAATTGTTTTGTTTTCAGTATTTTTTAGTTGATTTTCTATAGTGTGGCTTCTTAGAATGAAAGTAGAGAAGTGAGCAAAAACTTAGAGAAGTTACGACAGCATTTCCTTTTCCTTGAAATACTGCTGTTGCCTAAAGTCTGCGTGTCTGAACTGAATGGTTTTGTAGTTATGCAGCAAGATTTTGGGATACTTTCCAGTGGCTAAAGATGTGGACACAGGACTACAGTAATGAGAACAAAGTAGTTGTGTACCATTTCTAGCCCCTAAAGAGAACTTTATTTAATTCAAATGGGGGGTGAGAGAGGACAGGACACAGGGCTAGTAGCTCATGCAGTATTTGAGCATAATGGAGATTGTCCTTAAGGAGAGTTCCTAGGTACTGCAGACACATTCAACCTTGTATTTACCTGGAATAAGAGCCTGTACTCAGGGTCAGCTGCTTGGTCGTGATTGCCTTAATAAATGCAAGACGATCTGAAGAAGCTTAGTCTGATGAGAAGAGGAAAGGAAAGGAATGAAAGTTATTTTGCAATTTTGGTATTGCCTCTATTTATTTCTAATGTGATGCTTTCAGCTTCAAACCAAATTATTGTTCCTCTGTTGACACAGAATTTTCTTCATCAGAACATATGAGGGACCTGGGCAACCAGAACCTAATTACTCAAAAGGTTATTACTTTGTTTATAAGCACTTCTCTTGGTCATAAGTTTTCTGATGAGGGACTGTGCTTGCAGAGGGGGATACTTGCTTTCTCTGCAGGCTCTTTTGAACAGTAGCTAAGGAAAAGCTAAAGCTTTTAGGTTTTGGTTGTTGGGTTTTTTGCCTTTTTTTTGTGTGTGAAAACCATGCTGCATAGCTGTGTGATCCATATGCTATTCATTTTGCCCATCTACTTGTTTCCCCAGTTTGCTAATTTTGCTCATACTAAGCAAATGTTTGCTAATTATTAAGCAGACTTAAGCAGCATCAATATCACCATTTAACTTCAGTGACTGAGGGGGCAGGGGAAAAAACTTCTAATTCCATTCCTTATTTCATATATAATAGGCAAAAGAATACTTTTCCATTTTCCGGGGGGGCGGTAATTCTTCTGCAGTGTCTTTCAACATCAAGAGTGAGATGACATGCTTCTGTTGGCAAAACTCAGAGTCTGGGCTTACAATTGCAACAAATAGTAACTTGGCATTATCTCACTGCCATTTCTGTGCTCTCAGCCTGTATTTGATGCAAAGTAACTTGAAATATTCCACCCAGAACTGATTTTTCTGTTACAAGCATATTTAAATAATGTGGGTTTTTTAAACTAAACCCTGAGAATTTTTGGAGTCATCTTGGATGCAAATAGATATTGAAAATTTGTGCTATAAGATCTTATAGGAACCTTGTTAAAATTATTGCAAGTATGAAGATTTGAAATTGCAGCAACTGAGAGGCTTGATTTTTGGCAGGCTAGTATTTTCTATGGAGAGATAAAATACCTTGGAAATACGAAGTTGGATATTTGAAAGAAACACTTCTTGAAAATTTTTTCATCATAATTTGATGTTAAGCATTTCAATTAACAGGAGAAAAAAATTACTCACGTCTAGTTAAAAATCTCCATCAGTATTTCAAAGCCTTTCCTTAAAAAGGCATTTTTCTTGCCAGTGCAGTTGTGGAACTTTTAATGTTTTTTATTTGTTGTTTAATCTCTGAAACAGGGGAACCCCAAACATTTTCATTAAAATTTAAGAGAGCTGAAGACTACCCCATTGACCTTTATTATCTTATGGACCTCTCCTATTCTATGAAAGATGATTTAGAGAATGTGAAAAGTCTCGGAACGGCTCTGATGTTAGAAATGGAAAAAATAACTTCAGACTTTCGAATTGGTAAGAAAGATTTAACTATTCTAAAAAAAAAAAAAAAAAAAATTGAAAAAGTCAAGTTTCCTTCCTGATGTTTTTCACATGATTATGTATGAAGAGTAATTTTTTTTAAATTAGCAGTATTATGGCAGATATTCTAATGCATAGAACCTGTCGAGGAACATAAGAGTACTTGGTGTTGGTGGAGAAAGTGGACCATAAACAGGGATGAGAGCTATTTCTGACGTCAGTTTAGCTATAATGCATTTGCATTCTGTTGTGTCATAATATAAATAAGAGACTTCCATTCTTCAACTTACAGGGTTTTTATTGTTCTGTCTTAGGCTTTGGCTCTTTTGTGGAGAAAACTGTGATGCCATATATAAGTACAACACCAGCCAAACTCAGAAATCCTTGTACAGGTGACCAGAACTGTACGAGTCCATTTAGCTATAAAAATGTGCTCAGCCTTACCAGTGAAGGAAATAAATTCAATGAACTTGTAGGTAAACAGCACATTTCTGGGAATTTAGATTCTCCTGAAGGTGGATTTGATGCAATAATGCAGGTTGCAGTTTGTGGGGTAAGTGTGTATTAGTTTTCTTTACTGCTCTATTAGATGAAATTGTTTGAATACAGCCTCAGTGTTTTATGGTGGCTGACGTTTGAACAGATCATCTCATGCTAGCAAGACAAGATAGAGACTAGGCAGACTGCATGGATACATGCATTTGCCTTTTGTAGAGACCTCTAGTGAGTGAATGAAACTGGGAAACAGTGAAAGTGCTGATTAGAGATCATGTTCATAGCAGATAGATGCATTCCAAAGACAAAGTTTTTAAAGTTTGCTGTAAAAGAAGAATCAAATTCTGCTCAGAAGTGTATGAAATCCCAAGTAAGCAACTATTTTCAAATTATTTGAAAGCTCATATGCTTTTTGTAGTTGTTGTTTCAGAACAGTTTGCTAAATTGTAACTTCTACTAGCTTCTCAGACAGAAGTAGATGGAAATATGAATTTTGTTTATTTTTGAAGACCTGATCTAGATCACCGCATTCTTCTTTGATGTTTCTGAAGTCTGACAGACCATTCTATGCACCTGTACAACAGGGACTCCCAAAAAAGTGATATCCAAGTTTATTGCTTTGTTAACCATATTATTTTTGCTATTGATCAATGGAGTCAGGACTTTCTGAAACAATCTGGAGTCTTATTTTAAAAGTGCATTGTTAATCATAGGTCTTCTGGGGGTTTTTTTGTTGTTTTTTATTTTTGGTGGTTGTGGTGGGTTGACTCTGGCTGGACGCCAGCTGCCCACCAAAGCCACTCTATCACTCCCCTCCTCACCTGGACAGGGGAGAGAAAATATAATGAAAGGCTCATGGGTTGAGATAAAGACAGGGAGAGGAGAGATCATTCAACAATTACCGTCACAGGCAAAGCAGACTCGACTTGAGGAAATTAGTTTAATTTATTACCAATCAAATCAGAGTAGGATAATGAGAAATAAAATCAAATCTTAAAACACCTTCCGTTCACCCCTCCTGTTCTTCCCAAGCTTAACTTTACTCCCGAATTTTCTACCTCCTCCCCTTCAATGGCGCAGAGGGACAGGGAACGGGGGTTGTGGTCAGTTCATCACACCTTGTGTCTGTTGCTCCTTCCTCCTCAGGGGGAGGACTCATCACTCTTCCCCTGCTCCAGCATGGGGTCCCTCCCACAGGAGACAGTCCTCCAGTGCAGGCTTCCCACGGGGTCACAGCCTCCTTCAGGCATCCACCTGCTCTGGCGTGGGGTCCTCCACAGGCTGCAGGTGGATATCTGCTCCACCGTGGACCTCCCTGGGCTGCAGGGGGACAGCCTGCCTCACCATGGTCTTCCCCACCACGGGCTGCAGGGGAATCTCTGCTCCGGTTACATGTTCTCACTCCTCTCTCCGGCTGCCGTTTTCCATCCCAGCAACTTTTTTCCTTCTTAAAAATGTTATCACAGAGGCATCACCACTATTGCTGATGGGCTCGGCCTTGGCCGACAGTGGGTCCATCTCGGAGCCGGCTGGCACTGGCTCTGTCGGACATAGGGGAAGCTTCGAGCAGCTTCTCGCAGAAGCCACCCCTGTAGCCCTCCCGCTACCAAAACCTTGCCATGCAAACCCAATACAGTGGTAACTGGTATTTATGTGACACTTTTACATGGTCTTCTCTCAAATTAACTAGGGCTTCAACTTGATGGAAGAATTTAGAAAAAAATAGGAAAGGGTAGGTTACAGAATTAGGCCCTGCAATTGTGGGCCAGAATACTCGTAGGACAGTGAAAAAGGGCAGTCCTCTGGCAAGCACTATGCTGGGTACAAATCTGGACTAGATTGGTAAAGCCTGATGATTCTTCAGAACCTAATGCTGGGCAAGCCACAGTCTTCCAATTCAAGATTGCAGCAGTGCTCTACACACTAATGTTGTCCGCTGTGCTCAGGCTGCGTGGTAGTGACATAGAAGTGGACTTGGCATTAAAGAGCTGGACTGACATGCCTGATTTCTAAAACCCTATTGCTCTTCAGATACTCTAGTAAGAACTGAACAGGCCAAAGTATGTCTCAAAAAGAATGTTTCTTGCATTTGGTGAAAAACCTGGAGCAGATGTTTTGGAGCAGATATTTAATTAAATGCAAGTGCTTTTAAGGTTTGAGTGAATTATGTGATTTCCAGGATGACACTTACGCAGTATGGCTTCTCCTAAGTCTTTCTTTTTCATGCATTTCTCTCTCAAGCGTTGCTACCCAGTGGTATAAAATAAATCAGTGCAAAATACCAAAAATCCATTTGTTTGTTTCCCAAGGAACAAATTGGCTGGAGAAACGTTACAAGACTATTAGTGTTTTCCACGGATGCTGGATTTCACTTTGCAGGAGACGGTAAACTTGGTGGAATTGTTTTACCAAATGATGGGAAATGTCATCTGGAAAATAACATGTACACAATGAGCCACTATTACGTAAGTCTTTACATCATCTTCTAGGGAAATTAATATTTTGTGATGCTTAAGCTCAAAAATCTCATTAGGTCATCTGGTATAGTTTCAGACTGCTATATCTTTTCAACTTTACCCATTTACCTCTGTATTACATGAAGTGACTTAACTAAAGCAAATGCACAAGAATTAGTCCAGTCTTGATTGGAAAATTTCAAGAAATGGCAACTTTCACGCTATAATTTGTCTTGTTGGATTTTAACCTTTCTAATAATTAATAATGCTGCATGTCCACTGGCAAACTGTGGTGGCTCTGTCCCATTATTTTATCATTTGCTAGACTTTGTCTTCAGAAGTATTTTACTACTGAAAAAAATAATGTAAAATAGAGAGCTCCTTGTAATTTTTTTTTTTTTTAAGACTGCTTGAAATCTTATGATGCAGTGTTTATGATAAAAGTATGCTTAACAAAATTGACTTCATGGTTTATTGATAGGTAGATCAGACAAAAAGTGAAAAGAAAAATATTTACTAGATGGGGTAAACATGACAAGTTTTACAAATTTTATGTGTTCATATATCCCTAAAGTTAAGTGAGTATTGTTCAATAAAATCCTAAAATTAATTTGGTTTTATTTCATCTTTTCTTTATGAACCAGTGCAAAAGGTAGTGGTTTTCACTGAGATAAGTCTTATGGAAAACTACCAAAGGTAATTTTCTGAGAACATTGATATCAGGGATTTAACCTGGAGACTTTAAATGCCAGGGAATATGATAATGTTATTGTGGAAAAAACACCTACCTTCATGGGGCATATATGGAATCTTTTCAATGTGTGTTTGTTTTCAGAGGTTGTTTTGGTTTAGAATGGTGACACAAGCCAGCTAGTTAGAAGTCTTACCTATGTTTCTAAAGGTGATTTGTATTTATAATGTCAAAGTCTTTCTGATTGTTTTCTAGAATGTGTCCCAAATTTGAATTGCATTTTGTGCTTGATTTTTATAGGATTATCCCTCTATTGCTCACCTGGTACAGAAGCTTAGTGAGAACAATATTCAGACAATCTTTGCTGTTACTGAAGAGTTTCAGGCAGTTTATAAGGTAAAGATAAATAACACATTTCTGGTCACTGTACTTTTTTCCCTCTAACACAAAGACTGACTCAGATTTGCTCTGAAGTCATTAAAGTTGCTTGATTTGAAATTAAAACAAGTATGGAAGTAAGTGATCGTGGAATTAATATTTTGCTATTCATGTTTTTATTATTAAGCCTTTTTTACTTGTTCAAATTGATACTGAGTGCATGTGTAATTTCTGAGGAGAAAGTGCCCCTCCTCCTTGCCCCTCTTTATAGGTAGGAGTGAGCGGAGAACATATTTGCAGTGCTACTTTTTATGAACGTTTTTACAGCAAAATAGCTGAGGGGGGTGTGGACACTGAATCAAGAGACACACTTATGAAAGAGCATATTTTGTCCTTTGTGGTCTATTTATATTCCTGATGTTTAAAATTAACTGAACTGTTGGGTGTGATTGTGAAATAGGAAATGACTGTGTAAAGGAGATGCATATTTTTCCTCATTTTAACCTAACAAGGTATTTTTTCTTTTTTTAGCTATATTCAATTTGTAAGGTTTTTTTTCTTTTTCATTGGGAATCATCTTTTATCTGCTCATCTATAATGCACTAGAAGTGTGGTGCTTCTTCTGTAAGATCTTGAAGATATATTGTATGTGGTCAGCTTGTACAAGAAGAGGTCTTAGTATTCTATTACCAAATTTGACATGAAAATGCAGAGGAAAAGAAAAGGCTGGGTGTTTGTTTATACTAGTAGTGCTGTGTACAACCTCTAAACTAATGAAGATCACTGGCAACACTTTAGCCTTGTTTTTTGAAGTACTTGACATTGACCTAGTTAATCCACTAAAGCATTATATCACCATACAGATATTTATGGTACAAATTATACTTTGTTGTTAGTAAGACTGTAATTTTCTTTTTACTTTTGTAAATACTGAAAGGAATTGAAAAATCTGATACCAAAATCAGCAGTGGGAACATTGTCTTCAAACTCCAGCAATGTGATTCAGCTGATCATTGATGCATACAATGTAAGTTCGGATTTTATTTGGGTTTTGTTTATTTTTCCTGCTTGTAAGTTATTATGAATTTTTCAGGCAGATACTCCAAGGTAAATTTTATGGTTTTTTCTACAAAATAGGAAGTTAGTGCACTAAACTATAAATATACCACCATTGCAGTAAAACCACACTAGACATATAGACACTATGGCAATAAGAGGTTAGATGACTAGAAAGATGTACTCTTAAAGCCACTTAAAACTACAAAGAAAAAGTTATCATACATGTTTTCCCTTTTAAAAAATAAAACCCACAAACAAAAACCCCACTGTTTCTTCAGCATCTTCAGTTCTTGCCTTCCTCCCATGTGGAAGAGAAAAGGGCTATTGTGCAACCTCTTAACCCCAAAGAAAATGTCTACATCAACCTCAGGGACCTCTTGGGTTTGGCCCCAGAATATTTTCTTCATAGCTGTGTTGTGTAAATGAGCACCATTTCTCCTTTGGAGTACATGGGGCAAACAAGTGCCTCCAAGGTCCATAGACACCTGCCCTGACCCTGCATGACGGGGTTCAGCCATGAGAAGGGGTCACCTCGGCATGGCTATGGGCAGCCCTGGGCTGGTGTTTCTCAGCATGTTGGAACTTACATAATTCCAGTGTGCCCATGGGACTGGCACTTAGACTGTGCATAGTTGTATAATGTCTTCAGCAAAATGCTTATGCAACTCAATTTGAAGTTAGCGAATAACTATTGTTTTAGTCCCTTTCTTCAGAGGTTATCCTGGAAAACAGTAAGTTACCAAAAGGAGTGACAATCAGTTATAAGTCTTTCTGCAAGAATGGAGTGAATGACACACAAGAAGATGGAAGGAAATGTTCTAACATTTCAATTGGAGATGAGGTAATTTACAGTATATATGCTGCTACTAAAGTATAAAATTCATTTAAAATGTCCAACACTCAGTAATTTTTTTTTTAAATAGTACAGACAAAACTCCTTTTAGTAATGTGGCACTCTGTTTATTTTTCTTTGCAGGTTAAATTTGAGATTAATGTAACAGCTAATGAATGTCCAAAGAAAGGACAAAATGAAACAATTAAAATCAAACCACTGGGATTCACTGAAGAAGTGGAAATTAATCTCCAGTTCATCTGTGAATGTCAGTGTCAAAGTGAAGGAGAACCTAACAGTCCAGCCTGCCACGAGGGAAATGGAACATTTGAATGTGGTGCATGCAGGTAAATAAATAGACATTTTGTTTATTTTTGCAAAAGAGAAATAGGAGCAAGACCTTTGTTTCCATAATTAGGGTTTATTTGATTTTACTAACTTTTTTAGTGAAAGAACAAGAATTACTGTTACCGACCTGTTTCTTTTAGGATATTTTGACATACTGCCTTATCTCTGAAAATAATCCCTATGCTGCAATTCATAGTATTGATCATTAGATTGGCAGCATTGTAAAAGTCAGAATTCAAATTTGGCCTTGAGTCAGTACTTTAAAGGATATGGGTCTTACTGCCTTTTCTGTTTCTTTATTTAATTCTGAGGTGCATGTAACATGGCAAAATTATGGATTTATGGAACAAAATGAATGGGATTACTTTGTGATGTTTTTGCAAGTATTCATACTAATCTAATTATATATATCCTTCTAATGTGAGGTCTGTTGATTTTGAGAAATTTACAGGCTTCCTAGTTTTTTGGTAGGAGGTCCTACCCAGATTGGCACCAATTGTTTCATAGCAGGAAAGAGTAAAAAGTCATAAAAGAACCACCTTTTATTTTGGATGACATCCCAATCTCTTCTTCCTGCTTTATTTCTAACCTTTTGGGGTCTTGTTACAATGTTTCTTCTAATTGCATGCATCTACAAATCTTTCAGAATATATATAATTTTTTTGTATACTTACACCTTTGAAATGTTCATTATTGCCCATCACCGGGATTAGATAACACATGTATTCCTTATTACACATTTGAAAATAAAATGATACTGGATTTTCTGGAATTACACACGATGAAAGCAGAGCAAAATCCTTCACTGGAGGGTTTCACTGGAGGCTGGTTGAAGATCAACCTAGGAAGTCAAGGTTTAAGCCTTTTTTTTTTTCCCCCAAGAAACCTACAGCAAAAATGAAAACTGTTTCCTCTTGGAAATCCTTGAGATGGGAATGGTAAGAGCAGAATGGAATTACAATCTTCTCCAGGAAAACAAGATCCAGGACTTTGGAAAACAGTACTGGTGCCTGCTCAGTGAACTATAACTGAAATAAAATGTAAAATTCTCATTCCACATGGTTTAGTATGTGACTTATTAAAAATAAAGCAAAAGATACTGACTTCAGTCTTAGAGGACTTCTGGTGCAGGATGGACTAACATCTGCCTGGTGAAGTTGGTGGTGGTAGTTAACAGGGTGTTTGAAAGGCTGAGGTATGGCCCCCTAACTGCTTAGTATTCTGTTAGTTGAGGAATAAGCTACTTTGTATCCAGTATTTATGGTCCATTGCTCCATTTTGCAGTCAGTTTTTGATGCTCCCTTCAAGTAAGGAGAACAGATTTTCCCATCTTTGTGCAGAAAGACTTCCTAAACGTGGTATCGCTGTCACTAGTGTCCCCATGGTTTCATGTGGGGGAGAACAGAGCTGTAGGTAAGAACAGCCTTCTGCTCTTGCAACAGTAGCAGTTTCCTGGCTGAACTGGTCTCTGGATGCCCACAGCAAGCAGTTTGTCAATCACTGCTGGGAACATGAACAACCTCCGTTTGCTCGTTGGTACTTTAGCCTTGATAATGAGAAGTGCTGATCCCCAAAGATCTTGGCTGAATTTGCTGGTGGTCCGCAGCTCTGAAGATCATCTACTCCCCTGCCTAATTGCTGTTCACAGGAAATCTTTTCATTGAAAGATGACAGCAGCTACAGTGAACTGTCATTTAAAAATAATTGGTGCTCTGTCACCTGAGAGAGAGGAATTAATAGTGGTTATGTGGCAATTTAGTTAGAGGTCGTGACACAGTTTCTCACCTGGAACAAGTAATCATCATAGAAGCAACTTAGTCTAGTTTGCTCCAGCGGCTTCAAGAATGTCTATGTAGGTAGGTGTCAGCTGGAAATCTCATTTGAAGTTTAACTTGGAATATTCCTTGAGAGAGTAGTCACTTTTATTCCTGTTCTTTGTGCTATTTTTGCAGTCTTATTGTATGACTTTTAATTAAGTTTACATTTTCAGTCGTGTTTTTACCTTGCAGATGTAATGAAGGACGTATTGGAAGACTATGTGAATGTAGTACAGATGAAGTAAATAGTGAGGATATGGATGCTTACTGCAGGAGAGAGAACAGTACAGAAATATGCAGTAATAATGGAGAATGCATTTGTGGACAATGTGTATGCAAGAAAAGAGAAAACACCAATGAAGTGTATTCTGGCAAATATTGTGAATGTGATAACTTCAACTGTGATCGATCAAATGGTTTGATTTGTGGAGGTGAGAAACTACTTCAGAGTTTGCAGGCAAAACTGGCTAGCAGTTTACAAGTCTGTCAACTCTACCATGTAGAGTAGTGATACTTAGCTTAAAGACCATAGCTACTTGATAAAAGAGATGAGAATATGCACAGATTTAGTGATTGAAAATGTCTATTAATAAAACAGCTCTCTTGATCATGAACATATAGTGTGTTAATACACTTTTCACCTTCCTTGAATCAGCTTCGAGAAGGATGTAAAGTGAACTTGACTTCTGCTGTTTATTACAGAATTACCCTCAGGTATTATAGTAAAGATTGCTGAGACAACTGGCCTGAGATTATAATGTTATCCTGGCTCAGTGTAACCACTGCGTCAATAAAAAGAGATAATGACCTCAGCTTACTTGTAATACTGAGTGCTTGACTCGGTGGTTGACAAGATACCAGTGAGATGCTATCTTGAGACTATTCTGAAAGGTAAGTGAAGATCAAAACATGCAAGATCCAGAAGAACACCTTAAGTGCTTGAAACAAGATTCTGATGGCAGTTAATTCCCGAAATCAAAAGCAGTTTAGAAAATCCTCCAGCAGCCAGTGTCTAAATTATTTTGCTGCATGCATTTTTGTCCTATAACTTCCCTAGGCTGCTTTGCACATTGAAGTACCTGGTAGGAGTGTAACTACTACCTCAGTTTTGACTGTGATACAAAAATAAAACAGAGAAGCCACTAAGCTTTAACTGAATTATGAAAATACCTCATCTGTCTGCTTTGCTCAGAATACACTATTGCTCACCAGCTCCACAAAGGATAGGAGCAGTAGTGGTGGTGTTCCAAAATATATGGTGACAGATAAGTATTGACTTAAACATTTTGTTCTCAATGGAGAAGGAGGGGTGTAGCCAAAGATCTTTCCATTTCATCCAAATCACCCTTCTGGAGATACAGGTATCTTACTTCCTGTGTAAGGAGCATAAAGTTTGGTTGGTTGGGTGAGATCAGAAGTACAGCAGTTCAATGGTGGTGTTCTAAGGAGCCAAAGCTGTTTCATCTTTTCTGTTTTGTGAAGTCTAAGTTAGTGCATTCCTCATCTTTTTAGGTCTTGCTTTATAAATTTGCATAGTGATAGAAAGACAGGAGTGATCAGTGCATCTATATACATATAAAATTGTGAACTGAAGCAGTGCTGTAATGCTCTCCACCCAGGAGATATGGCCATCATATTATACTATTCTCAGTCAGCTTTCCTGAGTCGTCTTATTTTGTTTATGAAAGGAAATCCAAGTGTAGGAGAATGGGAAAAGGGGAGAAATGCCTGTAAGTAGTTTTTCAAGGAGCTAAAATTATGTTGTAGCTCTTAATTCATTATTGTCTTCATTATCTCTCCACCAGGGTTTTCTTTTCCCTGTATCTATCCTGAGGTAGTGAACATTTATTTCTTACTGTCATAAATTTTATGTTTTATATTAGACTTCATTTCACTGAAATATCTTTTCAATGCACAGGAAACGGTATCTGCAAATGCAGAGTGTGCGAGTGTTTCCCCAACTTCACTGGCAGCGCATGCGATTGTTCTTTGGATACTTTTCCATGTATGGCATCTAATGGCCAGATTTGCAATGGAAGAGGAACCTGCGAATGTGGCACTTGTAATTGTACAGATCCCAAATTCCAAGGCCCTACATGTGAAATGTGTCAGACTTGTCTCGGTGTCTGTGCAGAGCACAAGTAAGTACCTAGAAAACCAAGTTCCAGCTTCTATACATTTGAGTTTGTGATATTTACATGTGCAGAACAAGGCTTTTGATACTGTGCTTTATTCTACCCTGAAATGTAGGGGCATCATGTCATATCATCCCTTTAGACAGTAAAAGTTGTTGGGTGATACTCAATAATTACGAACAAAACATTTTTAATACGGTATTTTGATTGCTTCCAGGTATGCTAATTATTTCCCTAAATTCTTTACCTGCCATTTTTTGTTAGGCATAGAAATGTGTACATTATGTTAAATCAGTTTTAACCATTCAGATTGATTTGGGCACATTACAGCTTTCCCCTGTTTCATGTATGATTATCGACAGCCAACCTTCTGCAGAGTTGGAGGGAACAGAAGTCTAATGTGGCAGGCCGTAAAGTTCCATCATCTTGACCTTTTGAAATTAATGTATCAAAAGTATACATATACTGTGCAATTTCCAGAATAGTTAAAACTTCAGCTAAGCTTTTTGCTTAAAACTTTTATTCTGAAATACTACTGAAAAAGTCAGACTGTCCAGACCGTCGAAAACTAAACCTAGATCCGTGTGGGCCAGTGAAATTTGCATCCCTGCCTTTGGAAATCCGGGTTTTTAGAAACCAAGCATTTTCTGCACGGAAGCTTTGAAATAAGTTTATGATTAGTGGCTGGGGTGATTCCTGGCTTTGTGCAGCTGACTTTAAGGTTTTCTCTCAGCGCAGTCTTTTTAGTATAAAAATCCTGCTCAGTCCGCTTTTTTCAATTAGTTATTCAGAGTGATATCCTGCTGTAAAGCTTGTCACTCAGTTTGTTCTTTTTAACCTGTCTGTGTCTCAGATACTGTTTCACTGTAAATATTCTGTTCCTACACTGCCTTCTCTGAAAGTATTCAATTTCCAGGTGGAGGTGTTGAAAAAGTTTTAGCCTTATTCCCTTTTAGAGATTTAGGTAAATTTTTTTTCCTGTCCTTGAAGCTTGTGAGTCATCCAGGGAAAGAGGAATTTATTAAAGGGGGCTTTTGTTGATCACAAGTTTTGTAAAAGTTCTGGCTGGTAAAAAGCAGTGTCTTGCTTTATTTTTTCCTGGCCTCTATATGGCAAAAGGGCTGGTTTTCTTGGGTTTTTTTCTGACACCCTCCTTTACATTTCTCTAGATTAAATGCTAGAACTCTTTCGTGAACATGTTAAAAAGCATTGCTTCTGATTTGTACTTCCACAGGGACTGTGTTCAATGCAGAGCTTTCGATAAGGGAGAAAAGAAGGAAACGTGTTCTCAGGAATGTATGCATTTCAACATGACGCGGGTAGAAAGTCGAGACAAGTTGCCACAGCCCGGACAGCCCGATCCGTTGTCTCATTGCAAAGAGAAGGACGTTGATGACTGCTGGTTCTACTTCACATATTCTGTCAACTCAAATGGTGAAGCCAATGTCCACGTGGTAGAGACCCCAGGTATGAACGTGATGTTGCCTACTCTCCCTTTGTCTTTGTTGTTAATTCATGCAGTTGTTGTGTACTACAAAGTAGCTCTGGTTGATTTGTGGGTTAGATGCATTTGGAAATAGGTACTTATTCCCTGAGTGAGAGTTGTGGATGTCTGGAACTTGAGCAGCTTTAGAAAAACCTAAGTCTCTCTAGACCTAGTTTTTTGAAACCTTTAGGCTGACAGAAACAGGTTTTGTTTTTTAAAAACAAAGTCAATCAGATATGTGTATTTGTTAAAGCATTTCATGTTTCGACTTGACACTTTGCAGGCTTGTTTTACCTGTCCTGTAGCAAGTCCTAGATATCTAAATTTTGATAATTTTTTTTGACCGGGCTTGTGCTACAGGTGAGAAACAATGGTGTCTGTGTGGTTTTGTTGGTTTTTTTCTTTTCCTTTTCTTAATAATATGGGACCAGTCTTACACAAATGGGAGTCTTTGCTTTTACTTAATTGAGGTACCTTCAAGAATAGATCTGAAAAGCCTTTTGCTTTGTTAATCCTTAATAGGCAACTGTTCTTCATTTTGTTCAATCTTCTGACACAAAAAAGAGAGAACAATTCTATAGCTCGATCAGTAATTTACCATTTATTCGCCAAGAGTATTGTTAGTTTGAATCATGAGATGTAGCATCTAACAGTGCAAAAATTCTGGTTTTGTACATTAGCAGTGTGTGATCTGATTTTTATAAGCCTGATACAAAATACACACCTTACTTGTGTGTTAAAAGGTTTAGTGCTGTATTGTACTCAAGGAAATTTCAGAATTGATCATTTGGGTGATCGTCAGTTAATACAGGTCAGTGGTTAGTGGCTTTTAGAAATAAATGCCACTTCAATTCAGAATGTTTTAAATGCTCTAAAAATGTAGTCCAACGTATAGAGGAGGACCTTGAGCCCTGTCTTCTTTTAGGACAAGTCAACAGATACCCTACACTTCAGGGATCTGACCTTTTCTTCATGGATAGATTTCTGTTGCCTTAGTTAAGAGCTGAATCAAGCCTTCATGCACTGGGAGGCACCTTAATTTTGTGCCAAGCAAGTGCTGAAGGAACAAGCTTTGTTCAGTAGAGCTATATTTGGTGGAGCAGACACTCGTTCCTTGCTGGTCCCCAAGGAATTCCTGTCATGTCCCTTCCCACTGCCCCCACTCCTGCAGAGGCAGCTACCAAGATTAGGAGTCTGCAGTTTGGGGGGAAGCAGTGTTCCTATTGACAGCATAGAAGTTGCATTTGTTTGTTTCTGATTTCTTCAGTCTGTGCATTGAGCTCTGCAAAAGCCCTTGTTCAGTTTGTGATTATTGAGAATTTCATGTTAATAGAAGAGTTGGGTTTTATTTTGGAGGATTATTATTTCTATGACAGTCACCTTAAATCATTTTGCATCTGTATTACTCTTTTCAAACACAATTCACTTATTTTGAAAGTACATGATATTTTTATCCAAAGTTGTGCCTTTTATAAAAATCTTATTTCAGCAGAGATCAATTTCCAAGATGAGGCGATATCTTAAAAAATCTGTTTCAGAAGCGAAGTTATTACTTATCTCTATATATTAGCTACTAACAATAACAGCCATCTGACGTAAATTGAGGAACGAGCTTTTTCTGTAACACTGTTGATAGAGTATGTGGGGACTGTTTTGCTAATCTGCATTTGTACTCTAGCTGGTTTATCCCTCCAGCGCCACCTTTGACTTGGCACTTTTTCATGTTTAAAATACAATTGCTAGTTATTTTACTTTAATACTCTTAAGCTACTGAATAGCTTAAGGGTTTAGCAGTGTGTAGACTTTATCATCAGAATATGAATTGTTCTATTGCTAAGACTAAACACAAATTAGAAGGATAAAAATAAGTTAGAATGTTACAGGATGTACACATTCCAAAACTTCCATTGTTTGAAAGGAAAATAGTATTGGCATATCTCTGATATTCAAAATACTCACTTCAGTACAAAATAAAATTTCAAAAGCATCTGGTTGTGCATTACCTTTACCATTTTGTAAAATCATGCTTCCCTCGCTTTGTTCCCTAGAATGCCCCAGTGGCCCTGACATCATTCCCATTGTAGCTGGTGTGGTTGCTGGAATTGTTCTTATTGGACTTGCATTATTATTGATTTGGAAACTACTAATGATCATTCATGACAGAAGAGAATTTGCTAAATTTGAAAAGGAGAAGATGAATGCCAAGTGGGATACGGTAAGTCAAGAGGCTTTTATCTTTCTAAAAGCTACAGTAGTTGAGGAAGAATAGAAGATTTTTGTTCACGTGCCTTAAATGTTTCAGAATGTATCCCTGCCTTTTGGCCTATGGAGGAACAGAAATATCCTTATTTTAAGCTGACTTTAAAACATATTATGTGTTACCACTAGCAAAAAACCCCAAACAAAACAAAAAAAAAAAAAAACCACCAAAAAAAAACCCAAACCACAACAAAAAAACGCAACACTCTTTGAGAAGTACCTCTTGGGTTAGAAAAGCGAGTAGTAACTTAAGTAGAAATAAAAATGTGATGGTGACAGAATAGTTCAGCTTTGCAGTTCTACCACACTTTACAACATATTATTAAAATGTTTATTAGAAGATGAGAGTCACTTTTGCATAAAATGAAGAAGAAAATTTTACGCTTATGAAAGAGATCTTGTGAATACTCATACAGGTTTGGTTGGGAGATTTCAATAACTGGTCACAAAATCGTGGCTGGTACTGGTTTGTTGAAATCTTCCCAGCCCCTTGTCAACAGAAAAGTATGCAAGAAAAACAAGCCTATGTTCTATAGGCTTATGTAGGCTATAGGGTCACTGCCTCTGGGAAATTTTAGGAACCTGCTAATCAAAAACCCTTCACTACAGTTCTGTAGAAGTCAACACCCACGTATGCTTGATAAGGGAATACTTTAAAAAAATCTCCTAGGAAGTCTTTTGTTTTTATTTAAGAAAATTAATTAATTCTATGCTAGAAAAAGAATTACTAACACTTTTCTTTATATAGAGCATGATTTTTTTCAGTGATAGCTGAGAATGTTACTTTTCTTTTTTTCCTGTTGAATTATTCGACATTGACCATTTCTTTTACTTCAGCAAGAAAATCCAATATACAAGAGCCCTATTAACAATTTCAAGAATCCAAACTATGGACGTAAAGCTGGTCTCTAAGTCTCAGTTTGTATCTTCTTTCATTTTCTTCCTTTTTTCCTTTGCATGTCACTTCAAACTCACTGTGTGTCAGTCAGTTAATCACAGTTTAAGTCTTGCTTAGTTTATCTACTGCTGCTTTGATTCTGGGGTTTTAAAGAATGCAGCTTGAAAATTTTTAACTTGTTTTGACAGCAAGATTGCTTACTTACTAATACCACCAGTACTGGCTTAAACTATTCTACAAGTGAATTATATTTTTTTTTCCCCGGATAAATGTATGGATATATAATAGAACAACTGTTAGGATTGAAGAAGCTCTTTGGATAGTGGAGAGACACAGCATTCAGAGGAGGGTTTGTCTTCTATTTCCTTGAATCAGCAGTCAGTTTGCTTGAAGTTGATGTTTGCAAAGCTAGTTTAGATATTCCTCAGATATCCCAGTCTATAAATACCACTGTTTTTATTAGAATAACTCTGGGAACATTCAGAGTAGCCTTACAGATTTATTTTTTTTTTTTTTAACTGCTTTGGCTTATTAACCTAGTGTAGAACTACCCTGTATTTAAAGTGTGAAATGCATATACTCTATTGATTTTATAATTAAATATGCATCTTATTTTTTCTATCCATATTTCTGCTGAAACTGGCAATATCACAGTCCTTGTAGCCCAGCCAGCTTGGGGGTCTCCATAGAAAAAAACATGAATATGAGAGGAGGAAATGTTCTTGTCCCCTCTAGATGCATTTTCCCCCAGTTTCTTAGTCCCTCCTAAATTCTGCCTGAACACCTCATTTCTGTTTGGAAATGCTGACTTCAGTTCTCTTCACACCCAACAAGCAAGGAGAAATGGCAGTAATCAGAAGAGCAAGTCAGTAAACTAGAAATGATGGAGAGAGATCTGTAGACTTTGAGATTGCACTTTCTTGAATGCTTTAGGTGTTCATCTCCTTCCCTGGGCTGTCCAGCTTCTGGGGAAGGAATGAGAAAGGGAGGATTAGATGGGGAATGGATGTCACAAGAATGTTGGGAGGTGAGAAGTACAGACATCAGATTAGAGGGAAGGGAATGAAGAAGTCGGGAAGGCAGCACATCCTTTTAAATATCCAAGGGCTTTTTTCAGGAGCCAGTGGAAGGGAAGAATCTGTTATCTCTAATTTTATTCTGTCTGCTGTCTCCCTTTTTCAGCATTGCACTCAAAAGATTTAGTAAAGGAAAAATGAGGGGAGAAAGCAGGAATTAAGAGTATTTAAGCTCTTACCTGTCCTCACAGTGACAACAATTCCAAATACTTTGTCTAGCATTCTGAGCCCTTCCTTGATGAAATATACTTTCCTCTTCTCTTTGCAGTCATTTCACTTTCCATTGTGTTCGAAATTGATTGTAAAAATCGTCATTTTGCTTGCCACACCGACCACATTCAACTCCTTTCCATTTTTCTTCTCAGAGTCGATTATTCTGTGGAGGAAATGGAGTTCTTGTTCCTTTCTAACATTTCACATAATCCATCTGGTTAAGTCTCTCTTACCTTCTCTTCTGCTATTCACTTAATTGTGTACTCTCTGTTGCATGCAGGACAAGCATCTAACAAACCATACGGTGTGTAACTTCCATTCTGTGCTCTCGTTCTCTGCCCCATTACTCTTTCAGGATCTAATGTCTTTAGTGCTGCCATTTCTCCTCAAAATGTACTTCTTGCAGAAAGCTTTCCTCTTGTGTAAATGGAGGGATTGAATTCTGCCTTCTTGTTTCACTCACTGTGAAGATCAGACGTATGAAAGAGTGTGGTTTTTTAAAACACGTCTTTATCATTTTTGATGTTCATAAAAATATCAGAACTTTGGGGAGAAAGGGAGCTGGGTTTAGTTTTATTGGCCACTGAAAAAGACAAGATGAGTATTGACAGAATAGGTGACCCACAGGAAGTAGAAGAAGAAAATCCTCCTTTCTCCTATAACTAAGATTTTTCTGGGGTTTTTAGATTGTTGAAGTAACCTTTCATTTAGGTGAAGAAAGTTGTCTTGTCAAGGCAAGAAAGTCATCTGAAATCCCATTACAAGAAAATTACACTGCAGTAGGTTCCCTCCAGGTATATACGTATACAGTAAAATTAACTGCGTAGAGTTTGTGCAACCCTTCCCCCTCTTCCACAACAGTCATACACACACGTGGGCTTGGTTACTGCAGTGAGTAAACTGCAGCACCATGAAGCTTGTCGTGGACGAGGTGCCCAAATACTTTACCAGTCCTGGTCTGTGGTGATGTGAATGACTTGTCACCACAATATCTGTGCAGTTGATGCTCAAGCCAGCTAGGTTGAACCAAGTTCAAGTTGTCCTTGGCCTGCAGTATAGCTACTGTCTTAGTGTCCTTTCACCACTGTCGGGCCTTACTGTCTTCACTGCCTGTCTAGTTCAGATTTGTGCCATTAAAAGAGTATTTACTTAACAGCAGGCTAGCTGCTTTCCTCTAGTCTTCCAGTCGTGGTAGATGATGCCCTCTGTTGTCTGTGTTGCCCTTAACTGTGGCCTTTGCTTCATCGTCTGATGCAACTGCTGTATTTATGGGTTGACAGATGACTGATTTTATATTACTGTAAAATAATGATGGATATTGATGAGAGCTGAAAATAGTAAGAACCAGCTCTTGAACAATGTATATGGATGAGTTTAAAAATTCAAGTGTGCAGTTTCTTGCAGTGACTTAGGACTTAAACCCACTATAAAGGTAGTTTAAGTGACTATTGAAATAGTAAGTCCATGGGGAAAAAAGGAATACGAAGGTTAATCAAACATCCTGTATAACAGATTCATCTTTATGCAACGCTAGACTGAACTGTTACCCTCTGAACAGCCCAGTCTAGTTGAAAACGTAACAGTGTTGCAAGAACACAGCTCATTATTCTCTGCTGAAGGTTACTTTTTAAAAATACCTCCATCTTAATTTTAATGTATTTCACTTCATCTTATATGTAGTTATTGTTTGACTTTTATTTTGGTTTAAGTGTGCATGGTGTTTTCATTTATAGGGGCATGTGGCAAACGTGTTTTCCCTAACTTTGCATGCTTAAACCAGTGTATCCTCTGCAGTGGCGTAAAGAAAACAGGTTTATTTAAAAAACAGTAGTATTTGTCTAAGACAGCAAGTTTGGAATACTATGTTTTAGTGGCCAGTTAAAAATCTGGAATGCTGCTAATCTCTGAAAGTTCATACCATGTGCCAGCTGTGAGGGGCCCTAAGGGAGGTGAGAGTCGTGTTGAACTGGTGGACATTTATTTACTACTTCCATGTTAGTTTTAATGGTAAGCTATATGTAGAAGACCTTGCCAACCCAGGGCTGAGACACAGTGATTGAGTATGGCTGGAAAGCCCAGGGCTGTTGCTGCCTGTCTAACAGAAGATAGCAGGGAAGGAATTGCAAATCCATTGGGTGCCTGTGTTGCAGTTATAGGCAGTAGAGCCTCAAGAGCCATTTAGCTGATCGAACGTAAGGTTGGGTTAAGCTGAATAGTTCTCTGTGTGTTGACAAAATCTCCATTATTTTTAATGGGAACTGAGGCACTCAACTGACATGGGGAGACACCTTGTTAAGTGCCTTATTCAGTGACCTAAATCCCACGGTGTGCTTCTGAGAGTTCTTGGGAACATAAAGTGCAAGTACAGGGGAAAAGAGTACAGCGTTTTGGTTTCTTTGTAGATAGGGCTTATGCTAAATAAAGAGCATGTAAATTTCAAATTCTGATTTCTCTTGAAAAAGCATTATAGTAAAAAATTTACAATCTTATTATGCAAATTGCATTTTAAACCTGATTCCAAGTTCAAATTAATTGTATGAGCAGCACCCTGCAAATTTGCAAGTTTTAGTCCTAACCTTTAGACCAACTCCTACACTACCTGAAAGAAGTTATCTTTTACAAACAAGAAAATGTAAACATATACCTCCCTGTATGTGCTGGGGGTAGTCTGTTTTGTAAAATGTTGAAGGTTAAAAGCACAGTATAACAAATATTACATAATGCCTTGCCACTGAAGAGCTGTGCAATACCTTCCAGTCTGCATATGATACAGCCTATTAAGCTTACAGACTTTTTCTGCATCATAAACTTTACTGATTTATATTTATATTTTTAAGAATTCTCCATTAAAACTCATTGAGGAAACACACAATGTACATTGCCAAGAATGTTGAGGCATAATGAGATACTTCAGTTACAGATTAAATCTCTCATCCCTGGACGTTCTTCCAGTTTCATTTACATCTTACTATTGCAAGGCTTTTTATTAAAAATATGGGGGGCGGGGGGTATGTAATTTTGCATTGATTAATTTGTCTGGTGAGAACTAGCCACAACACTATTTCCATGATTTAAAAAAACCCAAACAAACAAACAAAGCAAACAAGCAAAAAAACTTAACTCAGCATCCCTTTCCAAACTAGTAGCTGATATACTTTTAATGAAGGCAGAGTTTGCCTGGGAACTGATAGAAGGGTCTTTTGCTGTTACTATGTATTTGTGAAGTATAGCCAGCACTGGACACCTAGTTCTTCCTTCACCTCAAACCAGATGACGTTGACTTAGATATTGAGAAGAGTGAGCAGGGAACCTTGACTTCTGTTGTCCAGCAATCCATGTTCTGGCTGGCCTTGAGAGACTAGGCTGGATTCTTTCAGGTCTAGGCGGGCTTGGATGTGCCTCGTTGCTCTTTCCATGTAGAGAAGCTGGCTTCAAGGAGAAACAGCCTTTTTCTGTGAAAAGAACCATGACAGAAAGGCAGTATACCACCTAAATGGTCTTCCTTAGCAGCAGCTACTGTTGTTGGGGTAAGCCAGTTACTTGCCCCATACCAGGTCTTGCAAATAGAAGGCAACAAATGTCCCAGGAATTGTGATATGAAAATTTCACACCAAGTTGGTTTCTTGCTTGCCTTGTCACCTTTTGGCGCATCCTGTGGTATTCCCAGTTGTTTTTCCAGGTTTACGACCCTGAAAAAACAGACACACCTGGTGTTTGTGTGTCTAGGGGGAGGATTTCCTTCAATTGACTGTAGGAAAAGGTTTTTTTAACCTGAAATATTTTAAATGCTGTGTAATTTAATAGAGTAGAATTGAATTAATATGGTTATATAGGCCATCTCAGACTAGAGGGATCTTCAGAGGGAGAGAGATTCCCTTACTGCTGATGAAGGCCAGATGTGGTTCTGGCCAGAACTGCACTCAGGCTGACATCTGCACTGTACTGAATTTCCTCAGGAATTATTCGTGTATGCACAGAAGAGTTTCATATACTGGTAAACAACATTTATTTAGGTTGAAGTTCAGGTTGCGATAAGAGCACAGTACTGCTGCTCCAGGCTGTATCGGTAGAGTCCTAGCCTAGCGGTAGCCCTTTCTCCTAGTAAGATTTACCTATTTGTTTTGAGTTCAAGCTGTTCATCTTAGGTGTGCAAGGATGCCATAAATGGAGTAAGATTTACTGAGATAAAAGGAAACCTAGAAACAAAGGAAGCTTACAGTAAGCTTAATTTAGAGGTTTTCAAATCTCAACAAGAGAGATGTAAGCGGTTGTTCTGTAGGCATTTCTCGTGTCAGTAGAATTAATGTTTTTATTGCAACATTTGCACCAGTACAGAAGTTTCTTAGTTTTAACTACGCATTTTGCAGGTTGGGGAGACCTGCAGGAATAAAATGAGAATGACAAATACTGAATGTTCAATATAAATATTGAATGTGTATTATCAAAATAGTATAAGCCTTTCCACTTTGTTTCTAGAATTAAATTATAATACAAGATAAGCTATTTAAATGTTTATTATAGCAGAATGTGGTCTGTGGTCAGTCATGGCTTCAAACAATGTTGTTTACAGTCCTGTTCTTTAAAAAACATCATGGGCCACAGACCCCTGAGTTGATGGCTGAGCCCTGGGATGACCATATGAGGTTCATATGCTTTGAAGGAAATCTGTGGTGTAAACTGGACAGGATCGTGCCCTAACCTTTTGCTTTATTAGCTGAGCATGCCTTTGTTCAAGTTGCTAGAGGGAAAACTAGTTTGATTTAAGCTGTTTGTGTGTACAAACAAAACATTAATGGATAATTTCTTAGGCTAATTTTTACACTTCTTGTAAACACAGTGCTTTTTTCATCTCTTTAAAATGTTAATGTAAATATTTTTCTTTTTCTAGGGTGAAAATCCTATTTACAAGAGTGCAGTGACAACTGTGGTCAATCCTAAATATGAGGGAAAATGAACACTGCTTGTATAACTTCACAACACTGTATGCAGCATAGCAATTTTTTGTAGTCACAGTAAGATAGATTTAGGGCAAACTGCAGTGATTTTACTAATTCATTACATGTAGGTTTGTTTTCCTGTGCAGGTTTTGAAAATGTACCATATGTAATTTTTTATTTTTATTTTTTTTGCAAATAAAAGTAATCAGTGCCAGAGGTCTGACAAAAAAAACTTGAGACTGTGTAGCCTAGTCAGCTAAGGTCACACGGTGCCTTTTTGACCTTTTCCACTCCTGTGCTGTGAATCTAGGTCTTCTGCAGGGTGCAATACTGCTGTGGCATGACTGGGAGGGAAATGGTTAAAGCAATCAGCATGAGGGCTCTGCCTAGCCATTTAGTATTAAACTTTTTAGCTTTACAGGGAAATCAGGGCTTGAGTTTGCAGATATAATTAAACTCACGTAGCATGGAGCTGGTGGTTAACTGATCTTCTGCTTGCTAGACATATGATTAAGTATATGGTAAGTTGAGTAAGTTGGAAGTGAGCAGTGTAAAAGACTGAAAAGTGTGTGCATACTTATTTTTAATTTTTAAGTTCCTTATTGCCAGGGTATGGTTAAAATGAAAGGGTTTGAGAAGAATGTTAAGAAGGAAAAAATAGCTTTAAAACACGTGCCATTACTGAAAAAGTTGCTGACTGGTAACTTGCTTAGTTTTAATTTGTAAATTCAAGCCCTGGGTGGCAGTGTCATGAAATACCTTACCAAGACATCCTTAAAATACATAAGGGCCTTACATCATACTGTGTCTTTATTCTGTAATGTTTCCTTGGTTTCAAGCCTGGTGCTTTGTCACCCTTCTAATCTTTTTAACGTATTTGGTTGCGATTCTTTTTGTAATATTTTTGTATCAACACAAGCTTTTTTTTTCCTTGGGTTTTTTTTTTTTTTGAGCAGTCTTAGCTGTAAATTTGCCTTTACCCTGTAGCTAAGATTGCATAGTTTGTCATGTGACAAATCACACATCATTCTTGACATGTGCCATGTATATTTGCCTTTGACCATTCAAACTGCATCATAGTCATATTCTTGTTTTAAGTGCCTTTTTATTTTAACAGATGTTCACTTTTTACAGTGCTATTACTGAAGTTATTTATTAAATAAAAGTACCTTAAAATACTTAAATCTCGTCTCTTTATGTTGTAGAAGTTGATACTATTCCAAAAACCTGAGAACTGTGTCTGTTTGGGCAAGAGGTAATAGACATTGTAATAATACCAAATATGTCCTTTAGATCAAATCTGAGAAAAATTAAGCAGAAGTGATCTTGCATAACAAACATTAGCTGTTGTATGAAATGCACAAAGGCCAGGGTGTAGCACAGTGCTCCGTGTTATGTACAGTGGCCGCTGATGTAAAGCCCCAGGCTTGCATGTGTGCTAAAGAAGTTCTGTAGTTTAGTAACTGTTCCAGCAAATGGGCTATTTGGTTAACATTGTTTCACAACACACAACAAATGAGAAAAATCACTACATTTTGTAGGAAAAGAAAGTCTTCCAAATTTTTTTAAGGGTATAATGTTCTAGATAGATTATCAAAACCATTTTGTAATTAAATACATTCCTAAGGTGTATTCATGGAATCTGTATGATTTTTTTTTTTTTTTTTAAACTGTTGGTACTTCAGGTTATCCTGAGAAGCTGTGGGGATCTAAATGTCCCTTTTAACCTCCATCTGTGGCCAGAAGGAGCCTGGTTTCCATGAAGTGGGAGGGGGGCATCGATGGAGAGGTTGGGCGGTTGTGCGTGTGTGTCTGTCTCCATCCCTCTATGAGGGAAGCAGCTGGAGACAAGAGGATCCAAGGGCCAGTTACGAGGTGGGCTTGGTTGTCTAAGGCCAGTTGCTGGAGAGATCCACGATGGGGTGGGGTGGGCGGGTGGGTGTAGGTCGGTGTGCGCGAGCGGGGAGGTTTGCAGCAACGGCTGGAGCAGGGCCAGCACAGGTGGCAGCAGCAGGGGAGACTGGAGATCCAGGGGCAGCTGCTGGGTAAGGCTGAGTGTCTAAGCCCAGCCATGGGAGGGATTGGGCCCTGTAGGTATGTCTGTGTTTCCCACTAACGGGCCTTCATTCTGACCAGCTGGAGTCCATTGGTCCTGTTCGTATTTCCATGAGTGCTCTCTTCTGTCTGTGATGCTGTGTGTGTGTGTATGTACATGCTGCGTACATGTTGTGTGCGTGGCTGCACATGCTTACTGGCAATACATGCTTAGGCTCACTATGGGTTGGACCTGGGGACACGGAGCTGCTGCAGCCTTGCTTCTCTTGAGCTACCAGATTTGGCAACAGGTACGTTTTATGATGGTTGGAGCAAATGAGGGCAAACTCACAGATGGGAAGAAGCTGTGCGACAATTTAACCTGCTATCCTTCGTAACAAAGTCCACAGTACTGCTCTGGATTAGTTCTTACATCATGAATGCTCTTCCTTGTGTTGCCTTTCCAACTAAGGGAACGAAAACAGCCTGAGAATGCCTTCCTACCTGACCGCGAGATAAGAAACCAGCTGCACTCATGTACAGCTGGTGTTGTCTGTTCCTCTTGATACTAACTTTACAGAGTTGTGACTTGACTGTGGCCATGATGGATGAGATTTTATTTTCAGTATTTGAGTACTTGCCTCCCTTCCTACTGCTTTGGTCACTTCCCCAGCAATACTGAGGATTTTCAATAGTTCCATAAGAAAAAATGCAGAAATTTCTGTATTACTTGTCCATGAAAACTGTCTTCACTGGAGACAAGGCAATTTAAACAGAAGGGATAATTTCTGATCTTTATGGCTGTTGGTTTTTCAATATTCTAGAAAGATTAATCCCAAATTTCTGTTTCAGACTGGGTATCGAAGTCCCCTTCAGATCTGTCTTTTTACCTCTCAGTCTTTCCCAGACTACACAGAACACTGGAGTCCTGAACTAACCAGAATTCATGTCATACGGGTAGCAGGATGCTGACCTTTAGGAACCCTGATGCCTATACAGCATTACCAGTCCTAAATTAAGCAAATTTTCAATAACATGTGCATTAACCTGGTTCTGTCCACTCATCTATGTTACATGTTCTGCAGTTTCCTTAGCGAGTCTGGTTTCAAAATGCTTTTGTGGATTGGTAGATGACTTTTTCACAGAGATGCTCCTTGAAGGCTTTGAATTCAAGTGGCCCATTAAGGAGAGCTTTTGTTAAACCCTTATTCAAACTGGGTTTCCAGTAGCCACTTCCAGCCAGATGGAAGCTGCTTAATATCTCCAAGTGAACAGTTGCTTAAATGAGAGAGAACAGCTGCCATCCTACAGTATCAGATTCAAGTTACTGTAAGTGTCACAGAACGTATGATTTGCTTTAAAGCAGGATGGATGCTCTAGCTAAGAGAGATGGTGTAGTTCAAATATGATAAAATTTAAGTGCTGGAAAATGGAAGTAGTTGTGGATCCTTCCTGACTTATAAATACTGACCTCAGCTACTTACCCTGAATTCTGCAAGTTGGTGAAGCAGGGAACTCTTACTAAAATACCAACAGATGCATAGACTCAAAAGACTGTGATCCCACACAAGCTAGATAGAAGATCCCAGTAGTATATGTGTTTTAAAAGAACTACAGTTAATATAACCATCGTCTAGCTATCCTTAATCCATCAATTTCCCCAATTCCTGTCCAGTAACTAGAGGTAAGCTAGAATTGCTTTATGGCAGTTGTTAATAAAGTTTCTTGTCTTGGATTGAAACTGTAACAGCATAAAATAAGTCAGCTAAAGAAAATAATTCTCTATAATCATGTAGTTTATTAAGTAATATCCATGAACTAACTTTGCCACAGTATGTTGAGACTCTTGCCTTAAACTACCCCTAGGCTGCTTGGAAGACTAGTCAAGAGCTCAAACTGAAACAGCCTCTTATCATAGTCTGGAGCACCTATATATGAGGAAATCTAGACTGATAAATACATACTTCCCTTGGGATTCTGATGTTTTTCCTTCCTTTTCTGCACAATTGCACAGCTATACAATATGACCATTTTTCTTTTCCATAAGAAGTACAGATTCATTCTCAGAGGAGCACAGAATATGAACAGAAAAAAAAAAATGAACTTTTTAAAATAAAACTCTTTTATTTACTAAAGCTTTGGTATTGACCAAGTGGAAGTGGTGAAAGAGTATGCTCTAGCTATGAAGTTCTACTATTTAGAGGGTGTTTTCCAAGCACTTCTGTTTTTCTTTCTGAAAAATGAGTGGCGTTCCTCAGGGGTTGGTATTGGGACCGGCACTATTTAACATCTTTGTTGGTGACATGGACAGTGGGATTGAGTGCACCCTCAGCAAGTTTGCTGACGACACCAGGCTGTGGGGTGCAGTCA
This sequence comes from Harpia harpyja, assembly GCF_026419915.1. Lineage (NCBI taxonomy): Eukaryota > Metazoa > Chordata > Aves > Accipitriformes > Accipitridae > Harpia > Harpia harpyja. Next base: position 93,070,836 of record NC_068940.1, on the reverse strand, counting down.
ACACGCCGGAGGGAAGGGATGCCATCCAGAGGGATCCTGACAGGTTTGAGAGGTGGGCCTGTGCAAACCTCACGAAGTTCAACAAGGCCAAGTGCAAGGTCCTGCATGTGGGTCGGGGCAATCCCAAGCACAAATACAGGCTGGGCAATGAGTGGATTGAGAGCAGCCCTGCGGAGGAGCACTTGGGGGTATTGGTGGATGAAAAACTGAGTATGAGCCAGCAATGTGCGCTTGCAGTGCAGAAAGCCAACTGTATCCTGGGCTGCATCAAAAGAAGCGTGACCAGCAGGTCAACAGAGGTGATTCTGCTCCTCTGCTCTCATGGGACCCCACCTGGAGTACTGTGTTCACCTCTGGGGCCCCCAACATAAGAAAGACATGGATCTGTTGGAGCAAGTCCAGAGGAGGGTCATGAAGATGATCAGAGAGGTGGAGCCCCTCTCCTATGAAGACAGGCTGAGAGAGTGGGGCTTGTTCAGCCTGGAGAAGAGAAGGCTCCAGGATGACCTTACAGCAGCCTTCCAGCACCTAAAGGGGGCTTATAAGAAAGATGGGGAGGGACTTTTTACAAGGGCATGCAGTGATAGGACAAGGGGTAATGGCTTTGAGCTGCAAGAGGGTGGATTTAGATCAGATGTAAGGAAGAAGTTCTCCACTGTGAGAGTGGTGAGGCACTGGAAGATGTTTCCCAGAGAAGCTGTGGCTGCCCCATCCCTGGGGGCCAGGGATGTTCAAGGCCAGGTTGGATGGGGCTTTGAGCAGCCTGGTCTAGTGGAAGGTGTCTCTGCCCCACGGTAGGGGGCTTGGAACTAGATGATCTTTAAGGTCTCTTCCTGCCTAAACCATTCTATGATTCTATAAAATCAGAATTGCTGCCAAAGCAGTTATCTAGCAGAAAGAAAATATTTATAAGCAACTATGAATACAAGTACCAGAACACAAGAGTGCTGCAAAGTAATTCAAGTGAATGTTCATTAATGATAATAAATATATTAACCCCTATCTCATTAAAATGGATAAATTGCAGCTAGAAAAAAAACACTCTAGGACATAATTTTAAATAACTGGAGAATAATTTGGGTTAAACATTAATTTTAAATGAATTTTGAAGGCAGTTTTTTTTTTAAAATAACATTAAACTGAAGAGTTTCATACAGATCAATGTAAGAAATAGCTTGTAAAATACATAGAAAAAAATAAGTCTCAAATACTTTGTCACTTGAAAATGATCAGAAATATTCTATTTGTTTATTCTTCATAGGATAGCTATATGAATTGTCTCACCTTGCTTTAGCACTGCATTACATAAAACATAAACCAAGTCTTCTTATCCACGAGCGATTTAAAAGTACTATATTGCAGATTCTCTGCCATGTGACATTTCAAACTCTTGGCTCCATTCCTGATTTTATATACACAATTGGGATTGCCAAAGCAGACATTAACATGCACTTAAAAATCACTTTCAGTGATTTAAAGAGCAAGACTTCTGTTATCAATGTCTTGCACTGAAAGCTATTGAATATTCTTTTACATATGTGATATTTGTTCTTGCTGTTTGAAACTTCCAAGCTGCATCTGCTTACCAAGATATTCATTACCAGTTAAAGATGTCGCACAGTGAAGAATGAGCCAACTCTGCAGATGAAAGCATAGATTATTCTTCATAGGTACTAGGTATTGTGGATCAGCCTCTAATACATCTATTGACCACAGTCTGCTTTTCTCCTTCGCTCTGCTTCCAAAGGAGAGGATGGAGCTTGTACGTGGCACTGCTGGCAGCAAGGTATGTTGGCCAGTGTTTGTAACGGGGTGAATGTCGAGAAGCAAAGTTTCAGAGCGAGGAATGAATGCGAGTGATCAGGAGAATGCCTGAGGTATGGAAGCAGCGCAGAGGAAGGGTAGGCAGGGGAACAAGGAGCCAGAGCACATGGGCAAGGGAGGGAAATCCACCTGTTTTCCTTAAGTCACCCACGCTCCTCCATCTACATGTTTGCTTTCAGATCCTTTTACTAAGTTATTTACTTTGCAATTACCAATGAATCTGTCGTGATTAAATGATTTCTTGTCACATTCTCAACTTTTCGCAAGCTCTGATTTTCTTCTATTTCAGCAATCAAAATTTCTCCTTTCCTGATGAGTTCATCATGAGTTCTATAAAAAGTGGATGGTTTTGGTGTATATCTCAGAAAAAAATTTATAGAACAGCTCTATAAAATGAAAACAGATACAGAACATGGAAAAGAAATGTTTGTATTTCCTCAGCACTATCATGGCAATACAGAACAGTCAACATAGATTAATCAAACCATTGCATTTCATTAGATAAAGTAATTGTGTGTTGTAAAAAAAAAAAAAGAAAATAATGAACTATTTATTTTTTCTTATCTATTATTTTATTTACCTTTTATGTTAGCTCAGGGCAAAGACAAGTAAAAAAAAAAAAGAGAAGTAAGTGTGTATCTTAAGTGTCATAGATTTTATTCTAGAAATATTTCCTAACCAAAGCACAGCCCTTAGAATAATCAGTCACATAGTCATGGCTTTTTTCTGAGTAAGGAGTACAGACTCAGGATCAAGGCCTACTTCAGAGTCCTGTATAAAAAAAAAAGGCATCAAAAACCAGTAAGTCAGATCAAATGCATCCATTCTTCTAAACAAGCAGTAGTCTAAGAAATAAGATGGGGTAAGGGGTAGAATTCCTGGTTTTTTTAATGAGGATGCTGACATAGCATAATAGGTGTATCAGAAACTCTGAAAGGATGATAACTGATAGGGTATTATAATTGCAAGACTGATAAAAGTCAAACCATCTACTACAGTAATGCCTAATTTCAAAAAGGGAAAGTATAAAAAATAAACTCAAAGGGGTAACTATAAATGTGTTTGGAGGGAGGCACCAAGTTATTCTTGGGTACCACAAAAAAGACTTCAGAAAGATCACACAAACAGAAGAAAGACTGATTAAACAGCCAGTAAAAGAAGCTGATCAAAGTAAGATGTCCTTGGAAAAGCTGAATTGCATTTAAATGAAGAAAATAAAAAAGAACAGAAAGTTGAACATTAAAAGTATGCTAAAGAGGATTTAGTGCCTCAGGGAAGGCATGAAAACCAATAAATACACTGGAACAAGAAGCCTGACACTGAGATATAAGAAGGACAGTTGGAATAGAGAAATAACAGAATATGTAAACTCATTCTTTGCTTCTATATTTACTGTTGAGGAGTTTCATGAGATAGCCAACCTAAAATTCCCCAGCTTGGAGCAAATACCAGAGAAATTATTCACATTGAAGCATCAACAAAATATTCTAGGGCTAAATCAACAAAAGGAATGGCAGCAAACTGCCAAGACCGAATGTTAATGATTTAAGAAGGCTTAAGGAACTCAGGGATGAGTGCCAGATCTCATTGCCATATGAATGGAAAATGGCTAACATACATAGTCTCGATTTTTAAGAGGCTTTCTGGGAGTTAAAAACAAAATACAGAAGAGTTATCCAGATGTTTCTACCACTATCTGGTAGAAATTAATAAGTAGACACATGAATAAGTATAACATATTGTGGAAGAATCAATATGGGCAGAGGGAAGTCATATCTCACGAATCTAGACTTCTTTGAGGGAGTCAGTAACATGCAGAGAGAGAGAGAGAATTTCATACAACTAGATTTCCAAAGCCTTTCAACAATGCCTTTCATCAAAGACCCTTAAAGAAACTTCCAGGGGATGTGAAGAAAGCCTTCAAAAGAATAAATAACTATTAGAGACAGAAGATAGAAAACACAGCATAGCAATTAATTACCAGTTTTCTAATTTGAGGGATGTCATTGACGGAGTCTTCGACCTACTGGCCACACTCCTTGTAGTGCAGTCCAGGATACCATTAGCCTTCTTTGCCATGAGGGCGCATTGCTGGCTTGTTGTCGGCTTGCTGTCCCCCCCGGACCAACAAGGTCCTCCTCCGCAGAGCTGCTTTCCAGATGGTTGGACCCCAGTGTGTGCTGGTGCGTGGGGTTATTCCTCCCTAGACGCAGGTCTTGGCACTTCCCTTCATTGAATATCACGAGGTTCCTCTGCCCACATCCCTCTGAATTGCAGCACAACCACACAGTGTACCAGCTACTCCTCTGAGTTTGGTATCAGCTGCAAACTTGCTGAGGGTGCTGTCTGACCCGTCATCCAGGTCATTACAGAAGATGTTATACTGCAGAAGGGCCAATATCAAACCCTGGGATATGCCCCCAGTGATTGGCCTCCAACCAGACTTTGTGCCACTGATCACAACCCTCTCAGCCCAGCCATTCAGCCAGTTTTCAATCCACCTCACTGCCCACTTACCTAACATTTACTTCATCACCTTGACTACAATGATGACATGGGAAACAGTGTCAAAAGCCTTACTAAAGTCAAGAAAACATCCACTGCTCTCCCCTCAGAAAATTATATTCATACATTTAAACCAAGATCATACCTGTCCATAGTCAGTGACAATCTCTGAACTCTCTGTTGCCTGCTCAGGAAATAAGGTACAGACCATCAGCTTAATACTCCGCAACAGTCAATAAAACATACAGAATAACTAGGGATTACTAGAAAAAGAGTAAAAAGCAAACAGAAAATGCTGTCAAATTAAAAAAAAAAAAAAATCTTGAGTAAATCTTGAATACCACTTCAGTCTCAGCCTTCTCAGCAAAGATACAATAAAACTAGAAAAGACACTGAGGAGGATGACAAAGATAATGAAAGTTGCATACCAGTTTCTATACAGGGAGTGATTAAATACAAAGGGATTTTTTCAGCCTGGAAAACACAACTCAGTGAGGATACCATAGTGACCTGTCATGAGAGGCAATGGAGAAGGTGAATAGTGGAAGACCGAAGAGTTATCAGACAAAGGTAGTTCCAAGCTCAAAATAAACGTAAGGTACTTCTTCCCATAACCCACAATTAAGTTGTAAAATACTTTGACATACTATGGATTTAAAATTTTAAAATTTAAAATTCACAAAAGAAGAATTCATCATGGTATATTAGCTACAGAACATAGCAAATATGCCTTAGTTTGAAATTGGAGATTATTCTAGGAAGAATCGTATACTGTTCTCTACACATCTGCTTTTGAACACAGATGCAGAGAGGGCACTGGATTACATCAACCTTTAATCTGATCCAGGAAGGTTAGTTTAGTATTTACCATTCATGCCACAAAACTGGCTAGCTGCAAGAGCCTGAGCTTGTTGCAGACCTTTCCGGTTTGATTTCAAGCTAGTAAGCAAAAGCTTTCTTCTGTTACCTCCTGCATTTTCTTTTCTATCACAAGAGAAATACATTGTAGCAATAATTAGAAGTAAATTACATTTACTATTTTAAAATCTGATTCAAAAGAAACAATAGCCTTATTTCAGCAAGTTGTCTGGCCTGCTACTTTGTGTCACACTAATGGGCACATCAAAACCTTACCCCGCCACAAATGCTTTTTATTTCAAGACTCTCCACTGATGTAAAACTAGACCACTTTTCCATAAATCTCTCAAACAGCAGTAGGAAATCAGTGTGTCAAGAGTTCTGGGAGCTGTTGCAGAAGAGGTGCCTGGCAGAAAAAGACACTTCACTTCAGTCTAATACAGCAGGATAAAATATGCTGGCACTTAGCAGTGCATGACTAGGAAGACACCACCAGTCCACTCCTTTATATTCAGTTCTTTCACATGGTGCATGAATTGTATTACCAGAAAAGAAAATCTAGCCATATGGATGTAGTTTATAGAGTCTGGGATTTTCAAAACCACCTATAACTTGCAAGCATCCAAATATATCTACATTTCTGTAAGAACTGGTGTTTTAGTGAAATGAACCAAGTGCCAATCATTTTAATCCCCAAACTAAAATGTGATCATTCTGTGCTCCTGTTTGAAGCATCTACAGTCAGCAAATGAGAAATATTAAAAATAAAATTTTACGTCAGTTACTGCCTTTCACTGGCACTTTAGTGGCATCTTCATCCACAAAGGACCCAGAGCACTGAGCCCTCCCTGGGCGTGGGCAAGTGTAATACAGTTCAGTGGTTGGAGTACACCTTTGAATAACAGAGTTTTATTGGACTCCATTCCTTGTTAAAACTGGATCACTGTGCAGTCAGAACATCTTTTGAACAGTTGAAAACCAGGAAGGCATGATACTCTATAACATGGTAACTTAACACATTCAGCTTCTGCTGAACTGCTGTCTGACTTGAGCACTTCAGTTCTTCTTGAAGCATCCTAAGTGCCAAAGTAGGTAAGGTCTGACCTTTGCACTGAATTCAATCTCATGTATAACACTGATCATCAAATTTTCCTCAATTAATTCCTTTTGAGATAGAAAATGAAAATAACAACCTATTTTCCTTTTACATTGTTAAGGAACACATCACAAAGCTGACAAGTATTCAGCTGGAATACATTTGACAGGACGGTTAATTCCATATCTATCTAATTTTGTATTAAAAATATCTTCAAAACTCTAGTGACTCATCTGTCTCAGCTATGCCAACATTATAACTGCTATTAATAAATAAGGTAACCTCAACACCTCTCAAAAAAAATTAAGTCGTTTTGAATGTTTTCTTCCATAAAACAATAATAAGCAACATCAGTTATGTTTCCTTCCTTTAGTTTTCTATTAATATTGCCCTGCTAAATTATTCTATCCAATGTCAAGCTGATATTGTCCCATATATCCTTTTAAAAACTAGCACAACAGTAGCTCCATTACAGCTTTCTGGAAATTTTCCACTGTTTCAAGAATGACTATAAATTAATATTAACTGTCCAAACAGCTCCTTGATCAGCTCATTTATTCAGTACCTTTACGAGACAGTCTTCAGCTCGCAAATATGTAATCAGCTAATGCATATGCAGACTGGAACACTACCTATGCCCTTATAGTACAAAATTTTCAGTCTAACAAGTTTAATATTTCTTTCCCAGAAATATCCCATCAGTTCCATTAGAGTTTAATAAAACCTGAAAATCTGACAGAAATTAGTACAAAAAAACCCTTGCTGAACAAGTTTTTCCTGCTCTTTCTTAGAAAATCTTTCAAAGTTTAAATAATTTCCAAAGGTTTTCTCAGAATTTATAGTCTATTAACAATTTTATACCAAAATGGTTTCTTAGAACTATAACATTTTATCATCAAATTTTCATTTTAAGTTTATATATTAAAATTTCACTAGCCACATAACAATGGCAGATAGTTATTAAATTGAAGAGTTGTACTTAGATTTAAAACATATTCTAGCTGACATCTTAAACCATAACACTGTTTTTCAGAGGCTTGTAAAAACAAGATAGCTGCAGCTGGACAGAGATGATGAATACAGCCTATAAGAAATATTCTGCAACTTCAGTGGAACCACAAGGGCATAACACAGAAATGGCTACAGCAAAAAGAACACAAAGGAGAAGTCTACATAAATTAGCTCTGCCTTCTGTGCTTTAGAACATAGGTCATCAAGGAACTTGGCTGCAATTTCACAAAATCATATTTTAAAACGTATTGAGAACTTTAAGGTAAATTTGATTAATGTTAAAATTACATAAATACATATTTGGGTCAGTAACTATGTTTTTCCGTTCTATTAATTAGGTACTGAATTGGGAAGAAAAAATTGAGGGATCTATCAAAAAAGAATTTACAATCTCCTGATTTGTTTGCCTATCTTGATAAGGCAGAAGACTCTTAAGACTAATTATGTTTTATAGTGTATAGATCAGTTCAGAATATTTGTTCACGTTTCTTCTTATGACTAAGAAGTATAATCATCTAACATATTCCAAATCAGACACAAATGATAATAATAGATATTTTCAGTAAAAAAAAATATATTTAAGCATCCATCCTAGGACTGTCGACCAAAGCCAGAATTTTTACTGACCGTACATATAGATAAATGTACATACAGGGTCGCACCCTCTGACCCATGCATGCCTAGCTGATCTGCTACAGGAGCCTCCACTTGCTGCAGGTCTTTCAATTTTGCTTCCAGACTTGCAGTTAAATCCCTTTTAGCTCATATCCTTTCCTCACTATAGAAAATGACAGATATATTATCCAATTTGAAGTTTTACAAGCTCTTGTAATAGATTTTAAGCTACAGTGTTTATTGTTGAAAAGTTGCCTTTGCATTCATATAGTAAATACAGTATATGAAATATTAGACACAGTAATTACTCAAAGTTGTTTTAAAAATATTTAAATTGAAGAATGAAACCATTCTATAAACTGCTATGGACTATGACACAAGATATAGTGCAGGTATGTAACACACTATGTATGTACGGCTTAAAGAATAAAAGCAAGTAATTCCTGCCTGCTGGAACTTATACCTTTGATAACGTTTTCCAATTATAGTGACAATCTAGTATTGCAGACATAGATCAGAAGTATATTTTTATGCATATTGAACTATTATGCTCCTAAGTTATAATTTCAAATGTATTTTCTTTAAAAATACCTAAGTAGCACTCAGTCAACCTAAATTATCCCTCCCCAGTCTCAGAACTTTAGTCAATGACCATTTTCACCTATGTGAAAATAGATATTTCCTTCAACTTACTTTTTTTACATAAGTCTCGAGCAAAAGAATTCTAAACATTAAAATTTGCTAAAATAATGTCCATGTTTATAAAAAGCCAGTCCTGTACTCGTACTCCTGGAAGATATGAATGTCTCAGCGATTCTACTCTATGGACACACAAAACTGTTAGTGAATAAATAATATGGTATCAGACTTCAGCTGTGTACTTACCCTTCATGCTGCCTGTTTGGCTGGCTGCCAGAGCCAGTGTTTCCTGCAGGTCTTTCACATTTGATTCCAAAATTGCAAGAAGCCTTCTCTGGTTTGGTATCTCACTCTGTTATCTGCAGTAGGTGCAAAATATCAGTCATTAGTTGGAAAACTACATTTATATATTTCTTTTAAAAATTGAATCCTGTCAGATGGATCTTGAGTTTAAAATTTACTTTATATTGGAAATAACATCTGTGATATAATAAATCATTAGCCCATACTGTGAGTAATGATTAAAATAAATTTCTAAGCCTTGAAAAGAAAGCATTGTCATTTGCTCACATTTAAATAATACCAAAATTTAAAAGTGCACAGGGAATGAAAAACAATGGCATTTTTATTGCCCTGCCCTCCTGAATATGTTGTATTTTAGATTTAAGCCCTTCAAAACAAAGAATATCTTCTTGTTTATATCACAGCGTAACTGTGATTCTCATTCCAGCCTCTGGATCATAATATCTTATTTTCCTATCTTACATGTTACAATAGCAAGAAGGAATTATGGTCAGACATAGGACTGGGGATGAGTTCCTCACCCTAATTAAACCAATTACAAAATTCTCATTAACTGCAGCAGAGTTCACCATAAGTCATTAAATAGTATGAATCACCTGGGCCCTGAGTGCAACCTGTTCCCCCCTCCTAGGGGCTCAGCTACCTGTGGTCAAGGACAACTCTGGTATGATGCAGTGTGGTAGCCTGGGGAGAAGACCACTGTGAAAAGAGCTGTGTGGGAATAAGCTGTGAGAGGAGGGTCTCTTCCCCTTGGCTTGGGAGCTGTGTGAGCTTTCAGGCTCTTGCCTGAGCAATGTTGTAGGCATGCTTTTTCCTGGCCGTGACCTCACTGATCTTGACCTGCTGACTTGATTTCCTGGCTTGACTTTCAACTTGCCATCTCATTATAGATTTGCCTGACAGTCACTGGACTGTTGGCTGAACCTGGTTGCTGTCACCAGCCCTGATTCTGACCCTGACATGCTGACTTCATTTCAGATTACATCTCATCATTTTGCACTTGTCTTGTGATCTCGACTGCTGGGTGATCCTAATTACCATAACCAGACCCACTCTGCACGCCTTGCGCAGCTACCGTGGGGTTGTGCCCTTGTCAGCGAAGACATTGCCCCTGACTGTCTTGCTGTCACCATCATCTCCCAGATGGCCTTCCCTTGCGGAGCAGCCTACTCTTGCTGCTCCCTGACATGCAGAATCTCACTGCCCTTCATCTCCCATCTTTTCTTTCTCTTTTGCCTTCTTCCTATCTTTGATATCATTGATCATTCCTGCCTTCCTGGCATTTTACACCCACGAGGCTTGAAGATCACTTTTTTCCCTCCAGTTCTTTTCAAGACTGTTATTTTAGTTCATCTTTTGGTGAGCCTTTTCACTCTTTCCCCACTCTCTCATTATTCCCCAGGGCAGTGTCTATAGCCTTTTGCTCATCTTACATTATGTTCTCTCTCCAAGCAATTTCATCAGCTGACACGTATTCAGTTATCACCTCCCTGCTGATGACTAACAAATCAAGCTCAGCATCATTAATTGTTCTTTTAGTAATATTCTCCATCTGTCCTTCTCTCAAATTATGTCACTTCAAGGTTTTATCAGCTTTAAATAAACTTGCAAAAAAGAGCTATTTTCTTTCTTTCTAAAAACTTGCCATATCTTTACTTTCCAAAACTAACTTTCTGAATATTCAGGTGTGTAATCTCAGGATACTTTCAAAGTTTTCCCTCACATTGCTCTTAATAAAAAAAATCCACCTGCCATTTTGGGATCCTGCTCTACTCAACATCTTCTTTCCCTGGTTGCCCAAACAGAAGTGACTTCCTTTCAGTCCTTATAAAATGTTATAAAAACCCTTTCAATTTGTTCATGTAACACCCTTGCCTCAGCACTGTCCCATCTGAATTCCTCAACCAGCTTCCAGTTCTCTTTGACACCAAATTCACATTTTTCAGTATTGCTTTTAAGTGTTCATGTGATCTATAAATGTACATCTATTAAAAAAAAAAAAAAAAAGGAAACAACACCCCCCACCCTGTATTAGGTAAAATATACCTAGTTACCAAGTTGAAGAAATATCTGAGCTAGTTTTAAATTAGCCAGGTATTGACAGAAGCCAATTAACGCTAGTGAAATACCACCAGCAACAGTGTTACTGAACTTCTTGGCAGGATGTATTAGCTCATGCACAACTTCATGCTTTTGTGGATAAATGTTCTTCCTGTTCTTCTGTATAGCTCTACGGTTCCCTCAGAACATATTCTCTCATTAAGCTTTATGCTTATTCATATTTTGTACATTCTGCCAGTATTCCCAGTTTTGGTTAATTTGTTTGACAGTCTGTCATCTATATATCAAATACTACAAAGTCTTTTAGCTTATTTGCATTTAAGTTCCTCTTAAAATCATTCTACTTTTCATGGTGTCTCCAGTAACTTTCACTAATGTCTGTTTCTTCATCTTGAGACCAGGAGTTGCTAGAGCAGTAACACTTCTTGAGTAAGTGCATATGAGCTGTTGGAGTAAATTAAACAGGGACCTAAATAATAGAATACAGATCTCTACATTTATTCTGCACTTACCAGTACTTCTGTCTATTTCACTATCTTCAAAAGCCTCTTTGTCTTTCAGATCTTCTATACCTGATGACAGCTTAACAAGCGTACTGTGCAAAAGCTCAACTGTTTTCTTCGTAAAGATAAAAGCTACTCAGAAAGATGTTCAATCGAGAAAACATCTAAACAGTGTCTAATGTTTTTCCTCTAGAAACTGGCACACGGTATTTTCCAAAAAGAGTGAAGTAAACTTTCTATAACTCTTAAGAATTAGACTTCATTGCATTTCTGTCGTGGTTTAACCCCAGCCAGCAACTAAGCACCATGCAGCCGCTCACTCTGCAGTCATGTGCATTCCATGCAGTTTCATTCAGCAATGAAGGCAAAGTATGTACCAGTCCAGATGTGGGCATTTTGGCCCATTTTGGAAAGCACACGCATGGCACAGATGTAGGTAGTTTCATCCCCACGTGAAGATTTTAGATTTTGCTGTAGAATATCCTTACTTCATTCTTTATTATATCATCCTTATTAGCCATTTTATACAGATAGATGAAGAACTGGCACAAATTTAAGATTTTATGGAGTTGGTCAAGCTTTAGTAACAGTTAGGAAAATAAAACAAGAAGAAAAAGAAAAAAAGCACTTCACTGAGGGCAAACTGTCAACATCTTCAGGAAATGTTTAATGTTCTCTTAGCAGGTCCCTACACTTAAGCTTTCCACTTACCAGTTTCCAGGCCAGCTTCTGCTGGTGAAAGTGTTGATGCTTGTTGCATTTTACTCACTTGATTTATTAATGGAAGACTGTAGACATTTAATAGAAGTTCTACCTCATTGGGAATGTGACAAAAGCAAAAAGTTACTTTAGGAAAACACATAGGCCTTAACCTGGGACACAGAAAGAGTGACATGTTTTACTTTAAAGCTATGTTCTATATTTAATACTATGATCTTTTTGGACTACAGTATCTTATATATAAATACATAATACATTACAGCCTTGATTATTGTTTATATTAAAGCCACTGCATACTCTTCTGTTAATGTAATTAAACTTTAAAACAGCTGAAGCACCACCAGTATAAAACACATTCAGGCTTATGTTTATTATTAATCTAAAGACCAAAAAAGGATTAATACGTATCATATTTCTGATGTTATATATTTACCTAAAACCAAGTTTTATTACTTTGTAACAAACTTATTTGCAAGATGAGAATATGTACCCAACCATGCAAATGTATCTGAAGACGTAAGAATCATTATCTCTTTTTATAGAAGCAAAAACTGAAGGCTCAGGGGACAGGGGTAAACAAGTTTGCAAAAGGTTAAGAAGTAAATTAATTGCCAGTACGGAAATATCAGTGCAGCATATGAACAATGTCCTTTTCTGTCTAAAAAGACTGTAAACACACATGGGTAAATGCCAGTTCTCTTGGCTAAATATCAGACAAGATGATTTCATTAATTTGTAGAATTTAAAAAATGTGTTTACGTTGCCATACTTTTTAGCACATAAACAACGAGCGTGTAAGGCTGACAGTCACTTCAGGAATTGCATCAGAAACCTTAACAGGGCCAGGTGTGTCTTATTTCTCATGACAACCCTACAAGTTCCAGTATTTATCAATTAAGAAGTCATAATCTAGTCATTCAAGAAAGACTGCCACAGAAAATAACCCATAATAATTTGTGGAGTCACTGTGAAAATAATCATTGTCATTATAGGGATCCTACATTATTGTTTGTCTGGATCTAATTAAATTATGGCTATTTTCTACTTGTTGCATAGGCTCCTCATTTGACAACTGTTATAAAAATATAAGCTTTACTTGTATAAATATTCCCCATGCAACAAAAATATTTTTAATAGCAGAACACATTAATGCACATAAATTTTCATAGAATTTTATCATATATTATGTTTTACTATTATTTAAAATTCATAATTTCTGCATGTCAGCATGACTGAATGTGTTTTATATATAATCAACTCCATTAGAAATATGTTCATTGGTATAACAAATTCCCAGTGTATCAGAGAGAAATGCTTCTCAGTACTGTTAAAATACTGGATTTGGGAAGCACATTCCAAGGTCTCTGGCAATCTTTGGCATGATGGCACTAGTTACAATCAGACACTCTTCTTTCAAAAGAAAAGTTACGATTTATCTTTAACATCTACTACTTCTTGTTAAAGTCCAAGGAAGATTTTCTTCTTCAGGTAAGATGGTTTCCAAAGTTACATTCTATAATGAAAAATAATAGCATTATGTTATATTGTTTGCTATTATTATAACAGTAGTCAACTGATAAATGTTCTTATTTCAACATATCCAAGTCCTGAAAAAACTCATTCAAACTATAAATTAATGAGTTATCTTTAAAAACTGAGAAGTAATTAGTTAATTTACTAAAACTAATTTCTAAACAGATAAATGGAATAATAGTTCCCCTTTTTTTCTCATTTTGACTTATTCAAATTCACAGAACCCTATACAGAAATGGAGTTCCATCTTCACTTTTTTCCATCAACTTTTTCAAGACTGAAAAGTCCGATATCAAACCAATAAAATGCTGGCAGTTGATACTTTAAAAGAATTCCTTCAATATTTGGAAAATTACAGAATATATATTATCTTTGGGTCTTAGAAGGTATGTATTTGGAACTGCTGAACTGTGGGAACAATGCTGGACAAAGAAGAGATCTCTCACACAGTAGTGCTGGAGAGACTGTGTCATATTCCAATATGCAAAGAAAAACAGAGATGCTAGAGGTTTGCTGTAGATTACTGCTGCTGTCATAAAACCCTTTAGAATCATTTTCATCATTTCCATATGGCTAGCAACCATTGAAGTATTTTACTCCAAAATATGTTATTGATTATATTTTAACACTTCTTCAGGATAATCTTATATATTCCAGTTTCTGTGTTAGGTTTTTACCTCCTTACCTCATGAGATTCTTGTAGACTGCTCTCAAATCAAAATACTGTAATATAAGCATAATATATTATAACACTCAAATACATTCCACTACAGTTTTTGTGCTACTCTGTGCTACTGTCATGTAGAAGAACTGGTGAAGTCCAAGATAGAAAATCTTTTCATGCAAAAGTCCCCAAATGTCAAACATGCTGTGTTCAACTGCTGAACATTAATTTATGAAAAGGTCATCTGCTTCATTATAGTTTAAGGAAGCAAAACTCATGAATACATTCAAACATGGGAACTAAGTGTACCCAAGAGCCAATGGATTATTCTGGAAATATAGGAAACACTTTGTTTCACCTTTTTAATCTTGATTCAGTTCCTTTGTGTTTCTATTTTCATCCCGCAAAACAATGAGAAATATTAAGGTGGAACATTTTACAATGTTGGTAATTTCACAAACTGAAAAAAAAATAGGACAGGTAAGAAAATGAAAGAATCCCTTCTACTGGAGTTAATTTCTCCAAGTTTAAACAGCTGCAGTTCAGGTTACAAACAAGACAGTTTTCCCACTGAATGAAGCTATGCTAAGTGTCAGTTGCTAACAGGCAGAGAGCACTGACACAGCAATACTGCAGTAATAAAAAGTTATTAAAATTCACCTTCCAGTGTATAAGATAATTGAATAAACTCTGTCCTCATTTGTCTGTTTCTTCTTCTGAAATATTTTACTACTATATCAAGTTCACAAAACAGACTTGAAGATTGGAACAGACAAAATGCAATGTAAATATGCAGGTACTACTAGGGTGACCAACATCTTGGAAAATAAATACTTCAGAGTTTTCACTTATTTATTTTAAAAATCATTTATTGTTATTTGGACTGAGGTTCACTGGTATATTTTATTTGGCATCAAAACTGATTTTAAAAGTTTCTACCATACCACACTCCCAGCCAGTATTCCCTCCAGCACACCACAGTTCGCTGCCTTCTCAGTTGTAATACTGCAATGATTTGTAAGGCTGCAGTCTGAAATGACCTATATTTTTAAAAAAGTTTGCTGGTTCTGCTTTTTACTACTGCACTGAACTCTGACTAGTCTCCAAGGCACACTGAAAAACCCTAGCATCTAGTTACTTCAGGCTAAAAAACACCAGAAAAATACATCCTTATTGCAGTAGCTGGACTGAACTAAGTAATTTGATCAGTTTTTCCTGTATTGAGTTTCTGTCTATTTACTGTAAAACAAAGGGAGTTATCATGGTTGATTCTTGATACTGTATTAGCCAAAGGAAAAAGAAAAAAAAAAAAAAAGGAGGTGGGGAGTCTTAGCAGTGTATGAATCTTCTTCAGAAAATGACAAGCACAAGTATCCCATCCCATTCACCTTCAAAAGCACTATTTTTTTTCAAGAATAGGCAGGAAACCTGCCTGAAAGCTGGATGGATTTAGAGTTTACATGACTGAAATACAAGGCTTTCTATTCAGATGGAGAGGAAAGAAGTAAAACAGCTGCTGAATGCTGACGTAACTCAGAACAATCATTAGAGATGCTGTAAATTATACTGATATAATGTACATCCATGGCAGAACCTAAAGTACTACCTATGAGATCCCGGCAGAATCATTACCTCATTGTATCACAGATTTCATCTGCAGCAAGTGGATAATAATGTTTATCCATCTTTATAAATAATTTTAATAACTTGAGATTAAAATTATTGTATGAATCAGTCCTGTAAAAGCCAAAGAACTGGAGTGCAGATGCAGAAGTTTTCTCTTGTCTTTCTGAGATTAGTTGGGGTGAGCCTTCTCTACTTAAAGACTTGGGTAATAATTGTTCTCGATGTTTTAAGGAGAAATGTGATAAAGTTGGAAAAAAAAAAAGCAGGTCTACTTTTGGTATAACTGTTTTTAGCATCACTGAACAGTTTGGAAAGAAATAATATTTTTAAACTAGAGTATTACCCAAAATGAAGCTACACTGCTAATGAAAGTCAATAAGACCATGCCCATAGTCATTTAGAGTATTTTGGTACTACCTTTATCATTCACAGTGAGGAAAAAACTGTGGTCCCTAGGCCAAATGAGATTAATCCATTTAAGCTTAGAATCCTTCAGAGCACACTGGCTGTGTTCATACTTCCTAGGAAAGGGAATACACCCTGTCCCCACACACGTAAATATGCACCACATTCACCATTCATTCGCCTGTTGCACAACACATGAATGTGCCAGTAGTCTTGATATGAAGGGTTTGTGCTTGTCATGTCCCCAGTGACAATTGCTCACTTGTGAGCACATCCTAGTTCATCACCCCCATCTATGGGCCAGAATAATCCTCCAGAAAGAGCCATCTAAGCTATTACTACGTGGACATTTAGGGACACCCTGGAAGAAGGGTGTCCCTGGAAGAACTAGCGCTACTAAAACTGCAGGAATAGGAAGAGATACTTTCTTATCAGTGGCGTGTTCCAGCACCCTGAGTTTTTGGCATCGGGCTGAGTCATGAATGCTATGGTAAGCTTGCTCCTGTTCAGAGAAGGTTTTGAGTCCCAAAAGAATAGTACCTTCTTGCCAATATTATAACGTGCTATATCTCAAATGACTCAGCAGCAAGCATAATTTGGATAGAGAGAATACTTGCACAGAGCAGGAAAACACCATGGAGCTTCCAGAGTCCTTGACTTCCATCAGCAGGCAGCTTACTGGGGCAAGGCCACTGTGGGCTAGCTGGTGATTTCCCAAACCATCAGAATGTCCAAATCTGCATTCATTAGCATCACCAGTTAGGTTGCATGGGCCACTTCTCAGTGAGACTTGGGTCAAATGCAGAAAGACAGATTCAGATGGCTCTAAAGTCTGATTCACACCTCCCCCTGAGAAGCATGCTCACAGCTCAGTTGGAACCTGAATTTCCTCAGGATCAAGACTGAGCTGGAATTTAATTAACTGACAGGCAAATAGAAAGATCACCAAGGATAAACAGAGGTAAAGAGAATGCAGGTGTGGAAGACTTCAGTCTGCCTCACCTCAATGTGAACTTACACTTTCAGAATAGGACCTCTATGCACAGTCCGGTACCTCTGTTATCACAAGCACCCCAGGCTTCTGCATGAGCAAATAAGAACACAATGTCTCCTGTGCTCCTCCTCCAGTTCAGGACTAGTTCTGCCCAACAAACAACAGACAGGTCTCCAAGGATAATGAACATGCTTAATATTGGTACTGTGATTTATAATGATCATTCCTGAAAAATAAATCTTAACTGTAAATGGAGTTGGATTTTCCATCAATTAATCCTGCCTTTAAAAACAAACAAACAAACATAAATGTAAACAAAAAGGAACACACAAAAACTCTGATTTTCTGTTTCCTCTCGCTGCTGTTGACCTTTACTGGGTTTTACCAGATAACAATGATGTTGGCTCCTCATCAGTATGTTTAGAAGAATACTGCATGTTTGCATGTTGAGATGGATAAGTTGCAAGTCTTGGAGACTTTTCAATGATAAGAACTAATTCCTTAGGTTTATCCAATGTTCCTTACTCCTGGACGTGATCTTTTCCTTTTAACTTGCTTGCTGAAACCCCATTATTGTTACACTTCTTTCTCTCCGCTAATCCTTTTTCTCGTAGTTTAACATCCTTTTTTAGAGATGGTGCTGCATTGCCTTTTGTTTATTGCTTGTTGCCCTTGATTCACTGCTGTCAATTTCTGTACTAATTCATCAGCGTCAGTAATGGACTTGGATGGTAACACTGTACGGTCTTCTCCATTGCCTTCACTTTAAGTTATTTTTTGGCATTTCTTAGATACATCTTCAGCATTTTTTTCATAGGAGTGTCAGAAACATCAATATGATCCTCTTCTGCATTTTTGTAACAGATGTGTGTATCTTGAACAACTTGTGTCTTGAAAATGAGTAGATTTTGCTAGGTTTGCAAGTTGCTTGTTAGGATTTGCAGCTTCCTATTAAAGTATATATTGTGAACATATTTGCATTAAAACTATGTTGCTGTTTGGGTTCACTTCAATCCATTTAAATACCTCCTTAAGCCCTTTTCAACTGAAGCATGTTCTCAACTACTTTAAATTTAAAAACCGTTTAAGCTTCGAGTCAAATATACACTTAAATAATATCTGTAGTGCAGCTACAGCAAAGCACCTTTAAATATAAAAGTAATATATAACAAGTGGTAAAACCATTATTTAAAGCTTTTCAAATAGCGATGAACTGAAAACAGAAGAGTTGAATTAGGCTTTTATAAGAAATAACTGAAAAATTTCCCCAGGAGTTTAAAATACTGCAACTTTTAAGTTAAAACTTGTTTAATACATTAAAATATAACTATACAAGTTACAAAACAGAAGTTTAAAATAAAAGCTAGGAAAGACAAATTAATGTTCCAGTAGATACATAATTTTGCCATTCTTTTTAAACTTGTATATTGTGAAATTTACAGCACTTAGTACAGAGGACACAGACTGATCAAACTTCCATTTCCTGCTTTTTTTTTAAGCTGCTATATTTTAGCATTCCATCAATGTTTTCAGTATATAGGAGGTATTTTTCAATGTTCCGATTAAAAATATAGGCAAGTTGTAATCTTGTATAAGATTACAGAGAATCTGTAAGATTCATCTCATCTAGCTTCCATGTCTGCATTTGAATTAGTCTCTAATTAAACTTGTTTGTTCTTCTAGTGAGTGGAAAGAAATTATTATTTCTAGAACACAATTAATCTTATCCCAAAATAAATACTTAAACCAGTTCAGATAAATTGTTCATTAGAAGTGCCCGATTATCTCTGTTAGTAGACCAGCTCAGATACAAATGTCTGTGTGACAGATCTCTAATGTTAAGTGAAATTGATCTCATGTTAGGTTTCCCTTTTCTTTGAAAGAGTAAAAAAGTCCACTACAGTGATTTTACCATCCTCTAGGAATTTCTCCTTTTCATTTACTAAATTAAAAAAATGTTGTTCCTTGTAAGAAAGGTATAAAAAAGAAACCCAAACCAAAAATAGGACAAATTAAAGGGAAAATAAAGAATGTTAATCTCCCTTCCTCAACTACTTCTTCCCCAAACCCAGATATTTCTTTCACTGCCTTATCCCAGACACACTTGTACTCAACTGCAGGATATTTCGGGAAAAAATCTTTTTTCTTTCCTGAAAACATCTGGTATTATTATAAATTTTTAAGGATAGCAGATTAACACAGGAGTGATCTAAACTAAAATGGCAGTTATTAAGTATCTTTTAGAATCTGTTAGCAAATGCTCTTAAAATTAAATACATAAACTGTTTTTCATACTACTGAGGATAATGAAGTGCACAGAAAAGAGCTATTTAGATAGAAATGTATAACTAATTTTTTCTTCTAAAACTGACATTACAAACCAATTATTTTCCCAACATAGTAGGAAAGTAAAAAAATACATATATCCACAAAAATACGTTTCCTAGATCCGTACTTGTAATGCTCTTTCAACTTTTCTTCAAAGATTTTTTTTTCTCTCTTGCTTGCAAACATTCATTTGATATATGAAGACAGTCTATCAGACACTGTGATTCTTTCATGTTTATCTTTTGAATCTAAGCCTGCCTTGTAATTCTTTCAGAGTTAGGAAATGTAAGTTTAAAAAAAAAAAAAAAGAAAATATTATTTCAATCTGATATGATGCTCCTTTGGTAACTGAAAATGGTGGTGTAGATGTACCAATTATAGCAACACCTTGACAAACAAATTTATTTTGAAACATCTAGATTAGTTTTTACTGCAATACAAGCAACAGACAGCTTTGCCTGAAGTAGAGACTTATTTTAATTTGGCTTTAAATAGTTTTGTAGGTAAATGGATCAGTAGAGATTAATATCTGAACATACACTGACACTGATCTATACCTGTCCTCATGTAAAAATAACAGCTATGCTGTTGCAGAGATTTAAAGTGATCCTATGTTAAAGACTGTACTGTCTCAGATCTGCTAAGTAACTTCAGGTAATTCACATAAGCTCTCCATGCCTCAGTTTCCTCATCTGTAAATTGAATATAACATTCTCATACTTCACAGAGATGTGGCAACATGCATTCAATATTTGTAAGGTACTCAAATACTACATAAGCCATAAATAAAACACACTATATTCTAGTTTAACATTGTGATGTTCATAAGCTGATGATGGTAATGAAAAATGCATTCACAGAAAAAGAGCAAGTAACAGTGAATGACATCTTTACAAGCTCACTATGCAAAACCCTCTATGCTATTATACAAAAATAAAACAAGCATACTGCTATGCACATAAATCACAATGATAAACATAAACGATACAAATTAAAAGCATATTTAAAATATATAGAACGTCAACAGAGAGAATGAGACATGATCCACTACCTGTGTGAAAACACTTTTCTCATGGAAGGGAATTGATCCTGGAAAGAACTTAACAGTAAGTGGAGCATCTTCAAGCTGTACTGCTTATATTTGCAATGAAATAGTGAATGTCTAAGCAAAAAAATTGTACACATTCTAACCATAGCAGGAATCAGATAATATCCACTTTTTCCTCATTCTGTGTGTCATATCTATAGTATGATGGGGAGCGCATGACATTTTTGGTTTATTTCTACGTTAGGATTCCCTTGTTTGAGCAAAATATTACTATAGATTGTCAAAAAGTGCTACATGAAAGAAAAGTGCAAAGTTTGTCTACGTACATGCGGACAACATATCCAGACATCGGTTTTCTCCAAATGATTGTCCATACGCTTATTAACAATGCAGATGATTCCAAGTACCACCTTCGTAACGCATGCAAGTTACCAGAAAGAAGGGCTCAAATTCTTAGGGAAAATATAAGCAGAGAGCCTTTATGGCAATATTCTACTTGCTCTCTGAAGGCCTCAGCTATGGCTTTCAAAAATCTCTATGAGTAGAGCTTTGAGTCAGCTTTGACTGACTCAAATTTCTCATTTCCCTACAGTCACCCACAGAGGAATCACTGAAGTTTTGGCAGTCATTTGCCTGGAGGGCACTCTTGATGGGCAAAACAAGCATTCTGAGCATCGGGCAGGACATGGAAGTGTGCTGGGCGTGATTTGAGTGATCACATAGAGGTACCGCATGAGCAGAGCAAAATCGGATCAGGGCAACATGAACAGGTAGGTATCAGCAACTACACCACTAACCACCACTAGGGTTGCCCGAGATGCCTGCTGTCTACTGGAAGAACGATCACAACCAACCAGCCATGCACGCTTGGCACTGGGGAACGTCGGCATACCTGTGTTGTGCTGGGTGGCTGAATAGCAAACACCAGGGAGAGCAGCCCGTAGCAGATCCATCTGCACACCATGCTCAAACACTCAATGCTATGTCTGAGCCAGCAGCATCACACGGAGCAGCTATCAAACAGAAAAAGTAGAAAAGGGAATAGTAATGCACCGTGCCTCAAAAAGTATTCCCAAACCTTCGCTAAGCATGTGGGTTTGCTTTTTGTAAGCTGACCGGTAGTGATCTTCCTCTGTGTGTGCGCACAGGACAGAACAAGAGAGATTGGCTACTTACCTGGCACCGGCCAGAATATGTGGAGAGAGAACTGGACTGGAGAGAGATGGCGGTATCTGAGGTTGGAAGCAGGGGAAAAGAGGTCCATTTTTAATCTTTTTTTTACAAAAAAAGGCCACGGGGCCTGGCAAATGTCCCGTGACAAGTAAAAACTAGGTGCAGAAGATCATATTTCATATGTGAAAGAATTACTAGTGAAAGGACAATGTCAAGGTAAGAAACTTCCAGAAATTTGTGCTGAGGTTACCCCTTACTTACTGAGAGAAGTTACAAGAGTTTTTCAAAAGTGGCAGAAGTGTACTGAGAACACAATCACCACAACCACTTACCAGGTGATGATACGTAATTCTCACTTCTGTTGCCCATCAGCTTGAGTTGGCAAGCAGACAGACAGACAGCTAAACAATTTAGGTAGCAACCACTACTATTTTCAACTCTCATAGCTGTAGGAGAAGCTCTACAAGAGCTTCTAAGTAACAGGCATTTTAAAATTGCTAGTTTATCTGAAGGTCACTATACATACACTTGAGTCTTCATGTGCCTCTTCTTCCTTCATTTCAATTTTTTTTCTATATATTTTCCATTGTGTTTATAATCTGTAAGAAAATTAATATTAATTAGTAAGTATATTAAGAGAAAAATCTCTTTGCATTGTGCGTAAATTGCAAGGTTTTGGTAGGGGCGCGTGCTCTGTGCTGGAGACAGTTGGTTCCAGACAGCTCCACAATGGACCCACCGCAGGCTAAATCTCAGCCAAATCAAACAAGTTTGTAGCGCCTCTGAAAACAGGACAACACAAGCCTGATGTGACCCTACAAGTTAAAGAACAGAATCATTAGAGAAAATATATAGAATTACTAATTAAGACTCAAGTGATTAATAGTTATTTCTAAAAAATATTCTTTTGTTTAAAGGCAAATAGTTAATTTACGGTAAAAAATAATTTGCACATGACATTCAACATACCTGATTGTTAATCTAGCAATAAGCATATAATTATACTTACTATTCTCATTTGCTGTTCTACTAAAAAGCTACAAGGACAAGAACCTGAAGCTGTTACTGAAGAATTCTAAAAATGATACACTGAACAACATACAATAATTGCTTTCAGAGCAGTTACGGTAAATTGTTCTGACAAAACACTGATCAAAACTGATTATCAATCAAAGGTTTGTGTAATCTGGGTCACCATATTTTAATTCAGTGAACAAACAGACTCCTGAAATTCTGCTCAACTTCAGGGAATTTTCCCAAGTATAAAATGATTATTGTTTAAATCAAATTTTTTTGTTGTTTTTTCCAATATATCTTCTTTAATTGGCATCATTATGGTTTGATTGTCCAGTGTTCTATTAACAAAAAGGCCTTTTCTATCTCCTTCCATATGCATAATCAAAATGAAAGGAGCCTTTTAGTTCAAACTAAAAAATATAAATGAGAAAGCAATGTTGATCTTGCAATAAAAGTATAAGAAGTTTTTCACTGGAAGAAGAAAAACCACAGCAAAAATTTGACTGTGAATTGTAAAGGTGGCATTTTTTCACTATTGGCAAGTGTTACCCTGAAAGTAGCCAGCATCTGATGTCAGCTGCCTTTGACTCAAAAGACAATTACAACGGATCTAGTTTAAATTATGGATATGCCGACTACGCTCTTTCAGGTTCAAGGCATGAAATAATTAGGTCTCTATAGCCTGAAACAACTTTAGACTAGCAAACCAAAGAAAAAAATTATGCGATGACCACCGTGTTCAACAGCAACTCATAGACCTGTCCTCCAACACGTACAACCCCATTTAGCTACTGATACCCCACATAAACAACTAAGCGAGGCTGACTAAGCATGGGTGTCCACATGGCAAGTGCCTACACCTGAGCTAGTGACACTGGACTTCCTTTTCAGTCAACCGAAATTCAGTCAGTACAGTCAGTGCACAGAAGTCAGCCTCCACTAGAAAAGACGCCTACATTTAGTCATATAAATTAATCTTCAAGGCTCCCTATAAAATTAATGAAAAGACGTATGTTTGGTACATATCCTTACAGTTAGCTGGCACATCTTTAGTCTGAAATGTAAGGGAACTTTAAACAGAGATTAAACAGGGGAAATCTAATGGAGGGATATTTCATTATGTACACAATACAAACCGATCTCTCTTTTTTATCTTTCCCACCACTGCCTGGTCAGATTTATGCTGCTGAAAACTTAAACCCAGCTCTCTGATACAGTATTAAAGCAATCAAATCATTGGGAGCAAAGTGACATTGTGGTATTATTTGTAAACCACACAAAAATACAAAGAAAACAGATAACCAAGAAAATGTAGTGTTTACTTTTAAGAGTATGTATTACTGGTTTTGTAGTAACTATATATCTGCAATAATTGAATACAAAAGACAAAATGAAACCTAAAACATTTTATATATATTAAAAAAGCATAGAATACAGAATATTATGTACTTTTATGTAGGCTCAAAATAATTCAGCATGTTTAAAAGCAAAATCTTCCACAGCACTACATAAAAAAGTAATGCAACGACAATAATAAAAGTGTTTGGTACATTTCAGGATACATACAAATCTTCTTCATAGCCAAGTTAAAAATTAGAAGCCAATACACAATTCCACAATGATCAGAGACAAAATGCTGCAGGATGATCACATTTCCTAAAGTGGTAAAACTGAAAGAGCTCTCAGGCTTTGCTAAGTTGGTTGGACCACATTGGCTTCAGCTGCCTCTGAGCACCATAAAAAACACATAATAAAAACACCTTTGAGCTTCTGTCTCTTGCGTTCAGCATGCAGTCAGAGAGCATTTAAGTCTTCTATCCCTATTATTTTTCTTCTTAAGTAGATCAGATTTTTTTAAATTTTCTACTTAAATTTTACTCATATTTTATTTTCCAATTTTATGTATATATTGATTTTTAAACTAAAAATCACAATTATCTTAAAGAAACCAGAGGAATATGATAGGAAAGAAGGGGTTGGTCATAATCCTTCTATATTGTACCAACGTGAATCAAGGTCTTTACGTGTGAATATAATTGCCACTATTGCATTCACCATTTCTGTACTTGCAGAAAACCTCCCTATAGATGCAAGCATTCACTAATTTTAAAATATGACTCTGTTAAAGGAAAGTTAGAGACTTGACATTACAATACAATAAATACCTACTAAAAAAAAAACCCCAACAAATATTCTAAGACCTTCCTGTTTCTCAGCAGATGGAAACTCTTTCCTACCTTAAAAAAATAAAACTGAAATATCCAAGTAATAAGTACATTTGGGTTTTAAGTAAATAAAGATAATGGTCAACTTAAGTAAATCAATATCTAACTATTTGCAGCCTGCCTAAACTCCCTTATCTTATCTAATTTAAATGTATTTTTGTGACAACCACAGCGCTATAAAAATTATCCCCCTTCACTTCTGTGCTGGTTTTGACTGGGATAGTTTTCTCCATAGTACCTTGTATGGTGCTGTCTTTTGGACTTGTGCTGGAAACAGTGTTGATAATGCCAAGATGTTTTTGTTATTGCTGAGCAGTGCTTTCACAGCTTCAAGGCCTTTTCTGCTTCTCACCCCACCCCACCAGCAAGGAGGCTGGGAGGGCACAAGGAGTTGGGAGGGGACACAGCTGGGACAGCTGACCCCAACTGACCAAAGGGATATCCCAGACCATATGGCGTCATGCTCAGTATATAAAGCTGGGGGAAGAAGGAGGAAGGGGGGAACGTTTGGAGTGATGGCATTTGTCTTCCCAAGTCACCGTTAGGCGTGATGGAGCCCTGCTTTCCTGGAGATGGCTGAACACCTGCCTGCCCATGGGAAGCGGTGAATGAATTCCTTGTTTTGCTCTGCTTGCATGCACGGCTTTTGCTTTACCTATTAGAAGTCAATAAAAACAATATTGATCCCCCCCTCACTTGAAAAGGTCTCTTTTGCTATTTTTAGCGGTGGGCAAGATAAAAAGCAGCTGTTTTCTGATCTTTCGCAAAGCAGGGTCCAGACCTGAGACCCAACACCTACCTATTCAGGGAATTACATTCCCTGGGTAATTAACAACATGCCTCCTAACTGCTCTGGCTTACCAACTTCAAGGAACAGGTCAGAACTGAGAGGTTCCTGCTCCCTCTCACAGCAGCACCTGCATCAGGGAAGTTTCTGGAGCATTTCAGTGGCTTCACAGGCAGTATCTGCTCTGGACCCGAAAAACCAAGAAGCGCAGACCTGCATAATGCTTTTTGTTTGGGACATCTGACAGGGGACAGGTTCTGGGTATGGATGATATGATGGCCACAGGAGCAGCCACCAACCTTGCAGCAATTTCCTTCCCAAGTCTCCTGGTCAGAGAATCCCACATTTGTTTTTGCAATTTGCTGGCAGGGACCACCATATTGTCCCAATGTCTGTACAGCACCAAGAGCCCCAACGCCCTCCATGATGAGTGTGAGGGAGCCCAGTTATGATATTACCAGCATAATAGTTAATGATTATTGTTGAGAAAGCTCTTCCAGGTCTGAAGATACTGCCAGGTAGGCCAGCAGGACAATTCTGGCTGTGCGGGACTGCCAGAGGAAGGCGAGGAGAGGAAGGGAGGCAGCGGCGGAGCTGCTGTGGGACGGCAAGTGAACCTGAAAAAGGGGGTTCCTTTCAGGAGGATGTGCCTATTTATTTAGTACAACAAAACCGCTTTTATCAAAGCAAAGCTAAAATAATGGTATTTGATGCGTGTTGTACCATATGTTTAGTTTGTGGTAGTGTCACAAAATGCAGGAAACCCAGGCGTTATGCTGTAATGCTCATTAGGCGTTTAGCACCATGGGTATACAGCAGCAGGACCATGGGTGCTTCAGACAATCCCAGCTGGGGGCATGCAATTAAGAAATGAATAATGTAGGATGTCAAAAAGTTACTAAGTAATTTAAAGTTCTTATTGTTACTGGAGCTTCAGGCTGTAATTAAAATAATCCACAATCAAAGCGCAACTGTATGTTGCTTCTAATGTGAATACTATCAGTTTTCACACAGGCAACAGATGGTGTATTAACATTGCATACAAACGAGAACCCAAAGTGGTCCTCTCGGGCAGGGGAAAGGGGCATATCCTTCTCACCCTGTGAGAAAAAGGGTTTATTTTAATACATCAGACTTAATAAATACATAAAGCCCCAAAGAGAATTCTATTTTAAAATGTGGAGCAGAGGGAGGGTGCCAAGCGCACAACAGAACTTTTTTAACAGAAAATTATCCAATTACAACCAACCTACTCAGATCAAATACAAATTCCAGGTGAAACTTTAGATGCAACAATATAATGCAATAAATTTATTAACTGAAAATTTAAATAGTGCTCCTTGACATGCACATGTCATTTTCATTAAGAATTCCCAGCTCCAGTAAGAAAGAAATCATCCCTGAATAAATAAACAGAAACCCTATCACTGTCATAATGTCCATAATAAAACAGAGTAACATTTACACAATAAATTGGGTAAAGCAAGAGCAAATCAGAGTAGGTAATGATTTTAAAATAGAAAAATATAAAAACACTGCAACTGCATGTTTATTTTATCCATTCTCTTTTCATTATACCATATGTTCGCTAAGACACAAATCATGCAACCAGGCAAATAGGTGAATGTGATGACTCACTTTAAAAAGGTAGCTGCTGAACCGCTTGTAAAAACACATGGACTAGGTATTCATATTTCATAATACAATGAAGAGCATAATCCTGAGCAGATTACTAGACTAGACTATAAGTATTGACCTTGCATATAAACTGTATTTAAATATTTATTGTTGCACGGTCAAGTACTTGCAGGTTAGAAAATGCCATGACTAAGTTTGCACATATAACTTTAATTCCTGCTTCTTTGTGCTTTACAAGTCTTAAGGTCTCATGGAAAAATTAATCTTCACTTTACACGGTGGGAATCCCTAAACCAGTAGCTATTCATAATTTCATTCAAAATGTTGATATACACTACACCATTTTCAAATCATGCTTTGGAAATGGATTATTATTTCCTTTTGGCTTTTTCCTCTTTCTTTACAATGCAGGTCACTGTGAGTCCTTTACAAACATTAATTCATGCATTTTCAGAGACGCTTGTATCATGGCGGAGGTGATAGTGTAATTTTATACATGAGTATGAAGAGAGCAAAGTCACTAGTGTCAACCTATTTTGCAACTCCAAGGTGAGCTTTGATTTTACCAGTGTTAACACTTCCTGTGTTCTGATCAGGGTTCCCACTGACATCACCTACACATACGGGTGGCAAGTCCCGCTACACATTGTGACATTTCCAAATTGTACCTTCCACCACTTTTCCAAATTTTATTGGACTAACTGGGCCAGGATCATACAGGAAGACAGAAATTCAGTCCTATTGGGGGATTATGCAGCTGCCTTAATCTTTTCTTTCTCTGAGGCACTTTTCTACCTCATTCACTGCATATTCTGCGTACATATTCTGAAATCAAACGATCTGGGAATATCAGAGACAACTTCATTCCCTGAGGATCATGTTTCATGCACTGAAGGAAGCAGGGATCTTGTAGAAAAAGTAGTAAGTGACCGCCTATTTAAAGCCCATACTCCATCATGCTTGCAAAAGTTCTCCAAAAGAAGGTTGCACACACAACATTTTCTAGAATAAGAAACCTACAGCTTTAGCATGCCTTTAAAACTGGGCCTTGTGTGTTGTTTTTTCTTTTGCTTTAATATGAATATTACTTCTCAAACATTTTTTTTTTTTTAAAAGGGAGGAAGATACACACGTACACTCTACCCTGCCTCTCCAGAAATTTCATCATGTGGAAATACATTTACCCCACACAGAGTCTGAACAATAGTGGACCATTCAGATTGGCAGCACAGACAACTGCCCAGTAACTTGTTGCTGTCTTCTACACAGAGAAATCAGAAGAGAGGTCACATACCTTTTCATTATTTTCAAAGCTATTTGATGATGGCAGATGCACACGTTGACTCCAAGAATTATGGATTAATTCCAGGTACTCAGAGGAGTTCCTCCTTCTTCCTTAGCCATTCTACTTCTGTTTTTTCCTCCTAATCAAGTTCTCTTTGTCTTCTTTAATATGCAGCTGCCCCACAGACTTGTATTCCAGTCAGACTGCATCTGCGAGTTCTCCACGTGTTAGTGGTTGAACAAGGAAAATCTCAGACATTACCCACAGTCTTAGTTTTAGCACCACAGTAACTTTCAGTACCATAACAGAAAAGTTAGACGCTCTGCTGAGCTCTGGAGTCCTCAGACTAAGCTACCTCTTTGTTAGCCAGCAGGGAGGCAGAGCTATAGCAACAGCTGTAAGGATCCGATGACCGCACTACCTACAAGATGCAGCAGAATAAGACTCTCGTTAATATATAGGAGCTATGTGGCAATGGAGAACTCTACATATAGATACAATCTTTCTAAAAATTATAAACGATACACAAGTGGCATGTAAAAGTAAAAACAATAAAATTGCATAGTTTATAGGTAAGAGAAATCTATTAGTATTTACTGAACAGATGGGAATTGTTTTTCTGGGGCTTATTTGGCCAAAATTTGATGGCAGTCATAAAAATAGCAAATTCACATCACTAATGTCGGAGGGGTTCTGCTGCCAAATTCCAAGTCCCTGCTCCAAACTGTGACAATATTATACCTGATAGTTCTAAAATCTCAGTACCAGGGAAATTAAATGTGAGAAATGTGATCCTTTCATAAGGACTCCCAAAATGATCCTGGGAACTCTAAGCTGCTAAGACTGACCTCCATATTGGGAAAACTATTGGTAGAAACTATTACAGGTATAATATTGAAGGGCAGATGGATAAATATGATATACCTGGGGAGGAGCCACCACCACTTCTGTAAGTGTAAAATTATGCACATTGGGAAAATAAAATGCAATTGCATATATATAAAAATGGATTCTAAGTTGCTATTAATTCCTTCTCCCTATCCTGAAAAAGCTGAGGTTATCATTGTTAGTTAGTACTAAGTAAATAATGTTAAAAAAATATTGGAATATGAAAATAAAAATAAGCAGAAGATAATAAGCAAAGAAAACTAAAATCCAGAAGAAACAGCATTGTCCTGCTGTATGCATGGATGGTATGCCCACACCTTGACTACTACATCTACCTCTGGCAGTCCTACCTCAGAAAGAATAAAAAAGTAGAAAAGGTGCATAGAAAGGTGACAAAGATAACAAGAGGCATTGAACTGCTTCACTTCAAGTCAAGAACTTGCTTGTAGTTTCCCCCAAAATACAACAGAATGCTTCTTATCCAACAGATATAATAAACATATAGAATTAGGAGTGATTGGAGAATGTGAGTTGGAAATTATTATTTGTCATTTCTAAAATGAAAGAAACAGGGCACTCTGTTAGAAAATCAATCAGCCATTTACAAATTAAGTCAAACTGGAAATCATTTCTATTACAGAAACTAAAAATATAAATGGTTTTTAAAAATACTGCTCTGTGTATGTCCATTGGTAGCTAATGACCATTGTGAACCAGATGCAAAAACAAGCTTCAGAAATCCCTAACTCACCACCTGTCAGAAGCTAAGCGTGTATACCGATGCAAGGATCACTCTGTACTTGACCTGTTTCCTATATTCCTCCCCAGGTATCTGCTGTCATTAGCAGTAGCAGCCTGACATTTCTTTTCACTCTCTGGCTGTTCTCACTTTCTTACATTACTAAGCGATATTAGCACAGCAAGCCTACACCAGATAAACAAGCGAAAGCATTCACTGATCTGCATGTGGCCTAGATTCCTGTGCTTTTTTCAGCTTCCACTAATTGTGTACTTGCTATGTTTTCACCCCGAAGAAAATATTTCACTGATACCATGAAAATTCTCCTGTTCCCAACTACCCAGAACTACTGATTTATGGAGATGCCTTATTCTCCAACATGTGTTTAAATTCTAATTTATTATTCTATGTTATTTAAAATTATAATTAGTTGAAAATGTAATATTAGCTTTGTCAGAAGCCACATTTTACTTCTTAAAGTAATGCAACTAGGCTTCTCACTGATTTCTCCAATTCCACAAATGGGGTGACGTGCATATGAGGAAGTATCCATTTTATGCAAACCCTTTGGTAGCTCAGGATGTGATCCTGACTAGGCAAATGAACTGTTAATGTGGTGATGGAGCCAGAAAAAAGATATCCCCCCAAACTGATGGCATTTTGTTAAAAAAACATTGTAAGTAATAAAAACTTAAAATTCTGAAAGTAGTAGAATAGAATGACCGAAGCTGAGTCTCCACTGTAGAACTTCTTTGTGCATTTACTGTTTTTTAAGATTTTCTTCAGTGGGGGTATTAATATGATGTATCTCTGTTTTAATGGAATTAGTAGGAGTTGAATATATTTACATACATGCATATCACTCTAGGAGCTCACAAAACTCTGATTGTGGTTAGACATTTGAATTATGCATACAGAAGCAGACTGACATAAACACAGTTTCTTCCTCTGTCAAATATGATTGAAACTGGCCAGCAGGTTCAAAAATTATTAGAGGTGGACTGCAATACATGACTGTAAAAACTTAATTTCACCATGAAACGTGCTACAAAGCCCTATGAGAACTTTAAGGGGTGAGCTGTAGAGAAGAAAAGGAATTCTGGACCCTACTATAATGGAGATGAGCTGAAGTAAAGGGAATAAAAAGACAGTATTAACTGAGTAAAGAGAAAGGCCACAAAAGTATTTAAAGAAACTATTCACTCCAAAGGATATATCAAAGTGGCATTACCCTGAACGGGAAGGAAGTTTTGCTGAAATAAGACATTTCTGAAATTTAGGAGACATATCAAATACTGTTGCTCATTTAGCAAGCAACATGTACAATGATGAATCAATGGTTTGAAATATACGTCAGATGCTGTCCAAATAACAGTCAACTTCAAGACAGAAGGCCTCTGTAAGCACAGACATATAAGAAAGTTTAGAAAAGAATAATCTTGCATTTACCCATAGCCATTTAGTAATGACACTTCAACACATTTACACACTGCATTAAAACTGTTAGGCTTGACTTGGATCTTCTTGACAAGTTTATCTGAAAATAATGAGGTCCTTCATGTCTGTACTGGTCTGGATGACTGCAAGGGAGCTAGCAAATTGCTCTTTATTTTTTAATTTTATTAAAGAATTTTTCTTTTAATTTGTATCATTAGAGAAAAAAGTATATTCTTATCAATTTTACATCCAAGTGTATCAATAAAGTCAGTATATCAATGAGAAAATAGGCGTAAATGCTGTATTTGAATGTAGGGTTGTGCCAATTTGATCTGTAAGCCCTAGATTTTCTTAATTATTCACTGAACTTGTTGCTGCAAAGAACTTGAGCTGAAAAAAAGTGTTGACTTAAGGTATGGAAACTGTAAACACTTAGCATGCTGGATAAAATTTATGAAGTACTTTTAGTTCAAGTATAATTAATCTTTCATGAATTACGTGAGTATATGATTTATGTATTACTAGGATCTAATGTTATACTTACACGAAGAACTCTGCCTAAAATCTTCTAAGGCAGGTATACAGAATAAAAGTGTTAAACTGTGGAGCATTATTAATCTGAAGTGTTAGGAAGGGGAAACAAATTAGTTCATAGGCAAATTCCCAAGTCAATAGAGCCCCAATAGTAAAACTATACCAAAAACGATCATGTTTTTCAGAATATTTAATCTTATCCAATACTTCCAATACTAAGAAGCATTAACAGCTTTAGTATCAGTTTTAAGGCCCATAAAAAAGAATATTCCTAAGATTTCCAGTCCTTTGACTAGTAATACTTCACTTAAGAAAGCAAACTCTTTACTCACAGATTTTAAGGCATCTGATTCTTCTTCCATTTTTTATTTAACCCCAGAAGAATTCTTGCTACAAAACTTACATGTGTTCATTCCTTTCTTCCTTTCTTTTCAAGATGTTAAGCTATCAATACCGTAGTAATAAAGTCCACTTGATTTTATGTTGGCTCAATAGTCTCCCAAGTCTATTTGGTGTGGTTTTTGATAAATGAGGAAATTCAATGAAGTGTGAGTAGGTTAACTAGTGATTGATCAAATGATATCCATTAAGTAATGAGAAAAATGTGTTAGCACTGGGGAGAAGGACTTTTGGCTCAGAAAAGTAAATGAGACTAAACCCAAGTAAACCCAGCTAAGCTGCTTTTTTTCATTGTGACAGAAACATTTATAACTATCCTCTCTGACAAATGTCTGAAGTCTACCTGAAATAAAGGTCTGTGCTAAAGCTTTACAAAAAGCAAGCAAGAAGGTCATGTGGGAGCTCAGCTCTATCTTGGGTAAAATAATTGACTTCAACTCAGTTGTGAGTTCATAGTGCTTGTGAAGTACTTTGCATAAAAATATTAACAGTTTTATAAAGTATTTCCAAGCAATATGAACTTAGTTCATAGATCACTTTAATACTTTACAACAAGTATGAAGATATATAAATGGTAAAACTACCTAATATTTTTGTGCACAGCTTCATCATCGTCGTTATTTCTTCATGTCTAAACAAAAACTGTTGCATCTCTACTTGCATCAATTCATGTAACTTGTTGGCTAACAGCAGATGCTAAAGCCTTACTGCTGATTCTCACAGTACTTCTCCTAACCACACAGAAGCTACCACCCTGTACATAACTGTTCTGGCATTAGTGCTAGATATCCCATGTAGCAAATACACAGAAGGTACTTCACTGTTTTTAAACATTTTGTTTTCAAATCAGGTAACTACAGTATGCACCTGGGTACCATCATCCACTTCCACATAGCTTCAAGGCGCTCACATGAAAGTTTTCTTTATTATTCACATTTGAAATAATGCTACTATGTGCTGCTAAGTACAAGAGAGTGGACATCAGGGCTCACATTAGAATCTGAGAGGATGAGAAAGCTCCAGTCCCGTTACAACTCAGTGGTCAATACTTTGGTGCACGGCTTAAAGCAACCACTGTGGAAACAGGGATGGGGAATGGAAGTTTCAAAGCTGTTACCCATGATCAGTATGTATGTGTTCACACATATTGCAAAGGCAATATTTGCACAGGAGATGGGCTGCAGCACTCCTAGCATCTTCAGTAAATCTACAGTTACTGTGATGTATGTCAAAAGAATACAGAAATTAATGCAGAAGAGACTATTTCACCAGTCAATGCTGGAATTAAAAGGTCTGGTATATGATTTTGTTACAATCTGAGACAGAAATCAGTTTTGGGGGACCAAATGCATACTAGTTCCTTGTGAAATAAGACCACGTTCTAATGCTCCAGCCATTCTCTCAGTCACTAACTGTCCTAGACATTGAACTGTTCTTCAGCAGCTGTACTTAGTATTGGTGCCAAGCCAAGACTTTAGGTCTGCTGATCTGCCAAATACAGTTTTAAAATTCTAGTAGACTGTAGGTCTTATCTTTTCAACAGAAGAAAAATACAAAAAAGGTGCAGGCATAGAAAAAGAAAACTCTTGTGGGGAAAGTACAGAAGACACGCTGTGCCTGTGGAATGGGGAGAAAAAGAGCAATGAAGGTCATGACAGGAAAAGTAACATAAAGAGTGATGCAAAAGATGAAAAGAATGGCAAAGCTTCATACAAGAGCATGCAGGGCACACAGCAGCCCTGAGAAGGACTAAGAACACAAAGAGAATCTGGCTGGCAACAGAAGGATGTTAGGCACTGTTGAAGAGATAAGGGACATCTGCATCATCTGATGGATAACAAATGGGGGAATAAGTACCAAAGAGCCTGGGTACCTTTGGCATGGGAAAAGGTCTGGAAGATTCCTAAGATAAATAAATATGGACATCGGCTGAGTGAGGACTGGAGAAATGTAATCAGTTGTCTGCATGTGCGCTGAGCGCACTGAGGCAGGCCAGCTTAAAGTAACTTTGCCAGGCTAGAGTCAGGAATAGAGACAGGATCACAGTAAAGGCAATCCAGGATTAAAAACCAGTGGATACACTAGTCCAAAGAGCAAGATAAAAATGTGGTCTATGGCAAAACCAAAAGTCAGGAAGGAAAGGAATCTCTAGTATAAAGTATGGCAGTGGGGCATGTCATAAAGTCATAGATTAGCCCAGGTTGGAAGGGACATCGAAAGATCATCTGGTCCAACCTTTCATGGGAAAGGGAGCCTAGATGAGATTATCTAGCACCCTGTCCAATCGCATCTTGAAAACCTCCAGTGATGGGGACTCTACCACATCCCAGGGGAGGTTGTTCCAGTGAATGATTGTTCTCACTGTAAAAAACTTCTTTCTTATATCAAGGTGAAACCTCTCCTGGTGCAACTTGTACCCATTTCCCCTTGCCTTCTCCACGTGGCTCCTTGTGAAGTGAGAGCCTCCATCCTCTTTGTAGCTGCCCTTTAAATACTGGAATACGGTGATGAAGTCCCCCTGAGCCTTCTCTTCTCCAGGGAGAAAAGATCAAATTCCTCTTTCCTAATAGGACAGGTTCTCCAGCCCTTTGATCATCTCTGTGGCCCTCCTTTGGACCCTCTCCAGTCTGTCCATGTGTTTCTTGAATTGTGGTGACCAGAACTGGACATGGTACTCCAGGTGTGGCCTGACAAGTGCTGAGTAGAGTGGGGTGATCACATCTCTGTCTCTGCCAGTAATGTCCCTGAGGATGCAGCCCAGGATCCAATTTGCTTTCCTTGCTGCAGTGGTGCACTGCTGACTCACGTCAAGTCAGGATAGACAGACCTGTTAAGGAGCAGAAATAAAAATTTAGAATTATATCATAGCCCAGAAGTGAATTGAACAGCAAAGGACAGAAATTGCCTAATGCTAACTTGGGGAAAATGTTAAATCACTGGCCACTTCCTTGTTGATGAGGCTTGCTAGGCCCTCAGTCACTGAAGAGACAGACTGCAGGCAGACTCTTACAGGTTTTGCCTGGCCAAAACAAAAGTAGTCAGCTGCATGACCTTCTCATGGTGTGTATTTCAGTGTATGCTCAGGTCTCATCTATAAAAGATTCAGTTTCAGTGAGGACCTACTTACATTTTACATTTCAATATTTTAGCTTAAGAGTTGAGTGACAAAAATAGGAATGTTTTCAATACAAGGAGCTTCAGTTCTTAATGAACATGTACTAGAACACCGGTACTAGACACCTTTGCTGACAGCCAACATCTTGCCGTTTGTTCCCCTTAAAAAATCTAGTCATAAAGCAGTAAATAAGGCTCTAAATAACTTTTAAACTATAAATGTTTGAAACTAATACAGAATTTTTCAAACTGAACTACGGGCTCTTCCAGGTTTCAATATTATTCAATCACAAATAATTAGCCTCTGTTTTCAGAAAATATGTATTCTTAAAAATACACATTTTGATTCTCAAAAATTAAGCAATTATAAGCTAAATAATTTTAGGCAAAGTTGCATCAAGAGAAACGTTAGTGGCTATTTATAAGGTAAAAGCTAAAGTTCTATCACTACAAAAGAAATTCCATGCTAGTTTTAAAAATTAAGAGGAACCTGAGATGAAGCAGCTATGAAAATAAAGAATATATTCATGAACTGTTAAGTTCCCCTTTCTTCCATTTGTGGACTGATAACATACCTATTTTAAGTTGGCCTGTGTGGGTAAGGCAAAACTAAAGGCTTTTTTCTACTTTATACCAGACTGTGAAGTACATTTCTATAAGGTTTAATGATCAGTGTTACAAATGTAGCTCATCACTTACAGGTGTACCATTTACAAACCACTGAGAAACATTTGCATTAAGATTTTTGTGTAACAGCCTGAGCCTTGGATGCTGTGCATATTCCCCATCTTTGCTCAGACCAAAAGGGCTCTGGCAATACTTCTTGGAAATTTACTGTGTAAATAAGTTATTGTGATCCAACTGACAATACCTGTGCTAGATCTAGCCTGTAGAATATTTCCTTTTGGTCTGGTATTTTTTCTTTGTGGAAACTATGGAGCATTTTTTTGACAGAAGAGAAAGACTTCTTTCCTTTTGCTAAGAGATGCTGCTACCTTTAGGTCCCTATGAGTGGAAGCAGCAGGGCAAGGAGCACATTTCTTACTGTACGTGAGCAGCACAGGAATGAATGTTACTATTGTCTCTGCAGCACACATAGGGAGGGCAAAATTGGGACCAGTGTAACATAAGATATACAAGACATTACGTGAAAAGGCTGCATCCCTGCAACATGGTGTGTCTACTAATAGAGACTTTTTCTTGCCAATTGATTACATTTATAATCAACAAGCTAATTAAGTTTGGTCAGCTTAGTCTTCAGAGCTTTTTCTAACATTAATAAAAAGACTAATAGTAAACACATTATTTAAACTTAAAAATAGGGAAACTGCCAATAAATTTATACTATAAGTCAGAATCTCTAGAAAATTGACAAGGATGTGAAAAAGCAAAGAACACTTGATCAGCAAAATTAGGGATACAAGAAGGAATTCAAGAAAAATTAGGTAAAAAAAAGTATTGTATTTGTCCCTGAGTGGTTTGAAATATCACAGCTGATAATAATAATGCAGAAGAGCAGATATGTCAAATAGGCAGTTTGATATTTGAGAATATGATGGACAATGTAATAATACCAGAGGAAGTATATGAACTACTTTGTTTTCCAACAGCAATTAATAATGGTATGAAAAAACACCCACTTTATTCTGACATCTTAAAATAATTAATGCCTTATCATTGTCATCCTGGAATTTCAGATGAGCTGACCAATTAACGCACTGAGTGTGCTGACCAGAGTTTATGCTGCCTGATTCTAGCTGCTCAGCGAAAGGTACCCAAATTGAAATAGTGTTATCTATAAAAAGGCTAAACATAATAAGAAACAAGGAGAAGAAATTAAAGCTTTTGTGACTGCAGTTCATAGTCTTGCTGAATCTGGAACCGTAAAGGACTTTGGTTCAGTCATCTCAGACCTACATATCTTCAAAGTTGTATGCAACTGTTGGCTCTTCTTAAATTCCCATTGATATACTCTTCCTATGCTCATCAAGCTTTTGCTGACTAAACTGGCTTCCATTCAGTATGTCACCAGCATCAGAACATTTCAGAAAAGAAAACTGAATTGTGACAGCATTGCCTTTGCCATACAGATGGTGCATTTATTTGCAGCAGCAGTAAAATTGAACACCATGAGTGACTCTGAACAGTTCTGAGATGTTTTCAACAGTGGCCCTTTATTCTGAGTGACAAATGTGAATTCAGAAAAGAACAGATAAAATCTGCTGAACACATAAACCAGTCAACAGGCAAGTCAGCGGAACACAGATGGACTGCAGCCATTATTCACCTTATCTGAATCCGTGGCATTTCTGCTGAAATTTCCTAGGTATAATAAATCATATGGGAAAATGGTCTCCAATAGTAGCTGGACTAATAAAATTTGTAAGGGATCCCCTTAATTGTCAGAAGATGAAATTCCAAGAAAACAACAGAACGTATTTAATAAAGCAGAAGCATCAATTGCATGTTCCCTTGTTTTGGTGCAACACACTGTAAACAATTCAACAGCAGTAGCAACAGCTGTATCTTACAGTCCGGGAACAACGCTCGCGCAAGAACAATTGTGGAAATAAAAGAGGAATGCAAGCAAGTGAGAAAGATGCTTTAACAGTCACTTCTGCTTGCAAACATCTCAATGAATATTTATTCAGCATCAATTTTAATACAAAAATGAGGATCCAGTGCTTGGATTCAAAAGGACTGAATAACCTTCCACCCGAAATTCCAAGACCTGGACCAAAGCTGATGTGATTCTCTTCCAAATATCAGCACATAACAGGAAAAGTATGCAGAACAATCCCAATCAAACAATCGCCAAAGTTAAAAGAAAGGTTTCACAGTGAGCTTTTTTTTTTTCCAGATTTTTTTTCTGACTTTGTTCTGAAATCACACCCAGTAATTCCCCACCAGCTTCAACCCATTAAATATAGACAACTAAAAGACCAGAATTTTTTTAAATTCATCTGTGCTGACATGGTATGGCTGAAGTATTCTTTTAATAAGTATACTACCATATAGGACTTTTCATATGGACATAGATTTAATTGTGAAAGGACGGCACATATTGATACTTGCCAAAGCTTATGAAGATTGTTAATGCATAAAAAGATGTAGGTTATGAGCTGACCAATCTGTGCAGTGTATTTGAGTAGATACTTTCAGACCATAATACAAGGATACAACAGAAATAACCCGGGGGGGCAGGGGGAAGCTATCTTCAGAGATGTGTGGCATACCTTGGCAACCAACAGCAACAGATGTTTTGGAGGTTTATTTCTGTTTTTTTGTTTTCAGAAGACTTCCATGCATTTTTGTAACGAATTGCTTTTCCACCTATATTGACTTGGCTCTTTTTCCACAGCTTTTGCCACTGAACATCATCCTTAAACCATCTGAACTGTCACTGGCAGGACTTCTGACTTGAAAAGGATGAATGACAGATCAACCTGTGACAATACTGTAATTTAAATCTACTTGGTCTAATCATAAATTATTTGAACATGAGGTCCCAGCACAAGGAAAGAAATTCAGCAGTGCAACTTCAGTGTCTGAAACAAAGAAAAACGCTGCTTGAAGTAAGATTAATGAGAAAAGAAATCCTTACTGATGCTCACAGTACTGCAGGGTTGGAATGAGAGGAAAATAGTGGTGAATGGGTTATCGGTAAAAGGCAACTTGGATCAGCTTATTAAGGTGGGCACAAGTGACAGCAGTATGTATATCTGTGTACAGGTGAAAGCAAAATTCTGAGAGCACTGTTAAGTCCTATTGACAGAAGAAGTGAGAAGGTATGACCTAAAAGGGATTACTGCAAAGGATACCAAAATTAATGGGATGGTTTGCTGAACAGGGGTACCTATAATGGTAATGCAGCAAGAAAGCAAATGAAATTTTGGGGTAGACAGAAGAAATATCAGAAGTTACCTTACTTTAGTATGCGGCAAGTAGTGTGACTGTTCTTGGCATATTGCACCTGTTCCTGACATCCATGATTTGTGAAGCATGAAGATTGCGGATAAACTGGAGAAGGACTACAATCACATAACAAAGAGTAACATTTTGTGAGTCTTATATACTCAAACAAAACCAGAACTTGGACAGAGAGATGGAAAGAGGAGGTTTAATAAGTTACACAGCCTGTGATTTAAAGTTAAATTTCAAGCGAGTCAAGTAATCACCGTAACAATTTAGTGAAGATTGTGGTGGATTTTTTTATCACTATACATTCTCATTCAAGAGTGGATGCTTTTTAAAAATATCTGACCTGGGTCAAACAAGAATTACGCTAGGGAAGTCTATGTCCTCCTTTATAATGCAGTCAGGCATCAATGATCCATTCTTACGCTATAATTTATGAATTTTCCAAATTACAGCAAATCAGTTTTTTAGGTTCTTCAAGAGCAATTATGCAGCTATGTGAACGTTATCTATTGAATAAAAATGCAAAATATTTATGCATTTGGTGATCTTTCAACTGAAAAACATTCAATGCCATCTTTATGAAAAGAAAACAAATAATCGTTTACATACCAGTTGCAAAAGCACTTTGATATCCTTCAGCTATTGCTATCTACCTAATGATTTACTGACTAAACAGAGTGATAATTCACTTCCTAAAGACATCAAGAAAAGATCGTCGAAAGAAGATCAGTGTAATTTGTTTATTACAAGTGTAGAGACAGAGACCTACTTGGAAAATATGGCAGTAGAGTTAAATCTTTATGGGCAAGATAAAGATTAATGAAAATGAAAGATAAAGAATAATAAAAGCAATTATACTGCAAGCAGAATGTAAAAAGTGGTTGCACTAATTTGAGTAAGAAGATGTTATTTGAATGCTATCAGTTTTTAGCCACTTTTTTGTGTTAGTCTAAGTCCTAAAATATAGCTAGTTTGTTTCTTTGCTCCCATACAGATATTCTATTTCCCTGGTTTTAAGTAAAATCTCAAGATGAACATTCACACCAAGCATTGGACAAAGCTTTAAAAAAAATGTGTGCAGAATGGATGGTGGTGCTCTTTGGAGTTACTCTGAACAATAAGAAATTTGGGCAAATTTGACATCAAGTCAAGTGAGGGTTGTTCTTAAAGCATGAGAACATATTGTTCAGCTTTTCTTGGAACACTTATTCAGATAAAAAAAGCAGCAATGTGCACTTTAATCACTATCTCAATTCTCAACATTTAGCACTCTCTATACACTATTTTCAGTTAAAACTGATGATGAGATCAAACATGAAAGAAAATGACCCTGGCTTAAAGAGTTACCATATCTCAGCTCATCTACAGAACGAGTAAGCTTTAAATCAGAAGGAAATTTGGGATAGTTCAGTTTAGTTTAGCCTGTAACAAAAGAATCCAGTCAAATTCTTTCACATTTGCCACACCGTAATATTTCTGCAGACATTCACCAAGGCCTGACTCATCTGAGGTTATTTACTTTGCAGTGTTTAGCCCCACGTGGTATCATGGCTAGCCAACATACTTAAGAGCTTGTCACATTGTTGCTGTAGTAAATACAGTCTTATCTAAGGTATTGCATGCAAAGGAATGACAAAGAATTTGCAAATATGCACCTGCTACTACTGCAATGCCACTACTAAATGTGGGAAGGAAAGAAAAAAAAGTTTAAAAACCTACAGCGACCTAACATAACAAAGAATGTACCGAGAGGGGTATGAGCCTACAGACCACAGCCCTCCTCCAAAGCACGGTTTGCTCTCCTGGATGTAGCTATGCCCTAGAAGCGACCTGCGTGGCCCTTTCTGCCCCTTCTACATTCAGGTGAGGGCTCTGTCAGACCTGTGCTAGTTTAAGGAGGATAGTGATGAACATTTAATGTATTGGACACTGCAGGGAGATGAAGGCTTCTCAAAAAACAGGTGATAGGAGAAGGAGCCTTCCCAGTATGCGTGGTTAT
The DNA here is from genome assembly GCF_026419915.1 of Harpia harpyja. Classification (NCBI taxonomy): domain Eukaryota; kingdom Metazoa; phylum Chordata; class Aves; order Accipitriformes; family Accipitridae; genus Harpia; species Harpia harpyja. Next base: position 93,028,947 of record NC_068940.1, on the reverse strand, counting down.
TTTGGTCCCAACTCTCCTGCCTGCTTATCTACTTGTATTAACAAGTTTGAGGTGACCCTTTAGTAAGCAGGTGTTCATATAATAAACACTACCACCAGGAGTAGTACTTACGAATTCACTAAATACAAGTTAGGAGGGAGGTTCAGATAGTCAACACATAGTCCTCAAACTAATGGTTAAGAATAACACTTTTATTCTTATAAAAAGCATGCTACATCTCTTCAGGCCCATATAATTTGAACTAACGTATATCTTTTTTTTCTAGGACTTGTTAACTGCTAGCAGGCCTGGCTTATGGTTTTTCCATGTCACCATGCCTTTTGGATCTTTTCATTGCCCCTCCTACATCAAACATAAGCTTTGCATGCGTATTTTCAACACTCTCATAGCCTGCTTCCCCCCTTATCTATTTTCTGTCATTCCAAAAAAATTAATGCCAATTTGATTAGACTTCTGTAGTTCATCTGCTGCTTTTTCAACTAAACATCTTTGTGCTTTCTTCCATGCTGTCCTTCTTGTTGGAGAAGCCTTCTTTCAGCAGCCCCAAGCCCAATTAATTGTCTTCATCAAATCCCACCTTATGTCTTCTTTGCCATGATGTATACACAGAAACAAGAGTTAGGCTGGTGGTGTGTTGCAAACTGTGCCTTCCCGGTTGATCAATACAGTCTCATTGTTTCCCTCATCTGTCTGTAGCCATCTGCTGTCTTTTGTCTTACACTTTTGAGCTCTTCAGGGCAGGAATTATCTTTTTGTCCTATATTTCTATATGGTATATCATCGTAATCATAGTCCAGGATTAAGGCTGCTAGATAGCATGATAATACAAATAAATAATAATAATGGCAAAATTTGCTCCAAGTTCTTTGCAGGTATTTTTTTTTTAAATCTGAGACCTAGAAATATGAGGTGGTTCAGGGGAAAAAAAAAATTACCAATTTTGCTGTTTTTTCAGTGCTTCTGAAAAAGGTTTAGAATGGTAGTGGATGGGAATATTAATTCAAGTCTTTTAATACAGCGCTGGATCAGGCTCAGCAGGTCTGACAGCCTGTCTCCATTGTAACTCCTACTAAAGGCAGTAAAAGGACTCTCACGGGAAATGAATCAGGCCCTACAGAGCCCAGGAGGCAGCGTGCGAGAGGAGCTATGCTACTGCCTGGCAAGATCGGTGGCTCAGATAGAGGACCACATATTGACATTTTTATGATCATCTCTAATTTAAATATGCCATATTTTCCTATTTATTTTCATTTCAAGAGGAATCTCAAAAAAGTTAAAGGGCTGCAACTCTACACAGGGTCATAACGAGAGAAAATCCGCGATTATTTCCACAGAGATCGTAATTCAGGCAGACTACTGTGAACCACAAACGCAGAAAGATGAATGTTACAAAACGTGTATTTCTGTGCGAGAGGCCTAAGTTTCAGTTACCGCTGAGAATCCTCCTTCCAGTGTCTTCTCGGCGCCCACACGCTCACTTACGAGACCGTAATATGTTAGGGGGGTCATTTTATCTCGCACCGAACACCGAAAGCGTTAGAATTTGCCCGTCTTTTCCCGGCGGAGCTACAGAGGGACTACCTGACTCAGCGCCCAAACTAGAGCCACAGCATCAAATTTCCCAACCCACTTAATTTGAAAGCCTGCCAAGATAGGTGAAAGACCTTATAAATATGTAAAGCAGGAAGTTCAAATTACACAGTGATGTAAATTCCCAGTGCTTGATGCCCTTTTAAAAACAATAAAAATCCTCGCGAAAGTGCAACGTTGGTAAATCTGCGTTACTACCCGCGATGTCTGGCGGTGCCCTACGGAGTTTAGCCGATGCATTGTTACTTTTCGTGCGGATTTTATTTTGGATTTCTACCACTTCCTGGAGGCCAGGGGGAGGCACAGTGGGAGGAACCAAAAAACTCGGTGCCACAGCCATTTTGTTTGTGGGCAGCATGGTAGAATTCTGTCAGTCAGTATAAGGAGGGGTTTTTAAAACAGTATTTATGGAAAAACTATTCCTGCCGTAACGGATGTATCTGTTGAATTTAGTGTTAATTTAGTTCTTTCATAAGGTAGGTATTTATATTTGTAAGTAAAGGGAGCATTTGCGGGGATTCGAGCCTCCCCACTTTCCAGGAATCGTGGATTTTGTTTCAGGCATGACTGGCTTTTTTAGATGCTGCGAGGTTGCTAACGACGGCGGGGCCGGGGTGCTGGCTGCGGGGCCGCCCGGCGCCGCGGGGAGAGGCCGAGGGATGGATGCGCTTGTCGGCAGAAACTTGCTCCGGGGTCGGGAGGGGGGAGCCGGGAAAACGCCAAAGTCTCGGAATGATTTTCTCCAGCTGTCCGTCTTTATTAATTCGCAAGAGGCGGCTGCTCTCGTTGAAGGGAGGGATGGGGCGGGGGGGTTGCGCGGAGCGAGCCGTAGTTTTGCAGTGTCACCGAAAACCAGCGCTAGACTTTGGTCCTGTGTGTTTCAAAGGCGGGTGTAAAATGGCACACTGCATTTTTCCAGGCGGCGGCGGCGGGGGGGGAGCGCCGAGGGGCGGGGGGGCCGCTGCCCGCGGAGCCCATCCAGCCGCCGCCGGCCCTGGCAAAGTTGTGACCCCGGCGGCGCCGGGCTCCCCCGCCCCGGCTCCCGGCCGCCCGCCGGCATCGCCCGCAGACCCTCGGGGAAGCCGCCTCCTTCCTCACCCGGCGAGGGTGACGGGGAGCGGGGGGGCGGGGGAAAGAGAGAGAAGGAAAAAAAAAAAAAAAAGAAAGAAAAGTCTCACTTTTTGTATTTGCGAAATATTTTAAGGATGTTCGGGGAGCCCTTTGCAGCATGGAGGTGGCTGGTTGTAGGAGAGCGAATATGCGGTCCATATTGTTGCAGCCGTTTTGCAAGGACTGCCTTCTCCGAAGGTAAGTTTTGTGGTTTTCACCAAAAATATTCGTTGCTGCGGTTTTTGGCGTGTGTTGGTGCTGTGGAGGGGTTTCCTTGTGTGGATGAACAAAACGTAGCCTTGTATTTTTCTTAGCTTTGATCTCATGTGTATCCCACCCAACGATGTCTCTCCTTAATATCGACAATTGCTGAAGTCAGTTTTGTTTCCTCTTTAAAATTTCATACACGCGAAGCTTAACAGCAATTTAAGTTCAATTGAAGAGTATAAGAACTCGGTTATTTTCCAGATTGACTTGGGGTTTTTTTGGTTCTGGCTTTTTGTTTGGGGGGGGGGTTCTTTACCGAGTAATAAACGGAGCCAGGACCAAGTATGTGACTGTCTTTATAAATATAATGCAGCTCTAGTATGTGAAGAAGCATATTGTGTTGCTGCTACAAGGTCTGGTCGTGGCTAAAAGAGTTTACAATGCCATTTGTGATGGCTCTTGATGGATTACTTTGGTCTAAAGTACGGGGGAAAACTGCCCTTGGTATGGTGAAGGTGGAGATTGACATAACAGGCTTTATATTAAGTTATGTCTCTTACTAAACAGTGACCTTTTTATTTGCAAATTAGCGCTCTTGTGGCAATTAGCTTAAAGCATTAGTTATATAAATGTTCTTATTTCACCACACTTCATCTAGATGTCTGGGGGTTTTTCTGAGGGGGGAGAGGGGTGGGTGGTTGGTTTGTTCTTTTTCCTCCAAGAAGGTACATTTGGGAGACATTTTGTAATTTTTGGCATTTTTCTAGGCGCATTTTTTTTTTTTCACACGGTGGGAGATCTTTTTTGTTTTGCATTGGGCTGTGTTGGTGGCGCTGTGGGGCTCCGAAACAATTTGTGTCCCTGGCTCTGAAGGGGGAGGGGGCCGGCGGGGGGGGGGGGGGAGAGAAAGGTGGGGCACGGTTTGATCTATTGTATCTTTTCCTTTTCTCTGTATCAAAAGTAATCGCAGATTAGTTAGAAAGACAATTAAATTGTACCTCTGAAAAACTGTAGTGTTGCATGAACTATGGCCCGGAACAGGCATGACCTCACCCTTTCGCTGGTTTGTGTAATGAAGCAGATTTCCCCCCCCCCAATCCTGTACCTAGAGACCAGTTATCTTCAGTAATGAGATTTTCGGCCCCACCCCCAAAATGATTTTACAGTGGCTGCGGATGAAAGGTTTTAAAATTATTTTTGCATACAATATGGAAGGCTTTGGTGGACATTTATTGTGCAACTAGTCCATTGTTTGCTTGTTGTGAAGTTAAAGGTTATATTCACCACTGGTTAGTAAACCATAAGGTTCCTTTTGCTTGTGTGCTTGCATATGCAAATTTCTTGCTGAGGTCCATAGGAGTTTGGATTGTGTATGAAGGTAGGATTGTAAAGAAGGGAAAACCTAACCTAATCCTTCGGATTGTTACAGGATTCACCTGAGGTGGGTGGGTTTTTTCTTTCCTGTTGCTAAGTGGAGCATGCATTTTACATGTATTTATAAATATATATTAGTGTGTGTTTGTTTTCTTTTGTTACAACCTACAGATAACCTCGGTTCTACGTGCAAATGTTTTAGAAGGCTTTCTGCTAACATCCATATTAGGTGTTTAAGAAAACAGAAGTGATTAATGTTCTAAGATGATGGGTGGGAAGACATAGTCAAGCCTATGATCAGAGCATATATTAGAAAACTCAACAGGTTCAGGAGTAAGTTTAACATTAAATTTCACACATTTTTAAGGAATCCATGTGCCTACTATTTTGGAGTGATATGAAGCTGACGATTTGAGAGACCTTTGCATCTATTTTACGTTTCAATGTCTTCATTATTTTCAAAGAATAAATTTGACAAATACTAGACAGTTTGAAACAGTCTGTAAACTTCTCATGAGCATTTGAATCTTCAAAAATGCATTTAGATTTTGTTTTTAAAGGAAGTTTGCTCAGTAAATTATTTAGGTTTATGGAAACTGATACACAACTTCAGGTAGATCTCTGCCATGAGATCTTTTTCTTTTTTTTTTTTTTTTTTTTTAAAAGGAAGGTGAAATTTACTTCTGTCTTAGGTAAATATATCTTGTAACCTTCTTCCAGTAAGAGACATCTACATCCAAGAGAGCAGTCAGCTTTTTTTCATCTCTCCTCTGTCAGACAAGATCTGCTTTCATGAAGTCTTGGCTGCAGCATAGAGTCCTGTTGGCCTATGACAGTACAATATGACCATTACATCTTCGGTGTCCTGGTACAACTGGGTCTTGAGGACAAGTATCAAGATATGGACCCTCTTAGAAAGCATGGATCTTGGATCTCTTCCGAGACCTGATCATTAGGTCACAAGGTTGGCATTTTGGGTTATGCCAATGGAAGTAGAGCCAATTGTTGTTGAATCTATTACAGTAATTATAAATCTTAGAGAATCACTGGGTTATTTACATCTGACCAATTCTGATACAACTTTCATTTTCTTCTTTACATCATGTAGACCAATGTTCAGTTTGCTCATCCAAGGACAACAGTACTGAGCAAATGATAAACTGCTGAAGGTAATTTCATGCTTCTGCTCTTCTTGTCATCCTGGACTATGAAAGTAATGATTTCTTGTGACTGCAGCCTGTGCACACAGGCCAGGAATGAACTGATTGCTAGTGATCTTGCTGCTCAGAGGAGCTCAGTGAAGTCAGCAAGAACATGAATGCTGAATAGAAACTTGCTTCACACTTGCTCTTCTTTCTCCCACTCACTTGGGGCTGCTCTTAAACATTGGTTATGGTTTTGCAACTTTGATGCTGCATCTGATGAAAGTGCCTGTTCTCACTCCTACCAAGAAGTCATAAGGCGAGAGGAGTGAAGTGCTGATGTTTTGCAATTCAGCAGTTTCCTCACTTCTCTCCTGCTTCCTTGTTGAGCCATTGTTGAACAAGAAATAATTCCCAGCAGATGTATTGCCAATAAGGAATAAGAATTGACTAAGATTTAGCATCCTCCCAAAGCTAAAGAGCAACTAATTTACCTCCAGCATCTTCTGCAGAAATGCTGGAAGCGTCATTACTGAGGGGTGGCTGTGTCTTAATTGTTTTCCCCACCCTGCTCCTTCTGAAAAGCCTGTCTGTGGAATACCAGGATCTAAAACATAAGGGTTTGTTTTTTTTTTTTCTTGGTGGGTTTCTTAATTTTGTCCCTTATACATCCCTCCCTTTCTAAGATGGCAAAACTAATATATTTTTCTCCTAATACAGTTTCCCCTTTACCTAGAAACTCTATATAGACTCCATACACCTTTCAAAGATATTTGGCTATTCTGGCTTAAAACTATTCGAAGTATAGCATCCTACTGTAAATCAAATAATCTTTTCCAAGATCTTAACTCATGCCGAGTGACCAAATTGTTCTGTGTGCCTTCATGACATTGTCCTACCAACATTACTAGTATTACATACTCAAGTAGGAGGCATGGGGTAAAGATGGCTGCTGTCTAAAATTGTCATAGAAGTACAGATGTGTAGATCCCAGGCAGATTTAACCAGCTTCCAAAGTTAGCCAATAATAATGTGAAGACAGTTCCCCAGATGTGTGCTAGTGGTATAAAAGAACATTGGGACTCGGTTCAAGTAAAAGCCATAACTCCTGCTTCATTGACTCTTACATCACTGTGTTCTCTATTTTCCTACGGTGATAACATACCTTGGTGGCTGGGGCTCATGGCTGTTCTCTTTTGTGTGTTCTAAACTATTCATTGTTTCCTTGATTCAACACTCAACAAGGTTTCGGGGTGGGGGGGGAAGGTAGCTTTATGTTCCAAACCTTGTGACATAGTCTTGTTTCTCACCTTTCTTATTTCATGCCTTTGCTATCTGTACTACTCCACATCATACATGTCAGCATCAAGTTATGGCAATGAATAATTTTTTAAAAACTTGCTTCAAGGGTCTCCTGTTTCCCAGCTGTGAACAGGATGATATATTTCTTGCTTGCTTCAGACTCTCATCTTCTAGAAAGCTGGGTCCCTCCACACCTCTTCCAGACTGGTATTTGCATGGCTTTTCAGTGTTATGAAATAATCTGCTCTACGTCCTATATGCCAGAAGAAACTGGCATCGCTAGCGCATCCTTCCACCTTTTAGCATTCTTCATATTTTTCCTCTTCTATCAAATAGCTCAAGAAGTTAATTCATGTTGTAGTGAAGAGGTCCAAATCTTTGAGACAATCCTAGATTATAAATGTGTGGGGTGTGGAATTACCAGTCCTTTGAAACAGAATTGCTCTGACTTGCTGTTGTGAGTAACAAAGTATGCCTTGGACACATATGACCGCATACCAGTGGCTTCAGCTTCCGTGGGCTTCTTTAGATGCTTAGCTAAGTCATGTTTCCAGTATATCTTGTTACTACTGGACTGTCCTTTGGCCCCAGGAGCAAGATAACACCCAGATTTCCTTAATAGGAAGTTTTGTTCATAAATTCCCTACTGATAATAGCTAGAGCCTAAAAATGGTGGTCAGAATTTGACCCTTAAAGTAGGCATTGCAGTGCTTAAAAAGTAAGTACATTTACGAAAAATTATTCTTTCTGCTTATCCACCTGTATAAACAACAGAGGGAGAAGGGAACTGCCAAATAACATGTGAGTACTAGTCTTCACTAGTTGTGCAAGGAGTTGAGATGCTGTTATGGAGGTCCCAGAGGGTAAATAGAAAGTTGCTCAGAGGCATACAATACCATACAATAGAAAACAGTATTTACGGATGCCAATGTCTGTTGGTTTGAGCACCAGTAAAAATAGCAAGAGCTCTAAATGCTGGGCCTTCTGCAGTCTGTGGAAATTCAAACCTGGAGCAAATGCTTTCAAATGGTGGGATGCTGACTCTCCATTTTCTGTTGTTGAAGATGTTCTGGATCACTTTTGCTGGGAAAAGGGAAAAGGAGGAGTTAGATTTTACAATGTGTTGAGCACTGGAATTCCCCGAGGAAGAGGGAGAGAGGTGGGCTGGATCTCATCCCTGCTCCCAGGGTTGCTTCATGGATTTTACTCAATAATGTTTAAATGTGAAATGTAGGAAGCCCTAGGAACAGCGAGCAGAACCAAGGACTTGTTCCTCCTAGAGCAGTCGTCTTTTTGTCAGGTTACATTTTGATTTCGATTTTTTTTTTACAAGTGTATGGTTAGATATCTAGGTAATGAGTGTGTAAGGTGGTGTTAACTCATGCCTCAATAGATAAGTAAGCTATGTTTCTGAGTAAATTGGAATCACTGTCTTGCAAGTTGTACATTAAGTGTTTACTTCACCTGACTTTAGATGGATATTGTTAAATCTGTAATCCTAGTCATTGAAAAGAAACAGGTCAAACAACAAAAAGACCCCAACAAAAAAACCCCCAAATTTTGGATTTCTGCTGCAATATGAACCAAATTTTAAACTTCACTGAGTATCCTGACCAGATCTCCATCTGCCTAGTACAACTAGCCTGGATGTGAATGTCCTCAAACAGATAAATCCCATGCCCCGGTGTTTGCTTATACTGACTTGTGCATGATTTAGGTAATGAAAAGTTAGGTCTTAATCCTCGCACCCCTTCAGAGCTTTAAGAAACTTGCTAAACGGAAGCAAGACCTGCCTGGCCTCACAGGTGTGTGCATCTTGAATATTCATTAACACAAATAAGAGAGAGTCTTCCATGTTTGTTCAAACAGGCTAAAAAACTAGGTGACTTGGATCTGGGCCCTCCAGCATTATAGGCATTCCTTAGGTCCTGTATCCATTTACTAGGAATTTTGGTGCTGCCATAACCTGATGACTAGAAGGATAATTTCTTCAGAGGGTCCTTTTACCTGACAGCTTTTAGATAGGGCATGTTACCTGGCTGAATTTGTTCAGAGAGTTTTTTCTTAAGAAAATTCAAAATTTAATTTCAAATGTTATGATGCAGAGCAGTTATGTTATTTCTGATGGGTTTATCCATACAAGACAGAATATCTTGATGCCTTTAGACAATGCGATCGTGTATTCACAATTCAAGAAAAGTGCCACAACCAGCATCTTTTAAGGAGAAGCCATGCTGTATAACAGATGGAAAAAAACTTGTATCTGATGACTCTGCATACACACATTCTGTTTGGCCCATATCCATTTATAATCACATAACGAACAAAGATTCAGTAAGAAAGTATTCTGATTTCTTTTGTTAACTCTGAATCAATTTCCAAGCTAAAAATTGGGTATCACAGGACTCTGTGGGACTTGGATGCTCTAGTCAAGCAGACTTTCAGATGAGCAACTTTAATGTAAGAAACTGTTTTCCTTCCTATCTTCTATGCTCTTCCCCCACCCCCCACCTTTTTTTTTTTAATTAGGTCATGTCCACTTGTGCTAACACCCTTCTTTAGTTGCTTACAAATCAGATGAAGTTCAGCAGACTTGGCACTTGTGACCAGTACCTGGCTCATGCACAGGCCCCTGTGTTAATGACAGTGGTCTGCCGTCTTCTGTTGGACAGATCAACAGAGTGTCAAACAACTGTAAAACTAACACATTATTTAATAAGAGAAAGAGAATGGAGTGTCTGTATTGGTGAGGGGGTGAAAGCCTTAACTGCTTGGACTCTAAATGATTTGAGAAAACTACTTTTCACTTGGTTGTGTTTCTCAGGTTGCCCTTAGAGCAGACTTAGGGTTTTCACTGGGCGGGGGGGAGAAGAAAACGCCAATGATACCACATGAGCTTCAGTTTTCTGAGCCCACCTACATTAGCAACATAGAGAAAATAATCGAATATTATTTCTCTATCTTTCTTCTCAGGGCAACTTCATATTTCCATCTAAAGCAAAACACTTCCCCTCTCAACATTCGCCCAACTCCCATGAGTTTTTTTTGCATTCTCTAAATGTTAAAAAAACCTCTGAAAATCTATTTTCTCCAGGTTAACCCTATCAGAGTTTTCCATTTTTATGCCTCTGATGCTATCATGTAAAGATATATATATAAAAAAACAGTCTTATCAGATCAGTTTTGTATTCAGATCTAGCCTCCTCTGCTGGGTATAGATATTAAAACATAGCTTTTTTCACTAATACAGTGTTATTAATTTGAGCTTTCTGAAGTGAGTATATAAATGTTTAATTATAAATATGATTGTGACTATAGTTTGTATCCCAGAAGACAAACAATATCTTTATAATGCTGTCTCATCCTTAATTTAAAAGTTTAAATCAAACTACAGTGTGTAGTATAAAGGAATCCACATCTGAGGTTGAAAGAATTTTTGTGTTCTTGCAAATTAATAACATCAGACTTTTGAAATCCAAAAGCTGAGTTATCTGTGGGGTTTTTCCTTTCTTTGGAGAAATGTATTTATCTTAAGTAAAGATGGTATAACCTGTATTAGGTACTTAATAACACAATCCTATTAATTTGATCTGGAATTAATGAGGTTTTAGTCATACTGTAGGTATGTAGGCAGATCCTACTAACATTTAAAAAAAAAAAAAAAAAAAAAGCTTGGCCACCCCCCACCTCCACTCCAATCTAAACATACGCATTAGGAAATGCCTCTTCATTCCAAGATGCAAGTATACTTTCCTGCACCAAAAGACTTCTGAAGCCTAGCTAATTCTTATCTAGGTATAAATCAATGTTTTCCTGAATTGTCTGAAGCAAGCAGATACACTACTTTCATTCTGATTCAGGAACTGCAATTTAAAGCATTTGACATGATAGAGTAGATATCAGACTATAACTTCACATCATTTAACATCAGCAATGTAATTCTGAAGTTCTGCAAATACTTGATCGTACTATCCAGAAGCTCTCAAGCACTTGAAACAATTTTCATAGATTGACTTGCGAGATAGAAATCCTATCTTAGGAGTGTAAGGTATTAAAGTAAATTATTTATTTTAAAAACAAAAAGTTAGACCATATGAGTTTGCCTGGATTGAATTTGTTACACATTTGCACATACATAGAGCCACGCAATTAACAGTGTAGTAGTAAAGTTACGCAAAGCAATGTAGCTTGTCCCCGGTATACTCCCTTTATCCTGGGTTGGTGTGTGAACACTGTGGCAGCCTAAGCTTCATGTAGTGGTGTGGGGTGGGTGTGTGTTCGTGGTGGGGTTTTTTTTGGTTTGTTTTTAACTTAATGGTCAATTGAAGGATTCAGGACAGTGTGCAACACTGTGCCTACCATCAGACCTATGTACAACCATAATTTCTCTACTTCTGTTTTACACTTTTAGCCTTTCACCTTATCCTATGCAGAGTATCAAAGTAATCTATACTTAGCTCTTTGATTAAAGAATTAGCAGTTGTGTTGGCAAAAGAAGGTGGGGCTTTTGTATTTGGTTGGTTTGGGCGGTTTTATTTGCTTTTTTGGTTTGTTTTGGCGTTTTTTTTCCCTTCTGTTAGCTCTTCTAGTGGAAATACATGATCATGTGACTAACTTCACTTGACTCAGAAATTATTCATGCGTTATAAACCAATGTTTGCAGAAGTCCATGCCTAATTAAGAGGTGGCTAGCCTGTCTGCCCAGCTCAGATTTTATTTACCATAATGTTTTAGAGTAATTAGCATGAAAGAAGAATAAATTGTGATTTTAATATTATTATTGTTTTGTATTTCAGAATACAAAATTTTTTGGATTAAAGGTTTTTAAAAAAAACCCGGAGCATAAAGTCAGACACTTTTTTATTTTTTTTTTCCTCCTTTTTTTAAAAAAAAAAAAAAACAACTTTGCAAACAGGTTACATTTAAAAACTTTGTCTGTCTTACTACATAATCCTAAAAAACTATTTTATGAAATAAGTTGCTGGAGAAGATGACTAAAGCAAGAATTCAAGGTGTGCCTAGCATAATATTTTGGAGGGAATACATATTATGGAATGAAAGAGTAAAGGAGAAACTCATAAATCACTTATCTTTTAACCCTTACAATTCTATTCTGAATCCATTAAAACTTAAATGGGGGAAGTTATCTTTCAATACAGAAGAGTCTCAGCGTAGTTTTTGTCTTTTTACCACTGCTATATCTAACAGAATAACTGCTTCCACTATTACGTGTTTTCCCTACACACATAAAAACTTAAGTCTCCTGAACAAGCCATATAAAGGAAGCTAATTCCTTTCTGACACCACTAAAAAACTCCCACAAACCCTTTGTGCTTTCAGATTCATTTTAGGCAAGAGAATGTTAAAATGGGTTCTATCTGTACAGGTGATGTTGGGACAAATGTTGAGTCTGTGATAATAATCCTAAATCATTAGTTCCTCTCACAGTCTCTCTGCTCCTCCTATGGAGGCAACTGCCTCCACCATCCTGAAGAGCATAGCTATAGTTGCAAAAGTAGAAATGTGATAATAGCTTTTGCTGCTCCTTTCTTAGCTTTGTTTCTTCTCAGGAAGAGAATTGCTGGCTAGTGGCTTTTTCTTCTCTTTTGGATATAGCTCAGTGGCATAACACCTTTCAGGTTCAGCTTAGTTTCCCTGAGGATGCTGGACTCTACTTTTAAATAGGTATGGCTGACAACACATTCCCCAAATAAGATTACACCATTAAATTGGCACCTAACTCCTTTCACTCATGTGGAAAAATGTTGCCTGTTATATATGTACTTGAAACTGTGAAACCCCGCCCATACATAGTGATATGTAATTAGTCTGAAAGAAAATAAGAAATCCTTCATTTATAGACTAGTTCAGACACTAGTCTTGTAGGCAAAGGTTTTCAAATATAGCATATGACAGTGTGTTACTGTTTTGAGTGTGTATTAAATTGCATATACAGTTTTATAATTTTCAAATCCTTTTTGCACAGGTTTTATCATTCCAGACTACTGTATTCTGTAGCCTTCACAAACTGGATCATCCGAAGAAGAGGCAGTGGCAGTAAACTGTAGCTAGTGGGGGAATATAACTTCTAACATGGATCTTTTCTTCTGATTTATGTAGTTGGGTTTTTTTGCTGAGTTGTTAAAGTATCTGATCGGATTCCTACTTGGTACTCAGTGCGGCTTCCCAAGCAGTGGTGCTGATACAAATGAGAGAGAATGAACAGCAGGGCAGAAAGCGGGACCGCAGTATCTTAAACCGGTATTGTTAACAAAGGCAACACATTACAGTGATAGTCTCTCAGGAGAGCCTGAGAAATGACAGAACTATTGTTCATTTCAGCCTATCTTGTTTTTGTTAGCATTACCTAATGCAAAATAACGTTGTCTTGTGATTTCCTGCATGTAGTTTTAAAATGTGAAACCCATTGATTACATGGTAATGCCTTATCCAGTTTTAAGTACGGCCACTTGCAACAAAGTGTTAAAACTTCAGATTTTTTTTCAGGAAAGCCAATTTCTGTGTTTCTGTTCTGAATGGTAATGACACAACTAGTTTTGTAATGCTGCTTTTCTTGTCATTTCTAGTAAGATACTGCTCATGAGAATAGCAATCATTGGTTTTATAGTGGAAAAATCACATACTCATATTTAACATTTCCAAGCTTCTTGTTTTACCTCTTGTTTATATCTCCAAATTAAAAATTTTTTAGTCATCTTTGGAATCTAAAGGATTATGTTTACTTACATTCTGTTGAATGGTAACAGAAATAGGAGATTAAATGCAGTATTATACCTTTTCATCTCTATTTGGTATTCTGCAGTGTAAACTGGAAGTGCTTACAAAAATAAAAGGTAACTAGAAGATTTGGCCATGCAGTACATATACCTACCTACCTGTTCACTACAGAAACAAAAATTCATATGTATATAAAAGACAGATTACTTTCCCCTCATTGAGACAAGAATTGAGGAAGCCATTTATTTGGTCACTACTCAAATTATGCTTCAGAAAGAACTTCAAACAAGCTTTGTACCTATTGCATCTCAACCATGAACACCTAAAATAGCTAAGTGAATATATCATACCATTCTTTGAGATACCAAAGCTATGAAACACTAAATTATATTTAAAAAAAAAAAAAGGCAGAAGTTATCACAAAGTTGTTCTACACCAGTTTTGTAATATGGTGTCTGAACTCTTTAAATATATTTGATGGTTCCGTTATCTCTTTTAAAACAGACAGCTGACACCAGCAAATAAGGTGAAATTCACTATGAATTACATCAGTTCATTTATGGTTGAAATCTTCATGCTGTTAAGATAATTTCTGTATGCATCTACTTACTACTGTAATTTGACACTTTATAAAATAATGAAGAACCTCTAGTGTCATATTTGCCTACATTTATCTCGCTTTAATCAAAACTCCAGGTAGCTCATGATTTAAAACAATATAGCTATCTGTAGTGTTATAAAACATTACAAAAAAAGATAGCTGAGAAGAAAATTTGAACAGAAGCATCACTAGCAAATGTAAAACAGGAATATACATACAGAATCCATAATAACTTACTACAGAACAAAAGAGCCACCTATATCTTTCCAAATACCCCTAAGGGTAATTAATTCTGGAAAGAACCCCAAGTATGGTAACTTCATAATGTGTCATTTCTTAATGCTTGATTATTGAAAGTGGGGAAAAAGATGACCAATGATACTTTTTATCAGTTCAGAGTAGTCAGCATTTATGGAGATAAAAGGCAAAAAACAGGTCAACAAAATTGCTGTATAAATAAATGATGACTTAGTGAGCTCTACAATAGTAGAAGCAGGGTGTAAAGTAGTCCCAGAGTGAGAAAAATCAAAAATTGCAAATAGTTATGGATATGCAAGTTAGCGTATAGTTCAGTGTACTCGGCATATTCCTTAGTTTATGAAAATACTATATTATCTTCTGTACGTAAGAAATATTTTTAAATGGTTGGCAAATAAGAAACATGTCCTACCTTTACCGTGTTCTACTTTTAGTTGTTGTCTGCTACAGTTTTAAGTAGGTACAAGAAAAGTATGGCTAGAGAAAATGAATGTATGTAAGGAGACAAATGTATGTGGTTTGTAACCCTAGTTTGACTCTGGATTTCAGTGTATCATTATTTTGGGGGGGGAGGGGAAGGAAGGAATAAAGCTTAAAAAACCAAAACCAAACAAAACCCCCTCTTCCAATGAGGCTGGAGAGTGGAATGACATCAAATGTTCACTGTTAATACTATGTATTGCTGTGGATATTTATTTTCTCAAATAAACAGGCTTTCCTTAAAAGTAGAACAATAGAAAACTCATATATGCAATACCAGCCTTTGTATTATACTTTGTTTCAATCTTTAGCTCTTTTTATTTTATACTTCCCTTTATATAATCTACTTAATTGGAGGTAAACTCCTAATATTAAAAAAAAAAAAGAATATTTAAAAAAGGGTTTTTAGAAGTTGAACAACTGTCTCCTAGAATTTTATATCCTTAAAATATAGAGTTGCTTGATTCCAGAAAGCACCAAAAATGACACACAGTTTAACCTATATGCCCTTTATGCATATAGGTATTTTTTGACTAGAACCAATGATTGCTCTTAGAATGGGAGACAATATTAAACCCATGTTCAGAAGTCTACAACTCATGCTTAAAGAAACTACTGAAAGTCTTTCTTTAACTCGGAGAGGTTTTAAGCCACAAAATTAAGTAAATACTAAAATGTGTAAAAACTTGTCAAATGGTACATAGAAGCTGCAAACCAAAATAGCAAGTTATGTTTTTGGGCTTCACAAACCTGAGTTACATGATACGACAGGAGACCCCTTTCTGTAGCTGTATGGATCAAGTTGTTGGATCTTCACCCTTAACGCTCAGTCTGAATTTAGTACTTTTGAATGTATATTGAAATGGTTATATTTACCACCTACATAGCTGATGTACCAAGTTCTTTCATTTTAGTAAAGCTTCTTCTTTTAATTAAATATTTCTTAAGAAAGAAGAGATCATAAAAAGATGAAGCCTTAAAGAAATGCCTCCAGTGTTAAAGATCTAATTTCAGTGGTTCATACAAAAAAAAAAAAAACAGCAGCAGTTCAAAATGCCGTATTCGTTATATTTCAGTTACCTTACAGTTCATTAAATTTCAGTTTTTAAAATGGACACATAGCACTTTGGTACAAGAAATGAGTTTACACTTACTGATCTTTTACTGAGAGCTGGCAAAGAGTATTTTGGTCATATTGCAAAACATACCAATTTAACATTAACTACTGTCATAGTGCAGCACTGATGTCTACAAATGTAATGTTAGCATTTTGGTAAATGCTACAAAATGGTAAAACTTAAAATGTATCTGCATATCCTAACTGAAAGGAAGGTAAAATAGAAACATCAGTCTGTTCATGTTCTATACTTTTTCCTGTTACCACCTTTACAGAACAAAAATTAGGGCTGATGTTGCATTGTTTTCAAATATCACTTTTCATCTTACTAGCAAATTAATTTAGGCAATTTTGAGGACTAATCAACTTCTGCTACAAAATAGTTAAATGCAATCTATTTTATTGGCAAAACATTAAAAGCTGATGAGTCCAAGAGTTTCAGGCCAAACCTCTTTCTTAATGCATACTGTCCTGTTTGTATCCAAATGCTATTGTCCATTCTGCTTGTTCTGCACTTTTCTCAACCCTGTGGTAGGGTTAGAAATTCAAAGGTCAGTTAGGGATAAGTTTAAACTTGAATATTCTTTCTTTATAGTTCTGGATATTTTCTATACTTTGCTTTTCATTATGTATTGGTTTTCTTTCATCAGTAGAAGTGGGGAGTTATATTTAATGGCCTTATTTTTTGCTTAGCTGCCAGGTATTTCATTTTCATTTAGTGTTTTAGGTCAAAGCCAATCTATGATAGCGTATTGCTTTTTTTTTTTTGTCATCACCTTATCTGTCTGCTAGTTGGATAAACTAAATTATTCAGTATTTGTGGAAAACTCTGTAGATGTCTTATGTGCAATTTACTTTAGGATTACTTTAGGATTACTGTTCCTAGCGAGTATGTGCTTTAAGCTTTAAAACTAGCATAAAAAGCTATATGCATTTTTTTAAACATTTGGTTCTGATGTAACTACTGAAATACAAATTAATACAATGATATTCCTTAGTTCATGCCATTCTCCTTTTCAAAAAAAAACCCAACAAAACAAACAAAACCCCAACTTTCCCTTAAAAAAAAAAAAAAAGTCTCATTCTCCCTAGCAGCTGTCTTCCACTGCATTACCCATTTGCAATACAGATAGAATTTCCTGTCCCAGGGAGGTTGTGAAGCTAAATGACTTGCAGGTGAAACAGTTTGGGAGACCTATGGGGAAGTCAGACATGCAAATAGTTGGCTTGAAACTGCTGTTAACAACTGAACTGCATCTAGCAATATTTCATCCCGTGGCTAGGAGCTGTTTAAGGTTGAGGATGGTGCTATCATCATTAAAGAGGTGATGTGATTTAAAAAAATGGCTTTTCCTTCTCTTATGGAGAGATCAGATTTTTAAAATTACTAAGCAAACCAGGCTTTTCTAATGATTTTGCTAAGTTTATGTCCTATTTCTGAAAGTTCTATTTCCCAGGAGTAATTTTCGTGTAACAGCACAAAACTACGATGTTTTGCTTTAGAAGTGGAAGGATACTTAAATTCAAACAGAACACAATTTTTGCACGCTTTTTAATGAAAACAAACATAACTTCAAGAAGGTGGATTTGTGATTCCACTATAGAACTAGAATTACATTACGACCTAATGCAAGAACATAACATACATAAGCATGTGAAGTGTTCCTTAACTAGACACAAACGGGTTTTGATATTTTTATGGCTGCGCTGGGATGACCTGGGGCGGCATGTGGAGACATTATGGAGACAAGCGAGACTCTAAATTTCCTATCCGTTGCTTACAGCGGAATACTGCACCAATTTAATCAAACCATTGAGATGTAAACGAGCTTACCTAATGAGTCATGCTCAAATTAGTCCCAACCTTTGCCTGCAGTAAACTCGCTTGAGCGGGTAACTGGCAACTCGAATCCAAGCAAGGGTTAAACTAGTTCACGTGTCTGCACTTCGCGACTGGACCAAGTTTCTGAAAGCCTCGGAGAAACAGGCTGGAAGTGCTGTTGTGGAGGCGACCGGTTCTTGCTGCTGCTCCTCACCTTTCCAGGGAGGTGCCGGTGTTTCTCCTTCGTTTAGCACGAAGGCGAACCTGGTTCCGCCATGCAGAGAGGGACCGAGCCCGGCTGGCAGGTGCCGCCGCGGGGTCAGGGGGTGCCGCCTCGCTGCCGGAGGCGCCGCGGGACGCCCGGGGCCGCTGCCGCCGCCGCGGGGCTCGGGCCGGGCCCTGAGGCGAGGAGCGCTGCCCCCTCCCCGGGCGGCCCCTCCGCCGCCCCGCAGTCGGAGTCCCCCGGCGGGCGCCGCTCCGACCCTCGCTCGGGGGGCGCCGCGCTCGAAGGGAACCGGGCGGCCCCGCCGCCCGCCCGGGTCGGGGCAAGTTCAGCGCTCGGGGCAGGCTGTCCTTCGGTCCGGCGCCCAGCCGGCCCCCCGAGCGGCCGGACGGGTCGGGGCCGGCATTTTCCCGCTCTCCCCCGCTTCTCTTCCCCAGGTTCCCCGTAGCCAGGAGGCTGTCGGGGAAAGGCGCTGCTCCTTTTACCCCGGGGAGGCTTCTCCCCCCCCCCCCCGGGGGGGCGCGGGGATCGGGGGCCGACTGAGCCGCCTTGCCCCCGCAGGAGCGGAGCGCGCCTCGGCCGGCGCAGCTCAGAGGCGGGCGAGCGGAGCGGTCCTGGCCGCACGCTGAGGAAAGGCTTTCCCCCCACCCCCCCGCACGCGAGACGGGGTCCCGCGGGGAGCAGCGGCGCCCCCACCCCCCCCCGCCAGCGGTGCCCCGTGCCCGCTGCCCGGCCGCTCCGAGCTCTCCCGCGCTCCCGAGCCCGCGCTCCCGTGCCCGCGCTGCGCGCGCTCTCCCCCGGGCGGCGCTGTGCCCGCGCCCTTGCGCGATGCAGTGTGGGAATGGCTGTGGCGCTGGGGTTGGCTGAAAGAGGCGGCCAGTCGAGGTTTAATGTCCGCCATGTTGGCCGTGGCGTATTGAGCGGAGCCGGAGCGGCGGAGGAGAGAAGCCAGCGCCCAGCCCAGCCGCGCCAGCCGGCGCCGCCGGGCCCCGTGTCGGAGTGCGCCCCGCCCTGCCGGGGGAGCCCCGGTCCCTCCATGAGAGCGCTCGGCGGGGTCCGGCTCTCAGCTCGGAGCGCTCTTGCTGTCGCCCCCCCCTCCCCAGCCGGAGCCGCCATCGCCGCCTAACATGAGCAAACTGTCGTTCCGGGCCCGGGCGCTGGACGCGTCCAAGCCGCTGCCCGTCTTCCGCTGCGAGGACCTGCCCGACTTGGCCGAATATGCCTCCATTAACCGGGCCGTGCCGCAGATGCCCACGGGCATGGAGAAGGAAGAGGAGTCGGTACGTGAGACCCCCCCCCCCCCCGGCCGGGTCCCTCCATCCCCCCCGCACCCGGGGCCCCCACCTTCGCCTCTGCGCAAGCACAAAATGGCCGCCATCTTCTCCCCGCTCTCCCCGCCCGCCGGGAGGGGGGGGACGACGACGGGGGACGGGGACCTGGGGAGGGAAGGCGCCGAGCCCGGCGGCCCCGTACCGCACCTTCCCCCAGCGCTTTCCTACGGCCCCCTCTCCCCCCGACCCGCGCCCCGCGGTAGCTGGCGGCCCTTTCGCCAGGCCCCGAAAGGCACAAAGGGGGTCACGTGATACCGCGGGCGGCCGCCATTTTGTCTCTTGGTTCTTGGGCCGGGCCTTGTGCGGCAGCGGTGAGGAGACGGGCCGCGGCGGCGCCGTCGTGCCCGCTCTGCCCCACCGGGTGGCGCTGCCGAGCCGGCCGCCGCCGCAGGGGGCGCTCGGCGGCGGGTGGCGCTCGGAAGTTGTGGCGGCTGGCGCGGGAGCGCGCGCCGGCCCGGGCCGCCCTCGTGGGGCGAGTGGGGAGCAACGGCCGGGCCGGCTGCGGGCTCGGGGGGTGGGGGGGACGACACCCGAGTTAGGGGTGCGGGGAGCTGAGCGGGGCCCGGTGCCGGCCGCCGGCGCGTTGTTGTCGTTGCCGGCGTCCCCGCGCACGTGTCGTGGTGGCGTGCCTCCTCCGGGCGGGCGGGCTGCCGCCAGGCTGCGCGGGCTTCGGCTGCGCGCCGCAAGCTGGCGGGAGCTCGGTTCTGCCGCGGAGCTGCTCCGGCGTGAACTTAGCTCGGCGTTAACTATAATTGTGATGTTCGCTACGTGGAAGTACAAAAGTCAGTACTGATATACTATTAGAAGTAAGAAAATCCGAATTTGGAGGCCAGAAGTCTACCAATTCCTCTCAGTTTGCTGTCTCCGTGGAGAATGAAACTTAAACCTTTTCGAACTTCAGGATCACTTAATCATTCGCTCAGCACGTTCCAAGATAGGTATAACGGTCAATGGCTGTTGTTGATGAAGACCCCTGCTGAAGTGGGCTATTTGTTACTTTCAGCGTTTGCAGATCTTTAGTTATTTCCTTCGTATAATCAGTTTTCCCCATTTGTGCGTTAAGCACAGCAAATAGGGGAGAACTGTAGAAATACGGTTATGCAAACAAGTTTTGGAATTTAGCGATAAGAACAAACATGACAATTTCATAGTCTTGAGTTTTGCTAGCTGTCAGGCTTCCATTGTCCTTCTACGGTGACAGGCTCTAAAGTTCCTGTTTGTATTTCCAGGTGTAGCAAATTTTGAGTTACTTCTCTAAAACTCAAAATACATATATATTCTTTAAATATAATCTTCTGTTTGTGGCACTGTTGCTCTAAGTTAACTGATTCTGTGAATTTTTATGAAATGTCTTCAGGCTGAATGATTTCTAGAGAGTGGTACTCTTTGCATGTTGTGGTCTCTCTTCAGTAACTGCTCTCTGAGGCTTTTCTAGTGTAACTGCCTACCATTTTAACATAATTCAATATTTCCAAGTCCTGTGCAAGTCATAAGTTGCTTTTAAACATCCACTAAAATGTGTATTATGAAGCATGGGGCTTTCTTGTTGGTGGGTGGTGGGTTTTTTTATGGTTTTGTTTTGGTGGTGCTTATATTTGTGAAGTGGAAGTGCTCAAAACTTTAGCATGGTATCCACTTAGTAGTAGTATTTAAGCAGCAGGTAGCTATGCTTAGATGCTCCTGTTTCTTTTTACACAGTAGATGTATTCTGAATTGATACTTGTAGATTCTGAATATGAGAGAGAGAGCACCCTTAATTTCTACTTGTACCAGAATTTTAAATTTTATGTTTGCTATGATGCTTGCATGCCGAGCTTATTTCTCAGTTAAAGTGAGCAAGTGTGCATGCATGCATGTATTTATGTAGAAATGCCAGTTTGCTATCTTTCTTCTTTTTTACTGTTTGCCTGGCAGTTACAAGTTTTCAGGCTAGAAAATTACATGGAGTAACTATATAACCTCCATAAACCCAGAGATACATGTCTTAGCTAAGTAAAAGTAGTCATGGGCAAGGGAAAATTTTTAAACGTTAATTATAAGACTTGTTTCTGTGGTTAAGGTGATGCTTTTGTTTACTAAATCTAGCTTTGAGGGTTAAACTTCAGAGCTGTAGGTGTGAGTAAACACTTCCCACAGTTAAAGTTTGCTCATGCCTTTGTTTTAAATATATGTGTACACACACAAACACACACCCCCTATAGAAATTTGTTTGCCATCAGTAAACACAGGTGTCGTCTTGAACACTTTTCAGATCTTCTTACATAAAATAGTTGATGTTAAACTCTTCCCCCTTCTTGTTTCTGCAAACTTGCTAAATTTCGTTCCTTCCCTCTTGTTGCCCCAAAAAACTTTCTCTTCAGTTGGTGTTGACAACAAAGGGCATGGTAGTTGACTAAAGTTACGGCATAGCTCGCAGGTTTAATGCCCTATGACATTCTGTTTCCCAAACTGCATGCCATGCAGGATTTAGGAAAGTTGGGAGTTGTGTGTGTTACATAGCAGTTGAAGATATGTTAGAGGATTTTTTTCTTAATACTTACGGATAATATCTAATATTTTCATTTCGCTACAAACAGATGGCAAAGCATCCATAAGAATCTAGGGGAGGGGGCGGCAGCTTCAACTAGTGTGAACAGGCATTTATAACTATTTTTATAAATAGCATTCTAACATTGCCTTGAGTTTTGCATAAATGTGATTTTAAATGAACACATATTTGGAATTAAGAGCTCTCCTCTTGACTAAATAACTTTCCCTAGGGAAAAATGCAATCAAAGACATATAATATTTAAACATCAAGTCACAAGATATTTAAATGACTGATTAGTGTTTTGGTGCACAAAAAGCAATCTATTTTGCTTCCCTTTCATCTTATCTTTCTCCCATCCTGTTCCTACAAAGAATAAATGTGGAAAATAGTACATCTTCATTATTACAACTGGAAACATCATTTCAGCAATGATGTTCTGTATGAGTCTTCTGAAGGAAAAACAACCTTGCTAAGCTGATCCAAGTTCTAAAATATGCAATTGATGAGAGAGAGAGTAACTCTTCAAAAAGAAGTGGCAACTAAAGGCCTTAAAGTGATGTTAATTCTGTTAACGAGTATACCTTTCTGCTTAGTAAGTTGTAAGTTCAGTTAGTGGTTTTGTTTGGAGGTAAAAGACTATAGTAAAAAGCTCTTTGGCACACAGACGGTGGTACTTGAAGTTATCAACTGATACTGTGTTCTGACAGTTGGTTTAGCTCCCAAGTTCCTAGAGTAAACACGTTGTGGCTGTTGCCAAGTCTGTTGCTAAATCTAAGAAACTAAAAACTATCAGGAGACATATGCATCTCTAAAAAAGAAAAAAGAAAGGCTTCAAAATGTAATGACACTTCTTAGGCAACACTAAACATGCCCTGTATTATCTCAAAATCCTGGTTTTGACCAAAACACATCCTTAGTGCTGTAATTTTGAGAACCAGACAACAGACCACTGTTAATAATATAGTAATGCAGATTTGGTTAACAAGTCCATTTTAATTCATAGCTGCCTGAATAAAGAAGTAGATGGATTGGATTTGTTTATCCTTTGTGAAGAATTTTTTTTTTGAAGGTGGTACTTTGTGTGGCCTGTTGGTTTTGTTTTTTGAAGGGGGTATTGCTTTTCTTTAACTGGAAATTCAGATTCTAGACTGAAAGGAGACAGCTGGAAAAGCAGAACAGAGGTAACTTTAGTTTTTTGAGATAAACAAAGTGCATTACTGAAAAATTAACAGACTGAAGCTTTTTGAACATGTTCAGTGACTTACTTTACAGAAAGAAAGCGTGCATAGCTTTACATGCATCCTAGATTTGATGGCCTCCAACAAAACCAAGGAAAACTGTCCTTGTTTTCCCTGTGTTTTTCTGAAAGGAAAGGAGATAGGACACACACCGCATCCCCAGCCTCTACTCCAACAAAACCAAGGAAAACTGTCCTTGTTTTCCCTGTGTTTTTCTGAAAGGAAAGGAGATAGGACACACACCGCATCCCCAGCCTCTATATTCTCTTAGATAAAAAATAGAAACTTGGGGGGGGGGGGGGGTGAGACTTTGTAGATAATTTTAAAAAAATTGTCCTTGTGGAAAATTATTGTGAATATAGTTATGTTTGGTTTTTTTTAAGAGTGTTAAAAAGAACAAAGCCATGTGTTTGAAGCGCCTCGTATCAAGGCATATTAAAGATGTCAGGAAGTGTGAACTTCTTGGCTGAAGCAGTGCCTCAGCAAAGATTAGCGTGTGAGCAGAGATGCTTTTAATTAAGTGCCCTAGTATACATCAGAGAAATGAATTATCTAAATAGGAAAATATGGCTATGTTGATGACATCCCAGAGTTAATAACAGTCCTTTGGGTATGGGAATTATCATGGGTTTGAGGGGTTCTGTTTTGTTTTGCTTTTTCTTGAGTGAGTTTGTTATCCTGATGTAAATGCTGATATTACTATGGTCATACTAAGGTTTTGGATGTAGCATTTCCCTTTTGTCCTGCGCATGTTCAATTTTGTATAGGTTAGATGCACATTTTCCATCAGGTAAACTTTTCTAAATCCTGGTGTCTCTGTCCTTGGTGTTGAGGCAGGGGAGAGTATCAAGTGGTGAGAAGTCCTGTTGCTTTATTGTATTACTCAGCTCCCTGTTCTGACAAAGATCATGGTCCAGTGGTTAACCTTTGCCCTCATCTTAACTCTGGAGTAGCAGCTTTCTTGTCCTGCTAGATTTCTGCAAGACTGATGCACTATGTGGAGTTCTGCTCTTAAGGTTCAGAGTTAAAAATAGAGCTTGCTTTCTAATTTTAGTTAGTGTTGCTAGTAGCAGATAGAAGAATTAAGCACCCAGAGTCTGAAATTGTAAGCTGTACAGCTGTTCATTCAATTCTGTTTTCCTTTGCATATGTGTTATGATGTAACAGGTTGCACAGAAGGTGGAATTAAGCCTGTATGTGCATTTGTCATCTGTAAATACTGTCATATTCTGTTACCTGGTGTTTGAGCAAACTGTTGAAATAGTTTAAAATGTGCTTTTGATCTCTTTAAATCCATAGTTGTAGTTATCTTCCCTGCCCTGGCTTTGGGGATATTTAAGAAAAGCTTATTTGGTAAAATTTCATTATTAGATGTAACTCTTCCCCCCCCCCCCCCCCCCCAGTATCAGCATGACCTGTCAGAATTTGCTAAATGCTATAGAAGACCTGATGAAGATAACCTAATGTTCATTCATATGCTTCGGAACACTTTAAACATATTCTCTAATGGGTTGTGTCTTAATTTAGCAAAGCACTACTTGGTTAATTTCACTTTTACAGAGTTTGGGTGGGCTCAAGGATCACATCCTCTCCATAAAACTGCCTGGAGCGCAGCTACCATAGATCTTTTCCAAGCAATACCTGCACAGAAAGTATGCCTTTCTCTTCCCAAATCCATGCTGGAGACATTGGGAAGCTACCATACCCAGATTCTTTTGCTGCTGAAACAGCTGTTTTTACCTTATTAAGGAAAAAAGCTGATAAGGAATGTACAAGAAGGGACCCATATATCACTGTCTAAGCTGTGATGAATTTAAAAATGTGAAGTGTATAGCTGAGGTGTGGCAAGTCAGTGTATGAATGGTCTTGAATTACATATGTAAATTTCACTAAAGGTCCTATAGTCTTTTTTTGTTCATTACGTTCTTGCCAGCTTAAACTGCATTCTGGGTGTGCTTCCATGAAAGTATGTATTTTGTGCTAATTAAACAACTGTGTATGTGATGTCTAAGTCCTCTCAAAATAACCACTACCTTGCTGATGCATGATTCACTGATACTAAGTGTTTTAGGATCTTGTAGGGGCAATCAGAATTACATGAATGTAAAATCATAACAGATACTGTAACTGAATAATCAGTTTCAAGTCTGGATTTTTTTTTTTTTTCCCCTGTGATGTAGAGTCAGGAAAGTCCCTATAAAGTTTTTAGCTTCCTGTCCTGGTTTCAGCTGGGATAGAGTTAATTTTCTTTCTAGTAGCTGGTATAGTGCTATGTTTTGGGTTCAGTATGAGAAGAATGTTGATAACACACT
Organism: Harpia harpyja; assembly: GCF_026419915.1. Classification (NCBI taxonomy): domain Eukaryota; kingdom Metazoa; phylum Chordata; class Aves; order Accipitriformes; family Accipitridae; genus Harpia; species Harpia harpyja. The sequence goes on along the minus strand of NC_068940.1, from coordinate 93,003,572 downwards.
GATGTTTTTGGTTGTTGCTAAGTAGTGTTTATACTAACTCAAGGATTTTTCAGCTTCTGATGCCCAGCTAGCAAGAAGGCTGCAGGGGCACAAGAAGTTGGGAGGGGACACAGCTGCCCCAAACTGGCCAAAGGAATATTCCATACCATATGTCATCGTGCCCAGTATAGAAACCGAGGGGAGTTGGCTGGGGGAGACAGATTGCTGCTTGGGAACTAACTGGGCATTGGCGAGTGGTGAGCAATTGCATTGTACATCACTTGTTTCGTGTATTCAGTCCAATTTTTTTTTTCCCTTCCTTTCTGTTATATTAAACTGTTCTTATCTCAAGCCACGAGTTTTACTTTTTTTTTTCCCCCATTCTCTCCCCCATCTCACTGGATGAGGGGGAGTGAGCAAGCGGCTGTGTGGTGCTTATTTGCTGGCTGGGGTTAAACCACGACACTTATTAACAGAAGAGAATCTGCGTGTGTCCCCTCTGTGTCCCGTCCTGTTGTTGTGTCCGTGTCCTGCCTCTTCCCTACCGCCCCCCCAGCTCCCACTTGTAGAAGTCGAGTATAATCTTAAAACAGATGAACTGAACTCCTTTAGTGGTCTGTTCTTAGACCAGGAGAGCTGAAACATTAAAGGATCTTGAAGTAAATGGGGAGAATAGAGACAGGTTTTTTTCCATACTCTTTGATTCATGAGTCGTGCAAACTGGAATTGTTGCTTCCTGTTTGTGTTCTGTTCCTCTTTGTCCAGCTTTTCTGCTTGCTCATAGTAGGAGGCATTAATTTTATATGTCAGTCTAATCTTTTTTGTGTTTATTTTTAAACACACTTAACTCAAAGATTAGATTCCTAAGGGCATATGTGTTTGATAATTTGACAGGAGGGGAACAGAGAAGGGTTTGTTGCAATTTCGTCTAAACCAACAGTCTACAAACACCTCGGTTCAGAGCTGGGAGAGTTTTTTCTGTGAGCTCATACAGTGGCCTAAAGTTTACCTTTTAGTTTGGTATTGAGCTTAGTAACTTACTTTAGGCATACCTGTGTGAAAAAGATCCGAGATCCTTAGCCAAAGAATTTAGAGAGAAAAAAACATGACAGCTCACCACAAACAGCCAAATTTCATGTATAGGAAAACTCCCATACCATGTCAAAATATTCAGGTGATGAAAAGTGTGTGTTTTCTTTTCCCCCCCTCTCTCTGTGAGCCCCGCTGCCAACTGTTTAGTGATAGTGGCAGCTTACTGGATATTTCACCTTCAGTTGCACCAAAGCTTTCTCTTCCATTGTGTTTAATGTTGGAAGGTATTCTGTGTACCTGAACAGTCACGCAAGTTAGGAAGTCTGGCTGATGGTGAGAAGTAGCTTCTATAGTGAGCATTTTATGTACTGTCTCAGACTACCTAAAGAAAGTGGTTAATTCTGTGGTGTGAAACCCACCTGTACCAACAGTGTTTCCTTTTGAAGTCAGAGGGTTAGTGGTGGTGTAGACTTCTGTTACAGATTGGTGGAACTTGTTTGAGGCTGGAATGAGATTGCCCATCCCAATTTGAAATCAGAAGCAGCAAAACTTACCATGTTCATCTAGAAACAAGAAGTACAGATTGCACCTATGGGATTTGACAACTTCCCGGAAGTCAGCAGTTCTGTGTAAAAGTTTGGGAATCATGATAGATGGCCTGCTTTTACACCATAGAGAAGCTGGGCACTAACTTGGAAGTTGTGAGCAGGGGACTGCCATGAAAGTGGTTTGATAATGTTATGTTAGTTCTGTATATGGTGTCAGTTAAACACGTAATAATGGTGAAGGTATACGTGTCATGTTCTAAAGTAATGTTGAAAATATTTAAGGTTTCAGAAAATAGCAGGAAGAGTTGGGTGATTATCAGTGCCATATGCAGGTCAGAGGCTTCTCCAGGAGGTCCAAATTCTGTTTTGAAATGAATGGAGGTCATGAATTAGCAAACTCGCTTTGGAAGAATTTCAAGTCAGGACATTTGTGTTCTGGGTGGAGGATGTTAATTTTCCAATTCGTTTATTGTCTATACAAGTTATATATGGAAATAAAAGCAATTTAATTCCTCCTAAATAGTTGTTCCAGAAAAGCTAAGTGTGAAACAGTCTTAAGGAATTAGTTTGATGTATGCATACTCAAGTTATTTTTAACCTTTTCTTGATTTCCCAGTAATTGTGCAAGGAGAAGGCATGTAAAAGCAGTGGCTTTATGCATAGCAGAGTTAACTACAGTGAGACCAAATGTTCATATTCAGACTTAAGATGAAAAAGGTTAGACTTACTTAGTACTCTCTTAATTACAATGAGGGTGGTTAACCATTGGAAGAGATTAAAAATATCTCTCAAATTATTTTCATTAAGACTGGGGGAAAAAACCCACAAAGATAACTTCATTAGCAATATACTTAATAGCACAAGAAGGAATGCAACTGGCAGAGTTTTGGAGTTAAAGGAGAGGAGCTCATGGCAGGGTAAACTCTAAGTCGTTTTAAGGCCAGGCTTGTATGGAAAGACTTTACCTCCTGGAAGTTTTCACAGCCTGTCTTAAGGTGGAGCCCCATAAGGTTGTCTTCCTGACTGTTTTTCAGATTTGATCTATCCTATAATGGATTTCAGCAAAAGATCAGGTATTAACTGTATACAGTAAAATATTAATAACATTAGTTACGGGAAGGGGCAATAGTTCAGTAACCTTAATGTTTGAGGATCAGGGTGATGGGGCTTTATTTTTCTTTTCATTTTAATAGCTAACATGCTGTATTCCAGTAAAACTTAGGTTGTTCACAGGAACCTGCCTAATATTAATTTGTTTCAGGTAGAAAAAAAGTGCAATGTGGCAAGCCCTTAAATCTGCTATTGTTTTCTTTGAGTAGACCACTTTGCTCGTCGCTGTCTCAATAGTTGTGCCATAATTATATGATCATATTCCTCAAAAATGTATATGCAATTATTTCAGTATCAATTTGTGGAGTATTCAATGTGAGTTTTGAATACCTGTAAGTTAATACATTACTTTTTTGAGTCTTTGTTTTAAAGGAATGTGTGTGTGAGTCTGCTCTGTTAGAACAGAATACTGTAATTTGCTGGCCATAGGTATATGTAGTAAGTTGTTCTTTTTCCACTTCATTTCCACTTTCTACTTGCAAGAGGAAAAACTAGCTTTAATATCAAGGAATGCATCAAATGACTAATGCATCAGAATAAAAATGCTGGCTGCTGCATTTGTATATATCCTGTTCCTGTTTAATGAGCCTTTACATACGCTCTGCTCTTCCTTCTACTGGTGTATGTGTATTTCTGTGTATTCAGATGTATGTATATTTGATGACGAACCCTGTTCTGGGAGGATCTTTATGGTTAAAAAATAGATGAAGGTGAATTGCATGAATTGAGGATGGAATAAAAGTTTGAAAACTTCTGGGTCTGTCAGTCTTTTCAAGCATAGGTAGCTTGAGTGAGAGAGGAAACTATCCTCTTAAACCCTAAGTACCACTCTTAAAGATGTGTTTCCTTTATATTTAATCAGAAGTTAAGAAATTAATGGGTTTTTAATTGGAAGCTTTCAAGAGGGTGTTGTTGGAAAGGATTGCTTTCTAACATCCATTTACATTCATACCTCTATACCAGTTTCATGACTTCAAGGTTGTTCCTTCCTAGTTGTAAATAGCAATTAATTAGAGATCTTGTAGCCTGCCTGGAAGACTTACCAAGCTTACATTTGAGGAGAGAGATTTGTAGCAAAGGCTGCCCTATATATACATTTCATGCTACTGTCCCTTTTCTGTTATAATTTGAAGGGCTGTAGCAGAACAGACAGAATAGACTATTTCAGTTGGAAGGGACCTACAATGATCATACAGTCCAACTGCCTGACCAATTCAGGGCTGACCAAGTTAAAGCATGTTATTAAGGGCATTGTCCAAATGCATCTTAAACACTGACAGGGTTTAAGTTACGGGCATCGACCACCTCTCTAGGAAGCCTGTTGCAGGGTTTGACCACCCTCTCAGTAAAGAAATGCGAGTCTTCAGATTCTTCACTGATCAGATGTCCCAAGTCAAAGCACGGCTGCTAGGAAGATGTTAGCATGGAAAGTCGAATTCTGCATAGGCTTCTGTTTCCAGATTTTCCTTTTGAAAACTCGAGGATTTTGTGCAAGGCTGTGTTGTTATGAAAGTGTAATGATTGTGGGTTAAAGATGCAGAACGTGTTTTGGAAAGGGGAGAAGGGTGCAAGTTGCTTTGCCAAACTCTGTTGATCTGTAATGAGTCTCACCCAAACTGCCTTTCTCGGGATAGGTATGGAAACACTTGATGTAACTTGATTTGTTTACTCTTCTGTCTGTGCCATTATCTTTCCCCATGTTAGTCTGTCTACATAGTATGTGACATCTCTTCTTCCAGGCATTGCCCAAGATGTAGGTATTTGAAATGTCCTGTTCTCTTGTGTTTTTAAATTCTCTAATTCTGTTCTCCTTAAGTTTCTTTAAACACTGGTGATAAAATTGTATTCCTGGTTTCCCCTGTGCCTTTATGTTTTTGCTTAAGAAATGCAGCTTTTAACTCCGCGGTAAATCTCCACCTCCCACTCCCAATCCTGTATTAGTATTTCAGCAGGACGTGTCCTGTATGCTTTTTGATATTTTATTTTTCTCACTACTTAAAGTACAAGAAAAAGAATTCTGGAAAGGGTGGCAGAAAATAGGAACTGACTTCAGGAAGAAGATTATACAGCATTGTGATCTGATTTATAGTATTTTCAATTCAGTAACCTAGGTGTATCTCAGAAAAGAGCTGAGTTTAAAACAACAGGGTGGTGTGGTGTTTTATTGGAAAATTTAGGAGTAAGGCTACAGGTAAGAGCCAACTTGAGTTTGAGCCCTGCAGAATTTTTGTATTTTGTATAGTTACTGGAATCCTTTAGGTGGGCTACTTCTATAAAACTGTTGGATCCTTCAGATGTTTATGGATAAATTCATGCAATCTCTTTTGTTTCTCAGAATTTTTTTTTTTTTATTATCGTATTCTTTGCCAAAGATGATGATCTTGTTTGCCCTTCTCTTGCTATTTATCTTCTGTTTTGTTAGAAGAAAGTTACAATTAGTGTTAGTGCACTACTAGTTCTGCGTTCTGATTAAGGTGCTGTGGTCTTAAAAGTAGGCCAGGTACTATATGAGATTGTTCAAATGTTAGGAATAAAGGTAGTTTAATATTCACAGTCCATCTTGGACAGCTAATGTATTTCATTGAGTTAGAACTTCAACAACCTTCAAGTCAATAGGCAAGATTTATTTTCTTGCAGTTTGTATGAGGGGAAAGAACTTGAGCTACCAAAACTGAAGCAAGCCAGCTTCCCTTTTTTTGTCAGTAATGTAAGGGGTTTGTTCAGTGTGAAAAAAGTATGTATAGGAAATTAGTGAAACATGCATTTTTACAAAGTGCCTCTGTCTGGAAAAAAAAAAAAAAAAAAAAAAATCTGTACCAGAGCTGTAGGATAAGAGTGACTAACAGAACTTTCTGTTGCATGTTCATGCTCTCAGCCTTCCTCTGAAGGGGGGGTATTTCCTCTGGGGTGTCTAAGATACTTAAAAATTTGTTTAATGGTAGCTAAATATTGAAAACAAAGTTGGTATATCCTGGACTGGAACAGCAAGCGTTAAGAGTTTTTTGATGATCTTCAGGGCTTTATTGGAGGAAGTTGTTGCAGTTAATGCATTAACCTTTAAGTCTGGCCTGGTTTTCCATAGCATCTGTATTTTTACTGTAGAAAGACCTTGAGCTGGTAGATGGTAGTTGTTAAAAGTTGCCTTTGGGAGCTTTAGCTGGCTTTTAGGTAGTTGGAGTGTGGGCTACAGAATGTCCTAGAAATAAAGACAAAACTTTAGCATTGATAATATCTGGAGAAACTGGTAAGGGAAGAGAAGCTCTGAAGTGCTCCTAGTAAGTTTGTGTTACTGAGGAAAGTGTACTGCAAGCTGTATACTACTATAATTTTGTGTTAATATCATGGGTATGTTGCATGACTAGTCCAGTCAGAAGCTAACAGTTTCATCGCTGTATGGCAGGATAGTATGAACTTCCAAAGCCATCTGGAATCTATAGGGAAAGCATTAATGGATATTCCTGTTGGTAAATGAGAGCCTATCAAAAAATCAAGCCTGTAAAACCAAGCCCTCAATTTGTTTATTACTGATTCATTTCAACAGGTAAAGAAGGTCCCCTGCATGATTTAGTAACCTATTTTTAAATGTTGTATCCAGTGGTTGACTTAACACTGTAATTTGAAAAATTAAAGAAGTGAGGTATCTGAGATCTTACTTCGGCTTGTATTACATTGTAATTTCCCTGGTGTAATTTTCTGGAAAAAAAATAATTTGAATGTTTTCCAGTGTTAGTCTTCTCATGAAGATCATTGTCCTGTCTTTCAGCAATGTAAGTTTGACCTCTTACTTGATCTGTGCTTAAGAGAACTCTGGATAAGAAGCACTTTTTAGTTAATAGAGAAGGGGAAGATTTAGCAAGAAATTTGCTGTAGAGAGTCTCTTACACCAGAGTGTTTTGCACTGTGGTCAGGAGTGTATGTGCAGTTCATTTCTGTGTTTATACTGGATGTTTGTCTTGGTTTTGTGGTTCATTCCCACCCTTAACATGGAGAGTGAGTGTGCATGTATGTTAGGCTGCGGTGTAATTTCTCTTCAGATGGTCATAGAGCTAAATGCTAGCTAAGGAGTGTACTCTCTGGAAAGTTGTTTCAATACTTTGCTCTTTCATGCTTGTTAAATATGAATTATGCATTCACATTACCTGAGAATGTTAGACAGTATTTATTGCTGAGGATTTGAAGGGAAGTCAGACCACCTCTTTAGCAGATGGCACTGTCTGCACAGGTGGAATTGGAATTTGAGGTCCTAAGCCAGCTTTGACAGCAGTATCATTTCCAGGGATGGAGAGGACATAATCTTACTTTGGCTTACAGTTACTGAACTGACTCTACTTGGTCAAATCTTTGTCGTAATACTGGATAGATGGAGGAAGTAGGGATACATTGTCTTGTGGATAGCTAACAGTGCTTCATAGGGTAGTTCCCTTTAACTTAGGAATTGTGAAAGGAGTAGGGAAAGGAATAAAATCTACTTAAGGGAAAAGCCATACAGTACCATGTATTTGAGAACTTTAAGTAGTTAGTTACCAGTACAAGTGTGCTGTCAGAAATACCCAAAGATGCAAACCAAAAAGATTTGAAAAATGTTTTCGGTGTCTTCAAGCTATTATTACAAAAAGCTGTGAAGTATTAGTCTTGAAGACTTTTCTTGCCATATTTTAGTGATGTCGTGTTGATAAACCTAAGGGAAACAGCCTACCCCCCCAACATGGGGGCTTAAGTGTGGTCCTAAGTACCATAGAGACTTCTTTGTGATAGCAAACTGTGGCAAGTACTTTGTCATCTCTGTTAGAATTTCTGGTTAACAACACATTTTATTTATTCCTAGTTTCTCTCACCTTGCATTATAATGTTGATTTTGCTTTCTGTTGATCAGTTACTGTTTGGCCCTTTGTTTTCAGCATGGGGAACAAATGCAGGAGTTGTACAGAATGATTGAACTATTTAATGTGGTAAGCATTATGAAACTGAGACTGTAATTGGTAATTTAAAAGCGTAACATGTTAGGCAGCTATGAATTTTGTTCTCCAAGAACGTATGCAGTATCAAGTTGATGTTTTTCAAGGTATCATGTGCTAAATAATCTTTTATAAATACACTTGTTAATGGCAATATAGCTAAAATAGTCATTGCACAGAAGGGATATGATGAATTCATGCAAAGCACAAAATCTCACTTGCAACCTCTGGTAGTTTACATGGCACTAGGTTGTGAGAGGGAGAGGTAGGATGTCTAGTGTAATAGGATATTTTCTGAAGTCCTGTAAATGGGTTTCTCTGCTGATATGTGGGCTATATTCTTGGACTCAGTATTTGGGAAGGGCACAAAGCAGTCTCTAAAATGTCTATTACACTTCAATATATTAAGTTTTATATTATAGAGGCACATTAAATCATGAATATTGTATTGGGTTTGTGTGGCAAGGTTTTGGTAGCGGGGGGGTTACAGGGATGGCTTCTGTAAGAAGCTGCTCGAAGCTTCCCCTATGTCCGACAGAGTCAATGCCAGCCGGCTCCAAGACAGACCCGCTGCCAGCCAAGGCCAAGCCCATCAGCGATGGGGGTAGCACCTCTGTGATAACATATTTAAGAAGGAAAAAAGAGTTCTGGCAGCACAGAAACTGCAGCTGGAGAGAGGAATGAGAACACATAAGAGAAACAGCCCTGCAGACCCCATGGTCAGTGAGGAAGGAGGGGGAGGAGATGCTCCAGGTGCCAGAGCAGAGATTCCCCTGCAGCCTGTGGTGAAGACCATGGTGAGGCAGGCTGTCCCCCTGCAGCCCGTGGAGGTCCACGGTGCAGCAGATATCCACCTGCAGCCTGTGGAGGACCCCACGCCAGAGCAGGTGGATGCCCGAAGGAGGCTGTGACCCTGTGGGAAGCCCATGCTGGAGCAGGCTCCTGGCAGGACCTGTGGACCCATGGAGAGAGGAGCCCACGCTGGAGCAGGTTTTCTGGCAGGACTTGTGACCCTGTGGAGGACCCATGCCGGAGCAGTGTGCTCCTGAAGGACTGCACCCTGTCAAAGGGACCCATGCTGGAGCAGTTCATGAAGAACTGCAGCCTGTGGGAAGATACCACATTGGAGAAGTTCGTGGAGGACTGTCTCCTGTGGGAGGGACCCCACGGTGGAGCAGGGGAAGAGTGTGAGGAGTCCTGTCCCAGAGGAGGAAGGAGCGGGCGGCACAGACAAGGTGTGATGAACTGACTGTAACCCCCATTCCTCGCCCCCCTGTGCTGCTGTGGGGGAGGAGGTAGAGAATTTGGGAGTGAAACTGTGCCTGGGAAGAAGGGAGGGGTGGGGGGAAGGTGTTTTAAGATTTGGGTTTATTTCTCATTACCCTGCTCTGGTTGATTGGCAATAAATTATGTTAATTCTCCCTAAGTTGAGTCTGTTTTGCCTGTGATGGTAATTGGTTGAGTGCTCTCTCCCTGACCTTATCTCGATCCATGAGCCCTTTGTTGTATTTTCTCTCCCCTGCCCAGGTGAGGTTTTGTGTTGGGTTTTTTTTGTTGGGTTTTTTTGTTCTTAATAAATGAAGGTTGTAAACTGACTTGAATGCTGGGTAAGTGAAAGGTATTAAAATACCACTTGGGGGAGGCAGGGGTAAAACACAAAAACTTGGCTGGGCTAAAATTGACAGTGTGGCCTGAAAAAATTGACGCTGTCTCCTTGTAAATCACATTCAGTAGTCCTATTTTGTTCCATTCAGACACTTAACTCCCACTGTGGGCACGAGAGAGTAACAACAGTTATAATGCATTGAACTTAAGAGCAGTAAGGAAATGCTTGTCCTTACAGTAAACCTTTCCCATTCACCTCTGTTCTTCCTTCTTTCCTCCCCTCCTCTCTATGGCTTTACTGTCTTTTACCAGTCTTAGTTGTTTAATGTTCGTACCAGCCTTAAAAACAAGTTTGGTCATAATTGCATGTAAAAGGTCATGAATTTGAAATGCTAGTCTGTGGTTTTTTTAAAGGCAATCTAAAGAAACATGGAGATCACAAGATATCAACAATAGCTGACCTATAAAGAATAATGATTTGGCACCTGACTCATAGTACATGTAGCACTTTGTCATTCAAAACACATTCTTACTGATCAGGAAACTTTTAAGTTTTTATTTAGTCTGAGCCTTTCAGCCTAATACAGATCTCTGCTCTAGGTAGCATCTTTGTACATTCAAATGTAGCAATGTTCATTCTAAGCTAAGAAAAGTGTCTAAATCTGTAGGTTTGCAAACTGAAGACTGACGTCTGCAGCAGGAAATACACAGATAAGCTCATCACAGTGGTGTAATCTTTGGAAAATCTATTTTAAGTTATTCAGTATTGCATCTGTCACTATTGAAGAAGCACTTTTCCACCTTTGCAGCATCAGACCTGAAATTCTGATCTGTTGTGTGTTGTGAATACAGAGGCTAAGACAGTTCAGTTGAAAAGTATTGGTAGGTTTTACTTGTGTTTGCATGAACAGATTTTGACAAAACTTAGTTCTGTAGTAATTGCTAAGTAGATTTCTTCGCTAGATGCCTTGTGCAGTATAACTCTTGAGTTATGTCTATTCTAGCATTTGTACTTTTAGGGGGCATTACTTTAATTTTCTAAAATGTCTTAGCAGCTCTCTTGATACCTTGCTGTCTTCATATATGAAAAAGCCTCTTCTCTTCCTAAGAGTTACAAACTGCAATGCTTTTTTTTTTTTTTTTTTTTTATAACAAAAGTTGTAATTTGGAGGAACATGAGATGGGAACTTTGATAGCAAGGTTAGGTGCACTCTTTGCCAGCCTGTGCATATTTGTGCAGCTCATGTTTCTGATCATTACTATATGACATCTTATTTCCATTTTGTGTTATATAGAGGAATAAAGTACTAAAAATGCAGGTATTGTGGAGTCTACAAAAGTGTGCTTGTTTAACAGACTAGCTTTTTGTCACTACTATGATTCACCATGTGCTTTTTCTACAGACTTTTTCTTCTATGTAGCACTGAAGTGGATAATGCTAAAGGGCTTTTTTTTTGTTTGTTTATTTTTGAAATCAGAAATAACCTTGATAGTGTAAGGTGATGCTCTGGAAGCTTCTTTTGTTTCATTTTTTTTAGCTGAACTGTCATGAGCTTGTTATATGGAATGCATGTGTGACTTCTTAAAAGGTGCTTAAATTGTTTAGGTTGTTACAGCAAACTTGTTTTTGGTTATCTGACATGAGCTGCTGAGCCTTAACTCGTGAATGAACAAACTTAGACAAATGTTGTGTCCTGGTTTCAGCTGGGATAGAGTTAATTGTCTTCCTAGTAGCTGGTATAGTGCTATGTTTTGAGTTCAGTATGAGAAGAATGTTGGTAACACTGACGTTTTCAGTTGTTGCTAAGTAATGTTTAGTCTAAAGTCAAGGATTTTTCAGCTTCTGATGCCCAGCCAGCAAGAAGGCTGGAGGGGCACAAGAAGTTGGGAAGGGACACAGCCAGGGCAGCTGACCTAAACTGGCCAAAGGGGTATTCCATACATGTGATGTCACATCTAGTATATAAACGGGGGGGGGGGATCGCCTCTCGGGGATTAACTGGGCATCAATCGGCAGGGGGTGAGCAGTTACACTGTGCGTCATTTGTATATTCCAATCCTTTTATCATTACTGCTGTCACTTTATTAGTGTTATCATTATCATTATTAGTTTCTTCTTTTTGTATTCTATTAAACTGTTCTTATCTCAACCCACGAGTTTTATTTGTTTTCCTGATTTTCTCCCCCATCCCACTGGGTGGGGGGGCAGTGAGTGAGCGGCTGCATGGTGCTTAGTTGCTGGCTGGGGTTAAACCACGACATGCTGATACTTGGTTTTCTTGGTAATGGTTTTGATGTTTTGCTGTCCCTTCATAACTTCAATACTGTATAATGTTCAGTACAAATATAAATCAAATTCTATTGCTGTTTAAATTGTAAAGGACTGCTTGAGATAACAAACCTGTACTTTACAGAAGAGGTAGTTAAACCTGACAAGAATCTTGTAAACAAAGCAATCTTATCGGAAGGTACAGTTATTTTAGTTTTGTGTGTTATAGAGCCTGTGTACACCCCATGGTTCACTCGTTGATTTATCTTTTTTTAAAAATTACTAATTTTTGTTAATTTGCCTTTTTCCCCCCAACTAAAAATAAAGTAGCATATGTGTTGGGTATCTCTCAAGCCTCTTTATTAATGTTAGAGTTGCATAATGCACACTGGACTAGAAAGTTCGTAGAAGAAAAAGTTATCAGACTACTAAACACAAAGACTGAAATAAATGTGGCTTGCACTCCAGCTTCTGGTACGCTGTGGCTCAGGGAGAGCTGTGGAAGTATGGCTGTGTTTTTTGTGCTGTACTTACTGTCTTCGGTAGGGATGCCCGTGGGTTCCTTTTTGAGATGGTGTTAGGCAAAGTGGCATTGATAAAATCCACGCTTGTCTTGCAGTTAGTTTCCAAAAATGTTTCTGCGTTCTTTGTAGAGCTTGGTTAATAGTAATGCCTAGTGTTCAGGTTAGCCCAGTCTACCAGTTTGGGCATTTGTTTATTAAAGTCCTCGTGTAGTTGCACAATTTGGTGTTTAGAGATCTGACCTTCAAGCTCCAGGTAATGCTAAGTTTTAGTCTTACTGTACATTTCTGAGGGGAAAAATAGTAGCTGTAGTTACTGTTTTTGAGATCTGTTTTTAATGCTTTTTAGCAAAAGAAACCAAATCCTGTTCTTAATTAGACTTGTTTTTTCTTCAGAATCTTTGAGCACGTGTAGATCTGGGAAGCTGTTGATCTCCGCAGTTTGTGGAGTCTGACCTGTAGAAGGGAATGTTTTTAAGCCTTCAGTAGACTAATACTAAGGAGATAGAGGCACTTCTCAGACTGTATGTTACGGCTTTATTGCCTTGCCTGGTGTTTTTCTCTTCCTTGCCTGTCTTGATTATGTATTGCTGCCGAGTTGATTAATGAATCCAGATCGAGATATGCCTGAACTGCAACAGAGAAGAGGTTGGTTTAATGATCACTTGAAAACCTGGTCTGAGAAACAACTCCTGTGGAAGGAGTGGTAAATGTATTTTTTTCCATAGTTGACAGAAAACTTTGAGAGAAATGTAGTACAAAATTTCACCCAACTCAGTTGACTTCTTTTGAAGTCCTCTTATCTATGTAAATGTAGATTTATAACTTACACAGCACTGAGTGAAGTTAAAGTTTATGGTGTTCTACTATGATACATAACTGGAATAGTTGAGGCACCCTGTCTATGTTGGAACACACAACCCTGCGTGCATCTGCACATTAGCATTGTTGAGTAGAGCAGTGAAGCGGAATAGAGACTTGTTTGCTGCGAAGTTGGGCTACCGTGTCACTATTCAAACAACGCTGCTTTTTTTATCAATGCTCAGTACTGTTAACAGTAGTATCAATCCCTGTAACTAATAAAAATGCTGGAATCCATGTGTACAGCTTTTGCCATCCAAAATTACTTGAGTTGTTATGCAGTATTGCTGACGCACAGTAATGTTTAAGCAAGCAGCAAGACACTGCTGCATCTATCTTTTAACTTGGGAACTTGATGCAATTTTATTATGAGTCAACCGATGAAACGATCTTGAAGTTCTACTTCTGTTTTCCCTATACAAGGGGAAAATAATTTTGCTATAAAGACTTATTCACGCTCTCATAAATGGCTTTACAGCTGAAACTTCTGATAAGGGCTAAATTCTAAGGGCTGTTCTCATTCTGCTGTAGACTATATCCTGAAAGCTGTTTTCTTGTAAACTGTGTCAAATCTTAGTTCATTTTGTGTTACAGTCTGATTTCAGCGTGGAGGTCATGCCCTGATCAACTTAAGTAATATGTTAAAAGCGTCTTAATGTGTTCTTTAGAATCCTTTATTTAGGGGGAATGTATTTAGTTATTAAACTATATTCTGTTTAATATAGATCACTGAAATAGTTTTGATGCATTACAGTCTCACAAATTACAACTATACAGCTGGAACAGCAGGCTGTGTAAGGAAGGGGGACTTTGACACATTTGCACTTAAGTCTGGAATCTTGTGAAATGTGTCTGTGTGGCAGTCACATGAGATGGGCTGAGCTGTTTTAACTGTGTTGGTATTGAAAAAAGGCAATTCCACTGTTTCCCTAGAGCTTGCCATGGTCTTTACATTACCTGTTAATGAAGTGATTTAGCTCACAGCAGCAGACTTGCCTAAGAATAACTCCCCTCCCCTCCACGTGTAACAGGGCTGCATAGGCTGAGGAGTTCCATTAGAGCTAGAGTGATTACAGAGGAAAAGGTGGGGCGTTTTTATGGCTGTTACCAATGCTGAGGAGATGGGATAGCTCATTCTGTTAGGAATTGCTAACAGCTAAATACTACACAAAATATTTCAAACCAAGTCCTTGGCTCTGAATGCATGTAGTGCGGTGGCAATTCGGCAAGCAGCCAAGTCACTTCAGTCTTTTTAGGTAGTCTGAACAGGACCTGTGCCTGGGAAGATTGAGGTGTTAAATTCCGTTTGTGAACTATACTGTGCAATTAAAGTATGTGTTAAATACTAGAGTTTTCCTGCTTCCCAGGGTTCCCTAGGTTGTATATGTTATCCTCTCTGGCATGTCTTAAACAAATCTCATTCATTTTTTCATCTCTGCCTGTCTGTTTTCCACAGTAATTTAAAATATTAAACTAATTTCTTTTCAGTCTTCTGGTAACAGGACAGAAAATCGCTCTCCATTTCTTCTAGCATTGTCGTGATGTCTAGTACTAATCTTGTTGGACTTCTGGGCCAAATGCCCTGTGTGTCCTTCACCTCCCTACCACCATTCATTGAACAGGCATAGCAAGTGAAAATTTCCCAGAAGTTGTAAGTAATTTGCTGCTGGGAGTCCACAAATGCAGAAGCAAGATTATTCCAAGAAGAGGGCAGGCTCCTTGCATACTCATGGAAGTGTCTGACTTGAACATGGGGAAAACAGTCGACTACAATGCTCAAGACTGTGGCTGACCTCATTTCTAACTAGTGTTCCAGATAAAAAGACTAATAATTAGCAAGGTTTCTTGATAGTCTGTTAATTACAAAACCACATATTTTTAAAAGTAAATTAGATCCCATTTTCACTGAGCAGTTGCTATTTAATCCTATGCAACTATTTTAAGTTGGCATTTGTAGCAGAGATCTAACTATTATAATAATTACAGTGGTATCCTTAATTGACTACTCATGAGACTGACATCAGTTGATTAACAGAAGCGATCTCCATAGTTTTTCTCCATGTTTGGAATATGAAGGGACAGCTTTAGGCTCTGCTATAATAACAAAAAAACAATTTTCTCTACTGCATAGAATGATTCAGGGCATTGAGAGATCTTGGCAACTTCGGAAGGGAAGATATGCAGCCCTGTGGTTTGGGTGAATCTTCAGGCAGCTTAAATTGATGTGAGAAGGTGTTTACCCTGTGTCTGTATATACTAGTAGTCATAATAGAAAGAAGGCTTACAATTGTTTGTGGGCCAGACTGTGGGGGTTGGAGGGGTGGAATGATCTACTGTCTTCCTCAGGACCCATCACAGCAGGAGAGCAAGGAATAACATAATGCTGCTTTGTTGACCCACCACTTCTGTCCTGTTTTGATCATGTGTGCTGCTTGTGGCCAAATTTAAACTATTGCTAACACATTATATGATAATCGTATACTTGAAGTCAAGAGGGTGGAAGCTGCATGTATGCTTACCAACATAACTGTTGCCTTGCCATTATCAAAGGTCAGATTTATAAGCTGGTATTCAGGACTTGGGCTTTGCTTTCTCAGAGTCAAGGATCAGTGTAACTCAGGGACGGATCTTGTGCCAGAATAGCTGTTGAAGACGACAGTGCTCCGCAAGGCAGATCAGATTGCCCTCATCAGTATGATGTCAGTCAGGTTTGGAGCTCTTCGCCAGTAGTTGTTTGGAAACAACAGTTGTTGATGCTGTAACAAACTTAGAATCATAGAATCATTTAGGTTGGAAAAGACCTTCAAGATCATCAAGTCCAACCATCATCCATGCCCACTAAACCGTGTTCTGGAGTGCCTTGTCTACGCGCTTTTTGAATACCTCCAGGGATGGTGACTCAACCACTTCCCTGGGCAGCCTATTCCAATGTCTGACAACCCTCTCAGTAAAGAAACTTTTCCTAATATCCAACCTAAACCTCCCTTGCTGCAACTTGAGGCCATTTCCTCTTGTCCTATCTCCAGCCACCTGACAGAAGAGACCAGCAGCTTGTCAGAATGTTTTGCTGTTTTGCATGTAGTTTTTGCATGTAGTTATGTGTGACTGGATATGCATGTGAGGTAGTAAACAGAAAAGTGTGTGGTATGTTTCTGTAATAAGTGCTTCTGTAATAAGCTGTGAAACGCGTTGTTCAGAAGAACTGAGCATTTTTGCTTTCAGTCATACTAGAAGCCACTAGAGCCACTTGCTGCCCTAAAGATAAGAAAAATGCAAAGGAAATCTGGAGTATCTCTGAACAGTTTACATGAATCTAAGGTGGCTACTATATTCTGGCTGTGCGTTCCGTACCTTTGCTTGCAGCATTGCTGATGCTTGCCTGTCCCTCGGTGAGCCCTTTCTACTGCATTAGCAGATAACTGCTCCCCCTAGAGAGTCCCACAGAAGCATATTTCTGATGCCTGAACTGGTTCTAGGATGGGGGAAGGAATAATGTGAGTGACGAATAAGGGGCAGCATTAAAAAAAAAAAAATCTTAAATTTTCTTGCATGTAATTCTCTGAGATCACTCTCCATGAACCTCCTAATCTTGAATATAGACTATGTCTGATTAGTAAATTGCAGGACAACTAAGATCTGGTAACAGGAGGAGAAGGTGAAGAGAATGAGTCAGTTTGGGTTGTTTTATTCCTTTCTGTCTCCTTTGTGCACAGATTTATTGGATTGAATCTATGGACAAATTTCCTTTAGAGTAGATTGGCCATCATTCTTCCAAAAGAGGCCACCTTCCTGATCATGCAGGCTACTGAGATCCTCCTATGGCTGAGAGACAGGATACATATCCCATAGCTCGCTGAGGCAAGGAACGGGGGAAGTTGGAGAGTGATTTGCTGCAGTAGGTCACAGAAGTGCTTCAGTAGTTCCTACCCATATGTTATGGGATGAGTTAGTCTGAACGGTCTTGGTGTGCAGCTGGGTCTCCTAGCAACTTTGCTGTGTTGTCCTCCACTATCCTTCCACCAGTAAACATTGCTTGTTTGAAATAACCTAGGCATAGGAACAGTATTGTCCCTGTGAATTTAACAGCCAAAAATCTTTACCTTATAGCAGGTTGCTCTTGCACCAGTTCATCACCTCTGGATGACGTAGTTAATGACTTCTGATTTTTCCAGTACCTAATGTTTTCTTATTTCATCTTAATTATAGAGTAATGTGTTTGTGTTTAAGATGAGCTGCAGTTTTGTTGGATTCTTCTTGTGTGTTTAGGTTTTTTCTAAGAGTTTTGGATCACAAGTTTCTAGAAGGTAAAACATGTCTAGAAAAAGACAGGTCTGTGAGTTTGTATACTTGTATGTCCTTGGTTCTGTCTCGACTGTGACCCGTTTTGTTGTAACTTGTGAACCTAATGCTTCTTGACAACAACATGTTGAAACTAGCATCCTTTTTAGTTCTTGTACCTTAAACATTATAGTGTGAGCTGTGAGATGGTAATGTTGGAAAGCATTTCTGTCAGGCAGTGGATGGATGTGAGAGGATTCTCCCCAGTCATGCTGATGTAGACCAGCAGGTCCATGAGGACCAGTAGATGGGCAGTGGTTTGATGTGGTTCCCAGTAATGACAAAATCAATTGTCCTTTTGTATAGTTTTTGTATTTCTGAGGCAAAGATGTGATTATGATGTGTACAGACTTGAACTCACTCCTATGTCCTTTTTATGAGTACCAGTATTTTAAAAAACTCTTTCCACTTGCTGTGTGTGGCTTCCTCCACCACCACATCTTTTGCTTCCCCCAACAAAGAGAGTATTCCCTTCCTTAGGGTGGGCTTTGAGAATTTGGAAACTTCCTGCTTTGCTCTATGCGCTGGGCTTCGGAGTTGGCTATTTTGGTCATTGCCATAAGCAAACGTGCCTTAAATTATTACTTCTTTCTAGAGCTCTGGAATAATTTGGAGAAACTATTTGAAAAAACATGCAGTCAAATTACAAAACAGTGGATTGTTCCCTTCATTCTTAAGAAGATGCACTCATTGCTACTGCAGTAACATTTTTGTCCAATTGACTTATTTTAAAATGATAATATGCATTCTGTCCCTTTGTTCAATTGTTAATGACAGGGTTGTATCACTTAGTCTTTTAATGCCTTGTGTGTCTCCAGGGTGTGTTGCAGACTAAATATTTCATCAAAGAAATCTTTGTGCTCCGTCAATGCAGTTTTCTTTGAGGAACTGTAACTAACTTGGAATCCAACAGTCATGTTTCCAAAAACTTACCAAGTATTACCAAAATGTGAAAGAAGGTAAATACTGCTTGCTTTCAGTTGCTGCATTTCTGCTTGGTTTTGCTTGCAGGCAAGAGTGTGCCTACTTGTAGTCAGGTTGAACCACAATTATAGTATCCTTTCTTTTGTGTTCTAATTATTGTAATTCAGCTTTTTTTAAGGTAGTGTGCTAGAAATGCAACAAGTATGCAAGTACTAAACTTGTTTTGAAGAATGTCGTGATTTAACCCCAGCCAGCAACTAAACACCACGCAGCCGCTCACTCACTTCCTGCCCCAACCCAGTGGGATGGGGGAGAAAATAGGGAAAAGAAGTAAAACTTGTGGGTTGAGATAAGAACAGTTTAATAAAACAGAAAAGAAGAAACTAATAATAACACTAATAAAATGACAATAGTAATAATGAAAGGATTGGAATATACAAATGATGCACAATGTAATTGGTCACCACCTGCTGACTGATGCCCAATTAGTCCCTGAGCTGCGATTCCCCCCACCCCCACTCCCCCAATTTATATACTGGGCATGATGTCACATGGTATGGCATACCCCTTTGGCCAGTTTAGGTCAGCTGCCCTGGCTGTGTCCCTTCCCAGCTTCTTGTGCCCCTCCAGCCTTCTTGCTGGCTGGGCATCAGAAGCTGAAAAATCCTTGACTTTAGACTAAACATTACTTGGCAACAACTGAAAACATCAGTGTTATCAACATTCTTCTCATACCCGACTCAGAAACATAGCACTACACCAGCTACTAGGAAGACAATTAACTCTATCCCAGCTGAAACCGGAACAAAGAATTACATCCATGTCCTTGCATTATCATTTGAGAGAGGTCCTGTTGCCCTCCGAAGCAGAACTGAACAAAAGTTCTAATTCCTTCAGGCTGCAGTGAGAGCTGCTCTGCTGTGTTCCTGCATTCCCTAGTGCCTTTGTTACTGCCAGCTTGCTTTAGATTATCACTCTTTGATGTTTTGGAACATGCATGGCAATACTGGTACAATAAGTGGATACAAGGGACGAACTTGGTATGTCAAAATTAATAGAAAGGAAGACTACAGAATAAAGAATGGTGTCAATATATAATTTTGCTTAGGAAATTTCTTAAGTACATCATGCCTTGCTACATTGTGGGTAGTCAGAAGAAGGGCTGTTGCTTTGGTGGGCTTTTCCTGTAGACTAATGAGAGGAAAACTTCTAAAGGAGGAGAGTGGTTGTTGAGTTGTTGTTTGTTTAAACAACTAGTAGGGTAATCTGAATAGTGTTGGAATTCTAACTGTCTGAATACTTTTCTGGACAGGAATATAGTGGGATGAAAAGGTGCAGTTTCATGTTACTGGCTGGGTAAAGTTGCAAAAAGTGATGAAGCTGCTCTTTTCCTCAGACACCCCTCTGTCTCTGGGCTGAGTGCTCCTACTGCATCCCTTTGATTCTGCAATTGTCTAACCATGTGATGAGCCAGTGTAGGAAGCTAACCTGATGAAAAATTAACTTGCGGGGGGAAGAACGAGCAGATTTTTAGGTTTTGCGTGAAATCTTGGAATAGCTTTAAATGCAAATTTGGATGAGCATTAGTACAAGGTAGAGGGAATTAAGTTTGGGGAACAGTACCATCATTCTTAAAAGTACTGGCTCAAATTAGCATCACGGCACAAGCAACTCCCAAAGTTGTATTTCTGATAGCTTTTTATGTCAGGCAGAGAAAGCAACTGAAGAGGGAAGCTTTTCTGGATATAAACCTAACTAAAAGGTTGAAAACAGTTAAATATAAAAGTGGAAGGCAGTGTCAGTGAGAATAAACTACCTTCAATAAGTACAAGTTGTGAAACAGGGTATGTATGAAAGATCCAGCGGAAGCAAGTTGAGAGAGAGGGAAGAAACTGCAAAGTCTCCTGTGTTCGTCAGTAGTTTGGACTGAGTTTTTGTAAGACAACTGCAACTATTCCAATGTAGTTTCAATAAGAAGGATACCTTAATACAGAAATCTGAATGCACTGAAAATGGAAACTGATGAATAGGAACAAAGAACATGTGAACAATTAATATTTACATGAAAGGTTTTCCTCGAAAGGAGGAACAAGGTGAGATCCATTTGCAGTGAATGTGCAGAATAAGAGAATATTTTGTAAATATTTATAGCAAGAGGAAACTGTGATTGTATTTGATACTGAGATAGTCGAAATGTTTATTTGCCATAGCTTTTCATAAGTCTTAATCTTTTTTTTTTCCCTTGGTATTCATTTTAAAAAGGTGTTTTTTAATTTAGTAATGGAGCTAAGCCAGTTTACTGGCTAGTTGCTAGCTACCGAAGGGAACTGTCTTTCTCCCTTCCTCCCTTTCCCCACTGCCTCCCCTCCCCCTCATCCGCACCTGCCCTGGCAGTTCAGGGAGCTAATTTGTCAGAAGACTAATTGTTATTAATTGCTTTCAGGGGAAGTAACAGGAGAGACATGGCTTTCTGTGGATTTGGTTCCCTAAGCTGTTGTCATAGGTTCAGTCTGGCATAAAGCAGTGGTAATACGGAGAATGACAGCAAGGGGCACAAGACTGCACCTTGTGGTGGTAGCTGTTAGATGAGTTTCCTTCTAACATGACAAATTACAGCCTTTGAGCTTGACTAACCCACCTAAAATTCATGCTAGGAATTTAAAGAAACAGTCTGAAATAATTTCACAGCTGTTTGAGAACTTCTGAGGGGCAGATGATGTTCCAGAGGAGAAGGGGAAAAGGCACTGCAACCGTGCTACTTAAAAAAAGACCCCCACAACATAAAATTCACAAAAAAAAAAAACCAAAAAATCCCAAACCAAAACCCCATAACAGCCTGTTGAAAAGGTGGGAGCTAGAGGGTTACAAACAAGCTATCTTAACAGCAGTTCCTGGAGGAATATGGATAATGTAAATTATTTGGTCCCAGTAATCACCTGGAAGATACTAATCTCTTTGTGAACAACTAATAGGAGTTTTTCAAGAACAAACCCTGGTTAATCCAGTCTAACTCCTTCCTGTGGCAGGGCAAGGGACCTAGTGGATAGTTGCATCTTGACTTTTAAAATAGGCTTTTTTACTGTTCTGTTATGCAATGAATGGAAACAGTATTGTAGAAACCGTTGTAAAGTGGAAATATATCTGATTGGAAAACTGTATCTGGAAATGGATGAGCAGTCACAGTGAAAAGTTTTGTTAAATTCCTGAAGAGGTCTGTCTTTAAATGCCTGTTGGTATTTTCAGGAGTGATTTGGGCTACAGCATCTACATATTAAATCAAGATAACATGAAGCGCAGCCAGCATGTTTGATTAGGATTTGGAATTCAAAATCATTCTGGCAAACTGAGGAAACCATTTTAAAATGGAAAGCTGTGGTTTCAGATGAATGAGGTGTTGCATTTGGGTGGGAGTAATCAGCTGTGCAATCACAGTGGAGAATGACTGCAAAATAGAAACTGCAAGCTGTAGTAGGTTAGTTGACTGTAGATATTTAATGTGCTTTCGTGTTAAAAATGAGTGCTTCCAGAGTTATCAATTGCAGCTGATTATGTTCAGGAGAGAGAGAGGTGCTGAGCCATTGGCTGAGATGTTGAAGTTGGGGTCAAAGTTGCTGTTCCTGATTTCTGTCCAAGTAAGTGAGAACTTGGTGCATGGGAGTGTAAAGGGGAGGTTGCCTTGTCTGTTTATTTTCATTTATTGAGTGGAGTGTCTCTTGTGGTGAATTGAAACAGGTATGAACAGCAGATTAGTTTACCTGTTTCAGTGGAGGAACTTTTTATCCAGTTGCTTTCATAATATGTGGGTCTACTAATGCTCTCTGCTCAAGTACTGAGTATTTTTGTAATGGGGATGAAAGTTGGGCAAAACTATGATTTGTGTTTCTGTTTCAAGAGTATAGTCAAGATTTCTTTAAATACTTGTTACTGAAGCCTGTTAGGAAATTAGTATAGACTACTGGTACTAACTAGGATTGCCCATTTCTGTATCAGAGATGGATTAGAGAAAGTGAAATCTTAATTCAGTGTCTAACCCCCTTTTCTTCCCTGAAATGAAGGAATTTTTTGTGTTTAAAAACACAAATTGGAATAAATGGACCAGGAATCCTTCATATGATTATAAAAACAGTAAGCCTTTGCTGTTACTCAAAAACCATTGGCTATTACTATGTATTTGATAAAGAATCCTACTGTACTATATGGAAATAAAGCTTAATTCCCTGTTCTGCAACAGTTGTAGCTGTTGGGACAAAATCCTGAAGAATTATGACTGTTTACACAAATTTGAGGTGTCTGGCAGCAGTGCTTCACTAAAAGGTAGAAAAGAGATTATTTTGTACCATACCCAAGAAAATTTCAGCTGCCACATCTCCTAGGTGACATACATGTCTGCACTTAAAAATCCTAGAAGATCAAAATCAGTCCAGTGAGTTTTACTCGCAACTGTATGGTATGTCGTATTCTCACGATTAGTCTCTTTTCGTGAAGAAACTTTGTAATGGGACAGATGTGAAAAATCTCTGCAGCTTGTTTGAAGGTAAAGGTAGGCTAAAATCCTTGTGAGTCCTTGCAGCAGAATTATACCTTGGAACAGGTTCTAGTTTGAGGCTGTACTAACTGCAGTTTACAATAAATGCTATTTTAGAATTTTCTTGAATATTTTTTTTATTTAACTTTAGACAGAATATATTAATTGCCTTTATTGTACTGAAGAGGGGGAGTAAATTGAAGTCAGACAGACAAAGATGTATTAAGATCATGTGGATGAACACTGATATGTTTTTACTTCAATATTAAAACCAATTATCCCTGCCACCCTTGTGCTGCAGTTCCTGTTTTGAGTATTTCAGTAACCTGGTTTATAGCATCTCACTAATAGCTGTATCGGCAGAAATGATGCATCACTTGTTTACTGAGCACCTAGGAAGGAACAGTATAGAAACTTATGAAACCAGCTTTGGTACTAGGGAGAAAATACCATGTTGCATTGTCAGTAAACCATTTATATATATGCACACGTATTGTTGTGTGGGGTTTTGTTGGTAACTCTGTGAACTCTGCTGATACTACTTACTGTCTTGACAGCACCACAGGAAGAATGGAGTGCATTTGAATAGTAGCACTAGAAAATTACTAGAATTTGTAATGTTACTAATCTGTTACTTGGGTTGTAGTAACAGATAGAAATGTAATTTACTTTTAAGCTTGAAAAACAGTTGCAGATTTCTTAAAAGTTAATTATTCTCTCCCTCGTGGTTTAGAGCTTAATAATAAAGTTTATTTGACAGATTAGGAGTGGAAAAAGGAGTATAGTGGAAAGCATTGCAATAAATGAGAATGTCTTTAGGAATCATCATCTGTCTGGGTAAAAATAGTTGTTTCTCTTCTTAATAGGAGATGATGGCAGGCCTCCTTTCTGGTTTTCTGACATCACTGGCAATAAATGGCCATAGCAAATACAGAATAATACCAGAGTGAATATCTGTCTTCAGCTACTTATAATCTGTATGTCTAATCAATCTTAAGTGTCTCTCCAGAAGTACATAAAGATGGATTTATGTAGCTTGGGTGCCAAGAACATGCAACTTGACTCGCTAAGTTTAGTAACGGAGATGTGTGTTTGTGTAAGAGGGAGAGCTCCACCTACTGGAAAAACCTTCAGGTTTATGGAATGCATTTTGAGTCAAGGGTGCATTATTGATTTCTTAGATCTGGTCTCAGGGATTTGGAATGAGAACATTTGCAAAGAAACGGACTTCCTTCAGCTTTAAAAAGTCTGAGCTCTGAAAGATTTTCATCTTGACTCTTTTTGTTTATAGGAACATCATCTCCAGCGGGCTATCTCAGCACAACAAGTATATGGAGAGAAGAGGGATAACATGGTTATACCGGTTCCAGAAGCAGAAAGTAATATTGCATACTATGAATCTATATATCCTGGAGAATTTAAAATGCCAAAGCAGCTGATTCACATACAGCGTAAGTAAAGTAACTCATTCATTGAAGTCTACACTGAGAACTTTGGTTTGCTAGTAGTTCAGGAGAGTACTCTTAATAAGTCTATTGAGCTCGCATTAAGACTGACTTCTGAGAATTAATTTTTCAGACATGTAAAGGAATACATACTTCTTACTGAAGAGGTATATTTAGTTCTTGATCAAGAATTAGATAGGTGTCCTTCTTGAGTCTATGTCTATATGTTAATACTTTAAATTTAGCAGTCTCAAAGGCCTGTTTCTGCCCTCTATAACACTCTGTAGTTACAGGTTGCAGGGAAATTTAGGTTCGTTAGCAAAGACAGACACAAATATACTTGAAGAGGAGAACATATAATACACAGTTAAGAAACAGAGTGCCTGTCCCCTGAAGCTTAATCAGGATAAAACAACAGTAGAGTGGGTTGGGAAACCAAGCAGAAATGGCAGTAGTAGTAGTATTTGCGTATGCCTGGATGGAAGTATTCTACGTCTAAAAGTAGGTGTTTTTTGATATCACTGATGACTTGCAAATGTGTTGGGATTTTGGTTTTGTTGGAAGATAGCAGCTATCCTGTATGGATGTGACCCTTGATATGAGCACCACATTACTTCAGATAACTTCTGAAAACATTATAAAAAATGAAATCTGTTGCAGAATTCCATTGCATGGTGTAATTAGTGGAGTTCTAAAAGTTCTAAAAGTGTCTGTGCTATGTAAATGGATCTCATGCCTAATTAACTTTGGTTAAAAGTTAGACTTCTACATCAGTCTGAGCTTCAGTGATGGCTTAAAGTATTAGAATCATAGAATAGTTTAGGTTGGAAGGGACCTTTTTAAATCAGTCCCCCCTGCAATGAGCAGGGACAACTTCCACTAGATCAGGTGGAAGATCAGGTAGATCAGAGCATGCTCCTCTGCTCCTAAGCAAATGAAGAGATTAATACTAGCAGTCTTCCATGCTGATATTAAGGTCACACTTTTTCATTCTTCTTTTCCTTATCTAGTTGTTTAACAGCTGAAATGGTGATTTTCAGCTGCATTGTATTCTACCTGTTTATTTGTTAAAAGCAAGTGATGCTTTTCACAATATGTTTCTAAGTGTGTACTTGGAGAGGAATTCGTATCTCTTACGAACTAAAACAACTTGCGTGAGAACTAGGGAGTTCTTGTTTTGAATGCAGAATGCTGCATTTTCATAGGATATTGTGGAAAACAGAACAGTTGTTTGTGTTCTGCAAAAGATTACTTGTGTTTGAAGATGCCTTGCTACATAGGGTAGACCATGCTGGACCAGTTTAGTTTGACTCGTCTACATCACAAAGATCACTGATGAGAATATGTGTAAGGTCACTGTAATACAGTCTGCATATACTTTTGTAGAAGTACCTTTGAAGTGTGTTTGGGCTGAAGTCTCAACTGTTGATAATACAATACATAAAACTGCAGAATACTAGACAGCATTGAAAATTTTGACCAGTCTAAAAAATTCTTACTGAAAGCAATGAGGTAGAAAGCTGCTAGCTGGTTTGACCACTAGTAAGCTTTCATTGGTTCACAAAAGCATAGTCAAATAGATATCAACTTTCATTCCTGATTTTTAATGGTGTAATTTTTTTTCAATTAAAAAGTAGCTAACTTTGAAGTAGCATTACTACAACATTCAAACATATAATTTTGGTTTTGTCTTCAGAAGAATCTGGTGTGTACTTCAGACGCTGCTTTTGGAACAAAACATCTCTGTAGTAAAACTAACTTTCACTGTATCATTTAGCTTTTAGTTTGGATGCTGAGCAGCCGGATTATGACTTGGATTCGGAAGACGAGATCTTTGTGAATAAGTTGAAGAAAAGAATGGACATCTCTCCTTTGCAATTTGAGGAGATGATAGACAGACTAGAAAAGGGCAGCGGGCAGCAGGTACAATGGTACTTTGAATAAAGAATTTGAAATACGCACTCTATATATTGCTATATGAAAGTGACGTGCTGGGTTTTGCATTTAGCCAGTCAGCCTGCAAGAGGCCAAGCTGTTGCTGAAGGAAGATGATGAATTGATCAGAGAAGTGTATGAGTACTGGATTAAAAAGCGGAAAAACTGTCGAGGTCCCTCTCTTATCCCAGCAGTGAAACAAGAGAAGCGAGATGGTTCCAGCACAAATGACCCTTATGTTGCTTTTAGAAGACGAACTGAAAAGATGCAGACACGAAAAGTAAGTAGATCAATACCCCGTCCTGCTTTTTTTTTCTCTTCCTTCTCCCCCTTTCAAAAAGTAGTTTATATAAAGAAACAATTCGGCTATGTAGTATAAAAACAATAGAAGTTGGGTGTGTTTTGTTTTAATTTGCAAGGATAAAAACATAAACTACTTTAGGACAGCTATTGAATGAAAGTTTGTATTCATTATTTTTTCACTAAATCTACTGCTAAACTTACGGTTTTGGTAAGATGTAGCTCATTGATAGCATGCACATGCTTCTCTGTTTTAGCGTGTGATTTTTTTTTTCTATATATACATAAATATTTAGAACTTAATTCAGATTATTTAATTTAAATGATGTGGGGAAACATATACACTGTCTATCTACAGAATCGGAAAAATGATGAAGCATCTTATGAGAAGATGCTTAAGCTGCGTCGAGATCTGAGTCGTGCAGTAACCATCCTGGAGATGATAAAGAGGAGGGAAAAAAGCAAGAGAGAGTTGCTGCATTTAACACTGGAAATTATGGAAAAGAGGTAATGTTTATTGACATTTGCTGCAGAAAGCTTTGGAAACTACTTTGTATTCTGATTCCCACAAACACTTAAAACAGTGATAGGTTTTTAAAATAAGTATTTAGACCCTTTCACATTTGCAGGATAGCATATTTTCGTAAATGGCTATGGAGAGCAAAATAATATGTTAGGAAGTTGCTTACGGGAAAGTGACCAATCACACTAATCTACATTGGTTTTTTACGTGTGTACATGTATTTAAATGTATGTATATATTCTATATACTATACAGGAAGAGGGATCATAGTTTCAGGTAAATTCATTTGGAAATTTATGTTAAACTTGAATACATAGTTTAAGAAAGTCCCAGCTAATTTTAAGGCCATTTCCAATCATTACCATTCTTTTTCATTATTGCTGTTCTTTTTTAGCAAAGCCTGATCTAATACCCTCTTGAGGAAAACAAATAAGTATTTTGTACAGTATAAAATGTTGTTCTCTGAGTCATCTGCAAGTAGTGCTGCTTTTGACATACTGTTTGTCAGATGTGCTGAAGACCAAATGCTCTGCTCTGTCACTTTCCCAATCAACTGAGAATCACATTTGCAGTGTGGAGTTGTTGTTTAAGTTGATACTTAGAATCTGAATAGACTTCTCTAGCGTAAGCATCCAGGTTTGAAAACAAATGTTTTGAGTCAGTATTTTAAAGCTCTAAAACTAACTTTTTAGTCTGGCTTCTTAGGAAGACAAGTTGAATGTCTCTACCAGTGACATTTTTTTCAAGCACTGACCATTTTCACTAGAAATAAGAGAGGGAAGAAATCTCAAAGATTTTCCAGTACCTTTGTCAAGAAAATAAGCTGTTGAATAGAGGAAAGACTCAATGCCCCCCTCAGAATGGAAAACTGCACTTCAACTCAGCACTTCCCACAGGACTTGAAATGTAATATGTTTCATGGAACTGCTTGTTGTGAAACTATTCCATAACATAGAATAGAGAGGATTGATGAATAAGGCACTCTGCCTCCCTGTTTAAAACCTTTTGAGTGATAAATGTATATTTTTAAAAGGTACCTGTCCCAAAGTGAGGGGGGAGGGAAACCCTCTCCTTTCCTTCCAGTTTCTTCTTCTTTCCTTTACATTACTGTCTTTTAGAGACGTTTTACAGGCTTTACAGGGTAGTTATCCTTTTATTTATTTGTCAGCATTAGTCATCGCAATGGAGTGTCCATGTTAATAGTCCCCTTTTCTGGAACAATACTTCTGTACTTCTTGCTGTCATCCTGGATGTCCCTTTACCCCAAGTTGCAAGTACTAGTCTTGCAGCTGTTGTGCAGCTTTTTACCAGACATACATTGTAAACATTCCAACCAATAAAAAAAATAATTCTGATTTCAGGTATAATTTGGGTGACTACAGTGGAGAGATCATGTCTGAGGTCATGGCACAGCGGCAGCCAATTAAACCTACCTATGCTATTCCCATCATTCCTGTGACTAACAGCAGTCCTTTTAAACACCAAGAAGCTATGGAACTGAAAGAATTTAAAGTTAAAGTGAGTAATGTCAGTAACCGAGTTACTAGTTCATGCTGTCACGTATGCAAGATACAGCATTTTAGGATGGGAGAAGGGGTAAGCTTTTTGAAACTGGAAATAGACTAGCAAAGCTGCAATTGGAATAAAATGCTTTGTTCTGTTGGAGTTCTGATGATAGCATATAGACTACTGGCTTTCCTCAAGACAGAAATAAAGGAAGTATAGACGAACTACGAAAGGACACATGCAATTGTATTCTTATTCTGGGGGATACAAACATTTTTCTCTAATACTGTCCATAAAGTTAGGATATCCTGAAGAAAACTCTATTTATTACCTAGATACTGGACAAAGGTACGACTAATGAGGTAAAACCCGTATCTTGTTCTAAATTCACGTAACTTTAATCTGGAGGGTTGTTTTTTGTTTTGTTTTTTAAATATCCACTGATATTCCCAGCATGCTGTATATCTTTGTCTGGGTTTGTATTTAAGTAAAGTATCAAATAATCTTGTTTGATTTAGAATGCTGATCAGCACTTTTTTTCCTGCAGGCTTTAATTTTTTTGTCTTACGAAGCATAGCTACAGTGCCAACAACTGAGCATATTAAATAGGTCAGGTAACACAGGAGCAATGCTGAGGTATAATTTGAATTTAAACAAAGACTTCTTATAACTGAAGAATGTCCAAAGGCTGTTCTGAATCTGACAAAGTGGCTTGAATTGGTTCCATTGACAGTAGAGTATTGTAACTGAGATTGCTGGAGTGTACTTACCTGTTAATGATGCTGGGTCGATGCAGTGTCTCACAGGGTGAAAGAAATCTGTTTCTTGGAAACTTGGGAAATGCACTTGGATTTGCATAGTATAGGGAAATGTGTTTAATTTTTAGAGGATTTTCTGAGATTGTAGGTATCTTTGAGAAGTCTAACTTCTATTTTTGCCTTTAAAGCATTGTTTGGTACTTAGTAATTCCCTAACACTGCATAAATGACTATTAATTTAAAATGTTAGTATGGTGGGTTGACCCTGGCTGGATGCCAGGTGCCCACCAAAGCTGCTTTATCGCTCCCCCCCGGGTGCTTCATGGAGATCATTGTATATATTTTTAGTCTAGTTTTCCAAAGTAGTACTGTTACCTTAACCACTAGTGTTTTATCTAGCACAGATTGAGTAAACAGTGCTTGATTCCACCTTGTCTGTTAATTGTTTCAATTACTGGAAATTAAATGCAGATACTCATTAAATGACTGCTTGTATTGCTATCAAGATGGTGGAGAGATGAGTTCACTTTTTAGCTTGCTTACACAGGAGTTTTTTAGAACTCCTGTTTTAATGTAATTTGCTTGTGTAATTTTACACTGCTTTTTTTTTTCCTTGCAGCAAGATAAACCTGATGTTATTAGACCCAAAAGAAAGTATGAGAAGAAGCCAAAAGTCTTACCTTCGTCTGCTGCTGCTACTCCTCAACAGACAAGTCCTGCTGCACTGCCAGTCTTTAATGCTAAAGATTTGAATCAGTATGATTTTCCTAGTTCGGATGAAGAACCTCTCTCCCAGGTAGGACCTCTGGAGTTCTGTGCTCCTCTTGAGGAAAGAATAGAAGTAAAACTCATGAATTTACTAGTATCTCTCCTCATACACCCCCCCGTCCACTCTTTAAAGGTTTTGTCTGGTTCTTCGGAGGCTGAGGAAGAAAATGATCCCGATGGTCCTTTTGCCTTCCGTAGGAAAGCAGGCTGTCAGTACTATGCTGTAAGTAGAATTTCCTTATGTGTCATAAAACAGAGCATTGTTGTGGGAAAACATCTTGTGTTTAATTGTTTAAAATTATTTTAAGCCTCATTTAGACCAACCTGGCAACTGGCCATGGAGTAGCCCTAAAGAGGGAAGATTAGGAGATGTGCGTTACAGATACTGCTTAACTACCCTCACTGTACCCCAGAGGTGTATTGGGTTTGCACGAAGACGGGTCGGCCGTGGTGGAAGGTAAGTGCTACATAATTGTTGCTGATTTTAAAAATAAAATGTAAAAAAATCCCCACCAGACCCCAAAACCAACCAAACAAAAAACCAATAAGACATCTTTTTAAAAGAGCAAAGTTTTAAAAAACCAAACCCCTTAAAAGTGGAGACATCAGAGCGGTTGACTTTTTAAATATTTCCATTTGATACAGGTTTCCTTAGCTGATTGTCTCCATTTTTATTTTGCAGTAGTGGAAGCCACTTTGATACCGTTTTCTTAAATGTTTCTAGAGGGGTTTTTTTTATTGTTGGCACTCCCAAGTTCTGATGTGAAAAATACATGTATGTTTTCAGTTGTGATTGATGGTTTGTATTTAAATGATTTGCATAGTTGTCTTCAAATTGTAATATTTAAAAATAGCAAACATCACATTTTTCAGAAAATGCTTTTCTGAGTTTGGACCATATTTGGTGATTTGCCAGTTGTAGAGGAGATTTTCGGGAGGAATACTTAGAAGTGACAATAACTGTTAAATTTCAAACATTGTCAAAAATACCAAAGAATTAAGGACTTGCTTAGAAGCAAAATGCCTGAAGTATCTTTATCAAAAACAATTTATAAATTGTTCAGTGTAGAAGTGCTATTTCCTAAACATTATATGATGTCTTTAAGAAAATGGTACACTGGTATTAAATTTTAATTTTAAAAAAGTAAGAACATGATTTGGCTTTCAGATTCTTCATGTATTACTAGCAAGTCAGATCAGCATATTGACAAAATCAGAATGGGAGCTGAAGGCTCTTACTAGGATTTTGCAAGGGGATTTGGAAGTTAGTGTGTAACATCCCCACTGAATTGGCATGATTGTAGGTATATTCAGTAGATATAGGAGTAAGGCTTTTGAGCTGAAGTTACTTTAGGAGGGCATTTGAATTGCTTTTTCGTTACTTAAGTGATTTTATTCTCTAGTGTTTTTTCTTTGCATTGTGGAACTCCCATCTTCCAGCCTGATGTGAAAAAAAAAAAAAAAAAAAAAATTATATATGTTGTTGCAGTGTTTTAATACATACATGATGATGTACATAGCTGTTCAAACAATAAAAGTTAGAATATAAATGTGAAGAGAAACCTAAACGTACTACTTACTGTAAAATAATACACAGTCATGCATTCTGTGTCTGGTTGCGGGGGGGGTGTTGCTTCTTCTAGAGAGTTTTGTGTAGTTTCTTTTACTTCTATCCCTTTGTTGTCCCCAAGCACACATGGCAAACTGGTGACTTTCTTGGTGTTTTCTTGCCACCGTGTAATTCTGCATTGTTTTCCTGTTTTTAGGGTGCTACTAGACAGAGCGCATTCGGACTATGATAACGCATTTCATCAGCTGGATTTGGAAATGTTTTCCTCATCACAACACTCTTCAATCAGTCAATTTGCCAATACCTCAGAAACGAATACCTCGGACAAATCTTTCTCGAAAGACCTCAGTCAGATACTAGTCAATATCAAATCATGTAGATGGCGGCATTTTAGGCCTCGGACACCATCCCTACATGACAGTGACAATGACGAACTCTCCTGTAGGAAATTGTACAGGGGTGTAAATCGAACAGGCACAGCACAACCTGGGACCCAGACATGCAGTACCTCTATACAAAGTAAAAGTAGCAGTGGTTCAGCACATTTTGGTATGTTTATTTTGACAAACTTGCTTCTAGAAATTTTAAACTTGGCTCAGAAAATCCAGAATATCGTTAGGTCATCCATACTTTACGTCATTGTCTATTTTGATAGTAATGGCCCATCTTCATGTCTATCTCTATTTGCTACATACAATGTTTATTTGTATTTATTGCTAGCAGTAGTGTACTGCATCTCAAATTTATGCAAATGCTAGCTTGATATGTAATTACGATTTTAGAAATATGAAGGCTTAGAAACCAGTATTGTGTAGGGTGTAAGTTGACTCTGAAGATCTGGATTTTTAAAATTAAAAATGTTGATATAAATATTACATTCCAAATTTTTTCTAGTACAAGGTGTGGTGTTGGGAAATGGTTAGTTTAAATGTTTGCATTTAAAATCCCAGCATATTATGAATTTTTACTTGAACTTACATGAAATTAAATGCCATTTCCCATCCAAAAAATACCCAGCCCACCCCCACTGATGCATCTGCTCATGCTTGGCAAAACTCTCAGACTAATCACCTCTACATCTTGTCAGCAAGTGGCAGATTATATCTTATAGAACCTAAATTGCAGAATTGAGGACCTGACTCTTAAGAAAACTTGATGAGGTGGTTTTTTTAATTGGAATAATATTGGATATCATATCTCTTTATATTGGGTTCTTCACACTGGGAGACTGGTATTTACATATTTAGAATGTAACTTAAATCTTGGATTTTGATCAGCCGGTACATTAGATGTTATTCTTTTATAGCAAGTAAAGTGATGGTTTTTTGCAAAGAAATAACTTTAAAAGTTGACCCCCATTTTGTAAGGAGTCTCTAAAATCATGTTTCCCCTGCCATTTTGAATTATGGCTTTGGAAACAAATTAGAAAACATGGATAATATAGGAGTTGTGTGGGGAGAGATGCATATACCTAATAAACTCCCCAAATTGTGGGATGTTTTGGAGATTTGCTTGAAGAGTGTTACCCTGGTATCAGATTACTTTAATCCTCCTGTTTTCCAGTACATTTTGTACCTTTCCTCCCTGTACCACCTGGGGATTTTTTGTGTTTCCTGAAAATTTGTCATCCTTACATTTTTAGACTTAGTGGGCGGCTTTGTTCTGCTGCTTTATTTCATGCTTCCTCTCCATGCTGTCATAGAGTAGATCCTTGCCCCCATCCCTTATTCTTTTGTCTTTTATGACTCTTCTTGCTGGAAATGTATTAGGGCTAAAACTGATGATTCTTCTGGCTTGTGATCTAAGTACGGCTTTTGGTGTTTAAATTCTGCTGCTCCAATGTTTCAAATCAGTAAACCAAGTCCAGAGGAGAGCATGATCTGTCTAGTGGCCAGAGTCTGAACTGTGATAAAATGGTAGTCAGGTTACTAATGTGAAAACAAAACTAATGTATGAGGAATAGATTATAAATACACTATAAAGTAGTAATGGGCAATACATTACATCTGAGAATAACATAGACTTGAAAAATTGGCTGTTTAAATTGAGTGTAAAGCATGTGTCTTGGTGTGTGTATAGAACTGCACAAACACACCCCCTCCGCCTCCCCCACCCCCCAAATGTTTTTTTGTTAAATAGATTATTAAGATATTGGTCTACATCCATTTAGGAATTAAATGCAGTTGTTTATGGTGATGAGTTCTCTACAAGGTTTTAATTGTGTATTTTGAATCCTGTGGGAAAGTAATACATATGTGTAAGTGCCTAGCATATTACGTTCATTTGTTCTTGGAATTCTATGCAGATAGTTTATCTCATCTGTGTAAAATACTTAAGTTAGTATTCCAAGCTTTTCCAAATTTAAATGTTGTGGAGTTTAGATTCATATTTTTGTTAGGGTTTGGTGCAGGAATGAAATACTCCATAAAAATATAACTATGTCTAAATTCATAGATATACTTTAGTTGCCACAGTCTTTGGATAGTCACTTATTAATATAACGAGGTAGATTGTACCCGTGTAATTATTTAAAATCTTATTTGGGATTCTTGTAGCATTGGAGGTGTGTATGAGTTTGTGTATATGTGGTGTAATGATGGTCATCTGTTTAGGGGTAGGTGTTTGAAAGGAGCATACGGTCTAGTTCATCTTGGTACCATTCTGTTTTCTAGTGTTCTTTTTTCAGTTTCTTAAAGGATTCTTGAAGACACATTGTCTACACAGATTACAGGTGTGTTTGTATGTCCCATATGTATGAGTTTGACTTCTTCACAGGTGCATGTCAGTTGGGGCTGCAGCTGCTGAGTTATGTCTTCTTACTTTCTCTAGCAAATACTGCAAAGAACATCAAGTATCTAACATCTGTACTAAAGTTTTTCTAATACTCACTACTGCAGATTACAACCTTGTAGAATGTTCCTGTTCCTTTTTCTTAGCTGTTTTTAAAGTTGGGAGTTTGTTGTGCGTGTGGATTTTTTTAGGTTTGTTTCTCGTTGCGTTTTAGGTTTTTGAAGTGGCAGTAGGTCTTTTTACCAGAAAGCACTTATTAATGCATCTCTATTTTTAAAAATCCTTTTGTCCCTTCGCTGCTACCATGAGTTGTGGGCAAACCATATTGCTTACCCTTAAGATAAAGTTCATCCTGAGATTCTGTAGTGGCCAGCAGAGGTTGCTGTGTTTATTGTGCACCATCAAGTGATAAGCTTTGTCTGTTTCCATATTAAAGAAGTTTAGAGAATTCTTGAGCTTTTTTCCACCTTGAATGATCCAGACAACATGCTGCTGACGTGGAAAAATTGCTGTGGAAAACCTTGCTTTTCAAGTCTGATATATATAGCTGGCACAAGCGTGAAGTTGAGAAGGTATCTCAGGTCTTTCTGTTAATCAGAGGACACGTTATAAAAGCCGTGCTGTGACATACCACTCCCTGGCTACAGGAAGCATTGTTTTTCATCCTGAAGATCAGAGAGAGGTTTCCCCAAAGAGCGAGGTATTTTATATGAAGTGCCTTTGACCCTGAAGAAATGCAAGTTATTCTGGTCCTGGCTTTCAGAGTGCTCAGCATAAAAGATCAGTGGAATATGAAGTTATTGCATTGAGATTTTGCGTGTAAGCTGAGATGGGATGTCGTTAAAAAAAAAAAAACCCTTACAAGTTACTTGAAAACAGGGCTTGTATTGGACTTGTGTGCTGAAGGATAGGCTTTGGCAGCAGGATCAAGTGGCCAAGAAAAGTAGCACCACTTTTGAAGAGGGTGATTCCTTTTCATCTTACTGAAGAATTATGAAAAAGCATCCTTTGCCCTCTTGCAAAAGGACCTAATTCAAGGATCTTCAGGCATATATTATACAGAACACCACTAAAAAGCAAGCAAGAGTGTAAAAGCATGATTCTTGTGGAGGAATAACTCCTTCAGTGGGGAAGCTATTCACTCTGAACAAACTGCAACAAAATTACTTCGGAAAAGGAGCCTGTATTGCTGACAATCTCATCAAATTTCTGAATCGTAATCTTAAGTCTGGAGTGTGCAGTAGGCATGAATATTCATCTGAAGTATTTGTGTCCCAGGAATTTAGTCTTTCTTGTTAGATTAATTGATTGATCTAGTTCTGCCAGGCAAATGTTAGTCTTCAAACTGCATCGCATTATAGAGAGGCTCTGCTTCTTGCTGGAGACTTGCTGTTTAATATGTTACGTTCGTATTTTTGGATGCTTGCATCTAGTAAACAAACTTTGAGACATTTAAAACTGCATAACATGTATAATTCCATTGCAGCCTTGTGTTTAGGAGGCAGACCAGAGATACCAGTCACTAGTGAAAGATTTGAGCACTGGTTCCCAGGCTCCACAGTAAGACCAGGCAATCATCTTGCACTCTGTTCTTTTCTGCCTTCTTCATCCAGAAGCTGGGTCACTTTGAAATGAAAGTCTGCAGGATGTCAGGACTAAAGAGGCTAGCAGTTAACTAGAGTCTACTGACTAAATTTGTAATTCTTTAAGAAGAAGCTTAAGTATTCTAGCAGGAGCCTTGGTGAAAATTCTTGAAGAGTTATGATGTTTGGGATTGTAGACCTTACTGTATATGAAAAACTGCAGGCATCCAGAATATAGTTAAAAGAATCCAGAGTAGCTTACCTTGCATCTTCTTGTAAACTAGAGATTTAGATGATGTACTGCAAGTTGTGCTTCACTATTCAGTAACTTTTTCTATGGTAATTCCATAGAAATAACATTTTCCCTGGTAAACTTGGATGCTTCTTTTTGCATCTCTTAATCTGCTTTTTAAAAGCAAGTTTGCACACTTGGGCGTGTAGCAGGATGGTAAACTATGCTTTCATTTCCCAAATATGTGTTTAGCATTTCCATCTCCAAATTTGTAATGTTGGTTGATGGATCTGTACTATTTTTTCATGTTCTTGTTAAGGATGCCCGACACCTGTCTTGAGGCATCCCTTTCCTGGAAAGAAGCAGGAAGGAAGCTCCTCAATCCTTGTCAGAGTTCCTCGCACCAGAGTAGGACTTGTCCTACCTTTTCATTGCTGTTACGCCATCACTGGCTTTGTTTACATCTTTTTATTTAACCCTTGTATCTGTAATAGTCTCAACACTGCTGTCTGTTTTAGTGTTTTCCCTTTTCCAAATGCTTATTTTCACATTGCGGGATAAACTTGGTCATGAAAAATACCAACGTTTGTAATGGCCGTTTTCAGTTATCATTGGAACTTAACAGTCTTGGCCCATCTGTGGCTGAGATGTTGAGATCCTAGTTGAAGAAGTAATGGCCTTGGGAGTAACAGATTTTTATAGCTTGCTGTAGGCTTAGTTGAAGGAGGAACTCTTAAAAGGAAAAGCCTCTTTAGTCTGGGAAATGTGACTGGTGGATGGGGGAAGAGTCAATGCTTACTAAAACATCTGAGCACTTCTGGAGACTTTGAGACTTTGTAATGATACTAGATTTTTCTCATTCAGCTTCAACCTGGTTGGAGTAATACTTTGTTCCAAAGTGCTGGATCTTTGGGCTTGTGTAAACTGTTATGCTTTGTCTGCATCCCATGCAAGGATGGTCACGTTTATAACTGCGGAGTAAACTGTGTGTACCCCAACTGGCCTGTGACATTTCGGTGGAAAGTCATATTAAGAATGCTGGGCAGACAAATCTAAATGCGTAGCAAGCATTTCTAGCTAGTAAAAATCCTCATTAATTGTTTTCTGTCTCTTTTTCTCCCACTACCAAGTAGGGAACGCATATATAGATCTTATATCTAGTTTATAATTTCTAAGTCTGGAGTTCTGATGTTAGGAATTCCACGCTTAAGTTCTGTTGGGCTGAAATATAAGGCTGTTGTAGTAATAATCAAGGGCATAATGATTCATGTTCTCATAGTGTCTAATGCCATGTTTAAGTAAAATCAATCTTGAACTTCTTTTCAGAAAGTGAAACATCTTTGGGCCTGGTGCATCAAATACTAAATCACACTGATGGCTCTAAGTCTCTCCAATCTTCCGAATTCACTGGTGAGAACTTGCTATACAGTAGAAAATCTTTAACCAGGCAATGTAAGCCAGATAACATCTCTCACAAGATAGAGATAAAAAAATGTGATGTTCTGGATTACTTAGTATTGTGAATGATGTTTGCTTTGCATGCACTTCGGCATTAGTAACCACTAATTGTTCTCTTATACAGCAGGGATGTGATGCTCTCATGTATTTCCCTTAAGAAAACATTGTAACATGATATATCATCTTTCCACATACTTTAGCAGTTCTGTAGTTCATGGGATTTATCAACTGGAAGCTTTAGTGAAGTGATCTTTCTTCTGTTACCTGATCCAAACTGCCTTTTTAAATGGCCGTCACCTCAGCTGGAAGGATGAGGGAATCCAGTACTCTGAGTGGATTTTTAGAGAGGTTCTTTGAACTTATAATCTTAATGCTTCAGTTTTCCTACTGAAAGAACATTTCTTCTCAGGAGAACAGATACTTAACTTGATGTTATGAAGCAACTGGTTTTTTAAGTTACTGTAATTTAAATACCTAATTCTTACTATTTTAATGTTTAACAGGACTGAAGCATTTGCTGAAAGGTTTAATTAAGCTGTTTCAGTCTCTCAATATTAAATTTTTTTTAAAACTTTATTTAAAAAAAAAAAACACCTTACCTGGGTAGGTCATTGTGTTTACTCCACAAAGCTTGCTCAGTTTCCCTGGCAAATCTAGCGAGCATCTTCCGTTCAGAAAATCAAAAGGAATGCTAGGAGAGGGACCAGGAGTTTACACGTGCATTTTCTGCTTTCCAGGATATGCTTCCTAGTGTTTAGGAAACTGGTTCTTGTGGTCATTTTTTTGTAAGTCTGTATTTTCCTACTTCAGGGAAGCCGAGTAACAGCTAGTGAGTCACCTCATAGTAAAATTTGCAGCAGTAGTCAGGAGGGAGGCTGTGCCTGTTTACCATACAAAGACCAATCTTTTCATACAGATTCCACAGCTAGGCCCCCTCCTCACTGGTTTTAGCCACTTCTGGGAAGGACTTGCCTTTTCAGAGAAGCTAAACATAAGCTACAGCATTGTAAGGTTCCTACATGTTAAATGCTGTGGTAAAACTAATTAGCACTGTAAAAAAAAAAGTTTTATATTGCAGTATAAAACTGGTGAGAACTATGGATCCTTGAGAAGTCCATTGACAGCATCACTGTTACTCTGTGCTGCAGAAAACAACACCTGTTGAGTATCAGCATGCCACAGAATTTGGTAGATAAGTAAACAGAATCATCCAATTGAAACATATTATTCAGTGGCTTAATTTGAGCAAAAAAATGATATGTAATTACCCCAGAGCTTACAAATATCTTGCTTATAGTCATGTAAATGATTGTAGTAAACATATTATTCATAGTGTAGTGGTTTTGAAAATTTGGGTTATTGTACAACATTTGTGGCTGTCGCTAAGGAGATACTAAGCAGTCATTTATCCCATCAGTCAGTCTCAGTAATGTACAATGTTTCTTTGCTTGCATTGGTAGCTGCAAACTCCTGAAGCTGCTTCTTCTTCTACCTTCTATTCCTTTATGCAGTCTGTAAGGCAGAAAACATTTCCTTTGCTGCCAAAGTATAGCACTAATACAGTTGCAGAAGAGGTGCAGGCATTGTCCCAAGCTGTTATGAAGAGGATAACAGCATAACATGATGTACTGACTTAAAATCCTGAAGGTTGTCTCAACTGCAATGTTATAACTTGATTCGGAATTCTACCAGAAACAATTCAGAAGCATACTGAGTTTTAATTGTTCCAATTCAAAACAGTATGCTGCAAACAAATTGAGTAAGAAGCCTAGTCTCTCAGTAAAACTTGAGCTACCTGTCTTCTGACAACTATCTTGAGGTGTGGATAACTCCAGGTAGGGTTGTGCCTTGAAGGTTCCTAATGTTTAAGGTTAAGAAAGGAGTTGGGTTAGGTTAACTTAAGGAGTCAGATGACTTGCATAAATTACTGAAAGCGTCTTGGAAAGTGTGTAGAAGTTTTGAGGGAAGGTATGCTTTTTAGCTATGAAAGACAGTTTAATGTTCTTGCTTATAGTGTATCAGTAGTGGTGGTTGAGGTACTCCCACTTCCACCCCTCACTGGATTCTGTGTAGTGAATGAAACTGGATGTTTTGCCACTGTCCAATTCAGTAAATTCTGTAGTATTAAAATGGTCATTACTGTATGATGGAACCATACCACTGTGGCCCTAGCATGCTGTTTGAGAAGAGTCTATAAACACTACACTCTTGTCTAGGGCTGCTGAAGCAAGAATCTGTTTTAAGATCTCATGTGCTGTCTTTAACCATTGAATGTTATGTTTTGTCCCTTTTTTTAATTTGAAGCTGTTGTTCAGTGGTCTGTTGCTTTACTAATTTTTTTTTTTTAAAGCCTTGAAGGTCTCCAGTAATATAAGGAATATGTAACTTTGTGTAGCTTTGTGTAGCAGTACTCTTCTGAGTTACCAGAAACGTGGTTGCTGATTCAAGTGTAAAGAAAAGGTCTGGGCTTGCTGCTTAGATGCTGGTTTTTTTCCAGGCAGATAAAGAGCAGCGTATGACACAAAAGAAAATGACATTCATTTTTGCTACTTCTAGTTTGGCATTTTTCTCTGATACAGATGAAAAATTTTCAGCTGTGCCCTTTCTCTTCTTTAGAATAAAAATGAGAAGAGGTAATAAAATTTCTGGAAGAAAGTTCTTAGGGACACTGTTAACAAGATATTAAGTTTGTCACCTGTGCGATTGCACCTATGCTAGCTTTGCAGGCAAGAAAAAAATACTCTCTGCAAGCCATATATTTAACCCATTAATAGTGGCTACATTTTTATGGTCTGCAATGCATTCTACTTGAATTGCTTTTTAAAAAAAGACAGTTGAACTTAGACTAGCTCTTTAAGAAGTTTAGGACTGTGCCTGCAGATGTAGAGGCACAGTCAGTACACCCGTGATTTCACTGTGCTGAGCATATGTGTGATTTCCCCAAACAGCCTTCCGAATTCCAGTCACAGTTGTGTGCCACAGAAAATTAATACATAAGGTTAAATAGGTGGAAGTACTTTCATGTAAAGTAAGTACAAACATTTTTTGTGCGTGGGAATGACATTTTTCAGAAGCAACTCATATCACAATCAATAGGCTTATTTTTTTAATTGAAATGTAATATAGACTGTACTCTGAGAGCAGGAGGGGAAGAAACCTAGTGACAGTGTTACCAAAATACATGGTGGCTTTTAACAGACGAGCAATAAGTATGCTATCCTAGTTCGCAGGTCTTCAAAAGAAATAATGATTAATTTTGGTTTGGATAGTTCTCAGTAGCAGTAATGTTTTCAATAAAACCTTCAATGTTGTGCTTCTTTAGCATGGAGAGGGAAGAGCTAGCTTATGTAATTATAATCTATAACCTCTTCTGGTACGTGAGCATATCTGCATATACTGTGGAATGGAAAAGGGAGTATCAATCAGTAAGAGAAGCAGTTTGGATATACATGAGGGTGGTGGTCATAGTGGGTGGTTCTGTCACTTGTTTACTTTGACAGCTGTATAACTGTTTTCATTGTGGTGGGAAACTTCCAGCTGTAAGAGTCACAGGCTACTTAAAAAGAAATACACCAATGCACAGTTGGAAAAATACAGTTCTTCTAAATGTTGCTTCCAGAAAGAAGGGGGAGCACTTAGCCATTATTTAGGACAAGTGTTTATCCTAAACAAACACAGGTTGTCTCAATAAACTTTATTTACTGTTTTTCCAAAAAAACCCCAGTATTTTGGAGTTGGTTAAAGCAACATAGGTGACTGTGCTTACAACAACTCTATTTTATAGCTTAAATCTAAAATGTACTTAAGGGTTGAAAACTGAAACTTAACTTTTACTTGCTCAAAACGACAAAAGTGAGATGGTTATGATGGTGGAAATGTTAATCTTAATTCACTCAAAGATGGTGGTATAAGATACCCTTTTTTGCCCATTTTCTTCTGTCAGTCTGAGTTGTCTTTATTTACATCGCTTATACAGCCTGTTACTAAGCAATATATTTACAGTGTCATACCGTAGAATAAAATACCTTACTAATACATGGAACCTTCAGTATCACTGGCACTATGTTGGCTAAACCATACCGATCCTAAATTTTAGGGTTTCTAAAAAACCATACAATTAATAAGTCACTACTAACTGATCAATATAAATTAAATATCTATCAGTACCAGGACAGTACATCCATTTTTTTCTCCTCTGCTACTGCTGATCAGCTTTCTACATGCTAATCTGTGTGCTAAAACTTTCTTGCTCCAACTTCTGTGTTAGGTGACAAGCTTAAAAGAAAAAATCTAAAGGGCTTTTAGTTTATATAAAGTAGAAAAAAAATTTAAATTTTATATAAAATTTAAACAGCCAACTTCTGAATATTTGGTCTATGAATTCTAGTCTGGATTTTTTTTTAGTAAGGGCATTTATGAATGGTGTTACTACTAAGCTATTCCCCTAGAAATAACTTTAAAACATTGAAGAAATGAAGCAAGTCAAAGTGAGATTTAACTGTAAGAGTATTGGGAAGTAATGTCACTTGTGGCAATATAAACAAGTGCTACATCCCTACTTGCTGAAGAATGTTACTTTAAAAAAAATTAGTAACCTGAATGCAGCAGCTGAATAAAAATTTACAACTTCACGTGCTTAAATAGCAAAGTGCTGGTAATAATTTAGTGCTATTTCCAGTACATAATAGAAGGATTTGGAACAATGTTTTACAAAAAAAAAAAATACACTGGAAAAATGCATGCTCAGCAGTGTTTACTCTGTTTCCAATTATTAATTCTTATTTTGGTTAGCCATTTGTATTGACTTGTTATTCAATTTTATACATAAGGCACAATTGTTCTTCAGAATCCTGTTGTATCCAGAAGCAGGAGATGATTATAGTTGTGATAGAAATGGATTTTCTTCAGGCAAGCAAGCCTGAAGGGGTAGATGAACAAACAAAAAAAAAAACACCTTTAAAAATTGCGATTTGTGAACAGGGTTCAAGTGTCATGGTGATTTGTTGCCAAACAGTAGTGAACTTCCCCAGAAGTGAACTTCCACTGCATTCTAGAAGTATGAATACTATTTACAGCACTTACTTGGGAGCATCTGTACAATCTGAAGATAAAATCGAAGGAAAAATCTGAAAGGTGTATCCTAGACTGAATTTGCAAGGGGATTCACATTCCAGCCTTGATTCAGTTTTAAATTGAAAACTGAGACTTCCTTTCATTTTGGAAATGTAAATAAAAAAAAAAAACATAACATTTTACAGAGTTAACCGATGTTGACTCCCCACCCCTGCACCATTGGGCATCTCCTTGTGAGTCTGTATGAATAACGCTGTTTTTTGTCAATTTTATACTTATGGGCTAGCTGGATAAAATTCTAGTTGACTTGTGATGTACTCACTACTGGATCACCTTTCAGAGATTTTTAGAGAAGGATGTAGTTCTATCAAATTCTGTATTGGAGTTGCTTGTACATGTGTGATTAAAAACAACAAAAATACTGTATTATGGTAGCCTGCAGAGTTGTAAGCATGCCCAATTAATGTTTTCAACTAAACTTAAACATAAATCTTAATTTTAGGTACTTGCTGCCTTCAGAATGCTATCTGTGAGGGCTGAAAGCATGCACTTCCCAAGTTTTGCATATAAACCTACTTTACTAATAATGCAGATACTGTAGTTTTAAAAAATGAAAACAGTGATGCCATTTCTACCTGTAATTTCTTTTTAATCGGTTATTAGAGGGTTTTTGGTGGGTTTGATTGTGTTCTGGTTCCATCCTCCCCGTCCCGTTTTGGTATCTTGAGCTAAATGGAGCAGAGCAATTAAAGCCTATATACTAAAAAACAGCTTAAAAAGGGAAGGCTTAATTTGAACAAAAAATTCTAGGAGGACGATAGCCTTTTTGCCATAAAGGTGCATTAAGGCTCTTAGGAACTTGCTGTGGTGTATTATTTTTTTAGCATTATAAAATAGATGTGTTTATATACACAACACCTACATATTTTGATATAGTATTTTCTCATTTTATATTTTGTTCAGCATTTACAGCCGAACAATACCAGCAACATCAACAGCAACTGGCACTAATGCAGAAACAGCAGCTTGCACAAATTCATCAACAGCAAGCAAATAGTAATTCCTCTGCCAACACATCACAGGTGAGGGATTTGTCTGTGCTATGATTTATCCCTCATTGTTTCCCACCAGGGTTCATCTCTAATTGTCAACTGTTGCCATAGAACCTTGAAACTAACCAACAGGAAAGTGGCTTTCGCCTGAATCTACATCATAGCCATTCTGTAAAGTGTTTAGAAGGGACACCGCAGGTGAGTGTGGCAGGCATTGCCTCTGCTCCCTCTTAACAAAAAAAAGATGGGTCAGTCAATTAATGAAATTTTCAAAGCCTTAGAAATATGAATTGCAGAGATCTCCAGCCATGTCATTATCCTCTTGATAGTGGGGGATTTTTAGAGCAGGATTTTTAGTTAATAACTAAAGCTAACTCCTAAATATGTCCTCCATACAGCTGTGGAAGTGTCTAATATTCATAAATGTGTAGTGATTACAGTGGTGACAGACACAAAAAGGTTCAGAGGTTGTTTGCAATCTGAAC
The DNA here is from genome assembly GCF_026419915.1 of Harpia harpyja. NCBI lineage: Eukaryota > Metazoa > Chordata > Aves > Accipitriformes > Accipitridae > Harpia > Harpia harpyja. The sequence goes on along the minus strand of NC_068940.1, from coordinate 92,959,427 downwards.
CTCCAAGTCTCTGAATTGGGTTTGGAATTTCATGAAAACAAGTTGACCTGTGAAACAATGTTGTTCCATAGAACTTTGGAAATAAGTTTCTTTGTATTTTAAATAGTGGGGATTTTCTTCTCCGTTGTAATAATGGAGCTAAAAGTGCATGTAAAAAAAAAAATCACAGTTCAGATTTTAACTAGTTGTACCAAATGCTGACAGTTTGGTCTGAGAGAATGACTGGGCCACAGTTCTGATTTACATGTATTGATTTTTGTTTTACTAGTTTGTGTGTAGCTTTAAAATGGGGAGAGTACTGACTTTTGGAAGCCTCAATCACATATATTTGCCACCATTGTTCTTTTTAGGGTTTTGTTTCCAAGACACTGGATTCTGTTAGTGCTCAATTTGCTGCTTCAGCTTTGGTTACATCAGAACAACTGATGGGATTCAAAATGAAGGATGATGTGGTGCTTGGAATTGGGGTGAATGGCATTCTTCAAGCCTCAGGTATGCAGCTGTTCAACAGAATTTGATTGCGTCTTGATTTGTACAGTGGAAATATGTCTGTCTGGAGTTGAGTATTTTCTGAAAAATGAGCTTACTGCTTTGTTTTTCTTTTGCAGGAGTGTACAAGGGCTTACACCTCAGTAGTACTACACCTACAGCACTTGTCCATACAAGTTCATCATCAACAGCAGGTTCAGCCTTGTTACAGCCTTCGAATATAACGCAGACTTCAAGTTCCCACAGTGCACTGAGTCACCAAGTAACTGCTGCCAATTCTGCAACAACTCAGGTTCTGATTGGGAACAACATTCGATTAACTGTACCCTCATCAGTTGCCACTGTAAACTCTATTACCACACTCAATGCACGACATATACCTAGGACTTTAAGTGCTGTTCCATCATCTGCCTTAAAGCTGGCTGCAGCGACAAACTGTCAGGTGCCCAAGGTTCCAGCTTCATCCTCTGTGGATGCAGTACCAAGGTAGGTTTTTTACATCTGCT